>NW_028288569.1:6307777-6608148 GCF_059628265.1 Tinamus guttatus | reverse complement strand
ATTTGAAGAATCACTTCCTGCAGTTCCTAGGACAAATCTTTTTTTTTGTTAAGATATATTTAACAGAACACATGCTAATGGAAAGCAAATAGCCAAATTTTGCAGGTAGATATTTACCAAAAAGTCACCCAAAGTGATAAATACCAAGCAAAATTATTAATATTGGGACTGTGTGCATATTGGCTGAACAGGGAACACAATCAATACCACAGGCTTATTTGACTGTTGTAGACTAAATGACACTGTTTTGAATTCAGGTATTTGTAATTATTCTGCACACCAGAAAATTCAAGCACATTTCTCAAATATATGTGAAAAATCAAATCCAGCAGACAATTGCAGTTTGCTTTTGGACACTGTGGAGATGGATTAAAACCATTTCATCTGCTGGTGCTTTTTTGAGGACAGAGAGTGAAAGAGATCTTTTTGCAAATATATTCATTTTCAAAAATGGTCTTTGAGATATGATTCCTAAGAGAAAAGAGGTACAATTTAAAAGAAAATGCTGTTTCAAGAGCATGCAGACAATGAGAATCTGGGAAGAAGTTGGAAGAGCTCCCAAGTTAGAATTTCTTAATAGGTTTTTGCATAGGGGTAAGCACAGGCAGCATCAAAATTGATGGGCAAAAGCAACTTTCCTCTGCTGTTGTTTCTAGCTGCCAGTGAAGTTGAATTAACCCAGTTTTATCATACCCAAGAGTGAGTGTATGACACAGATGTAGCTCTGGAACTGCTTCAGTGTCACCTGAATAACACTCACTCTGGGAAAAAAAAATTGTGATCTTCACGATCTTCACTGTTTCAACATCTGTCCACTGATGGCTGGAGTAGCTGCTGCCCAAGATGTAGGGGTCCCAGCAAGGTGGACTTGGCTGCTTTGGTTTGTTTATCTGTAATAGAGTCATCTTGAGGAGACTGGTTAGTAAGCAAAATGAGAGACGTGAAGTCATAATTTAATAATTCGAGTGAAGAGACAGGTCAATTTATTAAGATATCATTAAGAAACAGCCAGGAGTTATGTGTAACATGAGTGAGAGAGGTCAATAGCACAGGTGAGAGGCTGAAGACAATGCTGAGGTGCCAGGTGGTACAACGAGGACAGGAGAGAAGTGTTTGCTGAGCATTAGGAAGGTAGAAAGTTTAAAAATGAAAGACCAAAAAGCTCTCTTTGGCCATATTGAATTTTGGATTGTGGGTCACCCCATCCAAGAAACGTGAGAACGATGCTATGATTTGGGATAGAGAACACAAGGCAGCTCCATGGTAGAACAGATTTGAACCCCTGGCATACAAAAAACAGTTATAGATTAAATATTTTGGGTACTAATTCACAGACAAGGCACTTTAACTGGGACCAGTCCTAAATTCTTAATCCTAAATTATCTGTCCAAAGCTCTTATATCCGCTGAAATTGGGGGAAGATAGGTCGAACCAACCCAAGAAAGAAGATATGTGCTGTTTCCAAAACAAAATTTAATGAGATAGATTATTCTGAACAAAATCCAAACATTTCTCACAAGTCTAAATTTTTCCACTTTAGGAATCATGAATGAACATGCAAACAGAATGCCAGAGGAATAAATAATGACTGTATGTTTTTTGAATTTGCATCTGGATGTACTGCTGCAACTTGAAGGAGCTGTTTTATCCATTGTGCAGCACCGTACTACAAGCCTTCAAGTTTACAGGTGTAAAATTAGCTGTGGTAGGCCCCCTGCAGTGTTCCTTATTTTCAAAAGAAGCACATTGAGTATGATGGGGAGAAATAGTTTGTTTCAAAACTGTGGGGTTTTTTTGTTGTTTTGTTTTTAGAAAAGAAGGTCAGAGAGCTCAAAGATTTTTTTTTTCCTTTTGATATCTGCAGGCGTGCTGAATTCCTGGCAAATCAGGCTTAATCTGCTGTTTGTTTTGCTGCTTTGAGAAGGAGAAGCAGCCTGTACGCTCGCTCACGGTCACCCCTGCAGGCAGACCCTAGTTAGGAGCAGGTCTGTGCACGCACGTGTCTACGATGCAAGCTGAGATAAGGCTGTAACTGCGGATCTTGTCAGGACGTCCTTGATCTAAATGTGCTCCTCTCTGGGAAGAGACCATTTCTTGTCTCTTCACATAAGTGTCTGTTTATACAGAGAGGCATCCTGTAAATGAGCAACAGTGTTTTCTAGCACTGCTGCTGTGGTGGTATTTATGGTACATGCCGAGGCACCTCGCTATGCTTGCTTGTAAGAGTGAAGAACTGCAGAGTGGTGCAATTTGGTAAGTGCCTGTTGCTCATTTTTCTATTCATTTCTACAAAAGCTAAGGGCTTCTGTGGGTCTTCTTACTACGCCAAAAAACGCACCTTGCTAAGTCATCTTTTCTTCTCATTACCTGAGCTTGGCTGTTTACAGCTCAGTACCGTAAGTGCTGCTCTGAATGCCACAGACACCTTCCTAGGGACATCTTCCCCTCACTCCTCTCAGGTAAAGAGTGAGAAGCTCTATTAAGTTTACGACTTATCATTGTATTTACCATTTTACATAGTCAGAAATCAAATTAAAGGAAGGCTGACCTGGTCACACACGAACACAAAGGAAGAAATCAACAAAACTCTTTATCTGGGGAAGGAGTTAACAGCAGTTCTTCCTTTCCAGCATGCAGAGCTCCTTCCATTTTATCCCGTGTCTCAGAGTCTCTCTGACCATTTTTTTTTAATTATTATTTCCTGCACACACAGAGGGAATGTTTAAAACCTAATTTACTTATGTGAAGATAGGATTTTGATTTAGCAGAGTGATAGAGCAATGTACTTAAGTCACAATACAGGTGACACTTGGCAAAGCAAGGCAATTGCAAATACAATAGAATCACACTATAAATGTGATTCTCATTACCAGTCTCTATAACATGCCTGCTGTCATGAAGAGGAGGAGGAATCCAGTTCATAGCTGTTACTTGCTTCTTGGTTATTCTAAGCTGTGTTTACCCACCCTTCTCTCCTGGCCACACTGGTCTGGCTGACTCTGGAATGTACTTGCATCCCTCAATCAGAGTTAATCAACTCTGTACAAATGTTCTGAAAATGCTCAGGGAAGGAAATGATCCCTCCCTCCCTGAGCTCTCTTCTAGACGCGTGGCCCTTCCCCATTTCCTCTGAGCCTCGTTGGGGTTTGCTTATGTTTTTATCAGTCACACTCTCTCCTTTTAACTGGCAAAAGAGAAAATGTCTTTTGTCTTCAACCTCTAATAGAGAAGGTCCATCAGCTGTGTTTATGTTGATGTGGTCAATTGCTACAATGGTTAGTTTTAGAGGAATGACAAGTGCTGCACAGACCAAAATTATGCATAGTGTGTGACATCCATGGCTTCATTGCCAGCGAACTAATCAAATATCTAAGTTAAATCCACAGTGTGTCCATTTTACAAATGCATAAAAGTCAGAGACGTACCAAACTGCATAACAATAAATCAGGACATGGCACACTTTGCGGGGAGGTGGCAGAAAAGGCTCAAAATATAATCAATTTCAAAAACTAATTCAATCAAAGGAATATGCAGGCCCCGAGGAAAAATGTAATAGCAAATTAATTCATCATGATGAAGTAATACTCCTTATTTAAAAAATAAAATAAAATGAGCAAAATATTCCTTACACATGTAATAGCTCTTCGGTTTGGTTTTGCAGAATGCATGCGAATTTGGAGACTTATGTAGAGCAGCAGTGGGTGAATCACACAGCTTCACTGAAAGGCACATGTGCTCCCGCAACCAAGGCAGAAATCGAGGGCATGCTTTTCGGTAACCCTTGGGCATATGAACAGCTGAGACCTTTGTGAAGTGGTGTCTACCTCCTCAGATGAATATGGAGCTCATGAGGTCTCTGGAAGAGGAATAGAGTTTGCTGTCCATGGCTCCTCTTTCCTGGAAGGCTGGTGCGTGCAGCATCTGCCTAAGCTTCAGAGCACACGAGTGACTACCACCAAGTGTGCTGTGCTCCCCTAAGCGTGAGCAGCCCTTCTCTGGCCACCCTTCTTGATGCTATGTGCAGGAAATCAGATGAGTTGGGCAGGCAAGAATACCAATGGAGGTCTCTTCCAGTTGGCTCAGGAGCAGAGGTGTCTTCGCTGTTCTCTGCAGTTGGGGTGGCACATGTTAGTCCTATGTCATGTCCAAGTTTCAGTGTAAAATCACAGCTGGGTCTTGCATTGTTTAATTTTGTCTTCTTTCTCTGTTTTTTTCTAGCAAACTTTCTCTTCCTCCCCAGCATGTTCCAGCAGGATGGTTGCACCATGGTGAGAGCATGTGTACCATGCATCATGTCTTTTCCCAATGGGGAACAGCTTTGGTTGTCCCCTAAAAATTACAAGAGATGGTAGGAGAATTTCTATCACGGGGATGGAGAGAGCATAGTCATCTGAAACTGTAGTAAAAATCTGGCCTTCATACAAATTTCATGCCTGTAATTTCACTTTGATCCTATTGCCGGACCCTTGTGAAGCATTATCTATTTGCATCTAATGAAAACGATCTTGCTTCAGCTAGAAGACCCTCTCAGTTGGTTTGTATTTGCTTTTCAGTGGAGGACAAATATTTCCCAGCTACAAATGAGTAACGCTGGTTACTGCAGAAACATATGGATACTTGTTATGGCTATATTTGTTACTAACTTTTATGGATGGGAGGAATATAGGAACATTGTCAGAGAATGCAGGGATGCAACGAGGAAGGCCAAGGCCCATTTGGCATTAGAGTTAGCGAGAGATGTCAGGGACAACAGGAAGGGCTTCTATAAATATATCATCAGCAAGAGGAAGACTATTGAAAACTTTCGTTTGCTGCTGAATGGGGTGAGTGCCTTGGTGATGGAGGATGCAGAGAAGGCAGAGTTACTAAATGACTTCTTTGCTTCTGTCTTTACTGCTAAGGCTAGTCCCCATGAGCTACAGAGCCCAGGCACAAGTGAGAGAACCAGGAGAGAGGAAGACTGTCTGCTGGTAAAGGAGGATTGTGTTAGGGATTATTTAGGCAATCTGGACGCTCATAAATCTATGGGCCCAGATGGGATGCACCCAAGAGTGCTGAGGGAACTGGCAGGGGTCATTGCTCAGCCGCTGTCCATCATTGCTGATGTTGTTGAGGTCATGGAGAGCAGAGGAGGTGCCAGAGGACTGGAAGAAACCAGTGTCACTCCAGCCTTCAAAAAGGGCAAGAGGGAGGAGCTGGGAAACTACAGAGCAGTCAGCCTCATCTCCATCCCTGGAAAGGTAATGTAGCAGCTCATCCTAGATAGCATATCTAGGCATGTCAAGGAAAAGAAGGTGATCAGGAGTAGTTAGCACAGATTCACCAAAGGGAAGTCATGTTTAACTAATCTGATAGCCACCTACGATCGGATGACTGGCTGGATAAATGAGGGGAGAGTGCTAGATGTTGTCTACCTTGACTTCAGCAAAGCTTTCGACACCGTCTCCCATAACATCCTCATGGGGAAGCTCAGGAAATGTGGGTTAGGTGAGTGGACAGTGAAGTGGATTGAAGACTGGCTGGACGGCAGAGCCCAGAGGGTGGTGATAAATGGGGCCGAGTCTAGTTGGAGGCCTGTGGCCAGTGGTGTCCCACAGGGGTCAGTATTGGGCCCAGTGTTCTTCAGCTTGTTCATCCGTGACCTGGACGAGGGCACAGAGAGCACTCTCAGCAAGATTGCAGATGACACCAAACTGGGAGGAGTGGCCGACACTCCTGAGGGCTGTGTTGCCATTCAGAGGGACCTGGACAGGTTGGAGAGTTGGGCAGAGAGGAACCTCATGAGATTCAACAAGGAAAAGTGCAGGGAGCAATAACCCCAGACACCAGTACAGATTAGGGGTTGACCTGCTGGAAAGCAGCTACATGGAGAGGGATTTGGGAGTCCTGGTTGACAACAAGTTAACCATGAGGCAGCAATGTGCCCTTGTGGCCAAGGAGGCCAATGGCATCCTGGCCTGCATCAGGAGGAGCGTTGCCAGCAGGTTGAGGGAGGGGATCCTCCCTCCCCCTCTACTTGGCTCTGGTGAGGCCACACCTGGAGTATTGGGTGCAGTTCTGGGCTCCCCAGTACAAGAGGGATGTGGAGCTTCTAGAAGGGGTCCCTCGTAGAGCGATAAAGATGATGAAGGGACTGGAGCATCTATCTTATGAGGAAAGACTAAGCGGTCTGGGCCTGTTTAGTCTAGAGAAAAGAGGGCTGAGAGGAGATCTGATCAATATGTATAAGTACCTGCGGGGAGAATGTAGGGAGGATGGGGCCAAAGTCTTCTTGGAGGTGGCCAGTGACAGGACAAGGGGTAATGAGTACAAACTGAAACACAGGAAGTTCCTCCTCCATATGAGGAAAAATGTCTTTCCTGTGAGGGTGACAGAGCCCTGGAACAGGCTGCCCAGAGAGGCTGTGGAGTCTCCTTCTCTGGAGATCTTCCAAACCTGCCTAGATGCCACCCTGTGCCACGTGCTCTAGGTGTCCCTGCTGGAGCAGGGGGGTTGGACTAGATGATCTCTAGAGGTCCCTTCCAACCTTAACCATGTTGTGATTCTGTGAGTGACAAGAGGTGACTTACTGAATTATTTTAAAACAATAATAAAGCTTTGAACAGCAGGATTTAAGATTAACTGATCAGCTCAGTTGGAAATTAATGTGTGGTCAATTTTAGGAACAAATATGTGTAAAGTGCAGGGGAGCAACAACCTCGCTTACTATGCTACTGTTAGACATGAATTCTCTTGTTTCTAGTTATTTTGGAGCAAGGAGATATGATGACCCACTGCAGATCAAGAAGTCAGTTCTCAGCCCTGCCTATGAAATTTAGCAGGGTGCTGCTGTCCCCTGAAATATTGTTGTGTACAACAATGTTGGGCAATATTTTCCACAGATCTCCAGGGGTGTGGAAGATATGTAATACAGTGTGGTAGGCAGAACATTTGTGGAAGTCTTGATCAAAGGGCGAAAAATTCATTTTTTTTAGTTTATCTTTGGGCTAAGTGCAAAATTCTTTGCTCTTGAATTATTTCATGATCAAGGGCTATTCCCTGTTTAATCTGGGCTAAGAGCTATAACTTTACTGGAAATTAATCACTGTGGGTGTTCACTGCAATGGTTAGCCCACAGGTTGCAGGCAATGGTTCTGAAAGGGTCCTCATTGCCACCATGTACTAAATCAGAAGCTATCATCACTAAAAAACACAGTCCCAGTGCAGGCAGGGGCGGAAACCACCCCTCCTTGTTTGGCCATGTGGTGGCCAGCAGTTTGTCGACCTAACACTGCTATTCCCTTATCACCAGGGGCTGAAGGTGTGGGGCAGGGGCTGGAGCTTACTGATTTTCCTTCTCTTGTGTTTCTTTTTACTGATTACTCCATATCCTAAATCCGGGTGGACTCAGGCCATCCCTCTGCCTCTTCTCTTTCCCCGGAAGGGCTCTAGTGTGAGAGACGGTTTGGACTTATTGGCTGCACTTTAGTATGTCTATCACCAGAGCAGGGGTAAGATGATGGTATTTCATCGGTGCCTGGCTGCTTGGTATATCATTGCGCAAGATATTCTGTCAATTTGATGGTGAGACTCATTTTTTCTGTTTTTCTTTCTTCTTTTACTGTCAAAAAATTTGCTGGAGGATGAAGTTGGACTTAGTGCTCATCTTTCCCTGAAGGACGTCTCTCATCTCACCATGGGTTTTAATCCTCTTTCTGGCAACTAGCGGGAGTCATTGTAGGATGCAGCGAGGGAATATGGCAGGGAAGCCTGTGGCCCACAAAGGAGCTTGTGTTGAGCAGGAACACAATCTAACAGCAAGGTGCTATTGTACTTGACACAATACCACACTGGAACTGAAAATATGCACTAGAAAGAATATTAATTCTACCAGGTCACTGTGCTCTCTCTGACTTAAGTATTATGTTCACCTGCTTCGTAAATACCTCTGTTCCTTAGCACCCTGAGGAAAGTTAAGGGAACCTGTAAAAAGCAGGGAGCAATCAAAGTTCCTATTCTTTACTGTAAAGTGTGTGTGGGGGAAAAATCCTCTCTAATGTTATCTGTGTTGTAACAAGCTTGACAGTAACTTTTCTGTTCTGTACAACTTTGTCCTATTTCCATCAGCCCTCACCCCCTGCCTTCGCTGTGCTTTATTATGGAGCACAAAGCAATGTGACTCCTTTTGTTTTTGTATCAACAACCCTTCTGCTATAAGTCTAAGCAGTGAAATAGCAGCCTTTAATCGACTAGTGCTGGATTTTCATGGCTGACCCCCTGGGGTACCCCAGCTCTGCTCCTGATGGCAGCCTTTCGTGCCACCGCCTTCAAATGTGAGGTGTCAGCACAGCATGTGTGGTGCTAGAACAGCATTGACAGAGTTAATTTACATACCAGTTGGTCTTGATCTTTTGCAACTCGTTTTGAACAAAATCATCATGAGGCCCTGGCTGAGTAGTGATATTTTTTTTGTTGGATGGGGGCATCTAAATTATTTGAGCCAGTAGCATCCCAGTGGACTTTTGAATGAACATATGGACTTCGCTTTCCAATTAGTCAGTTTCAGGCTGATAAAACTGCCTGATAAATAAGCTTTCAGTAAGAAAGGTAAAACTTTTCCTCTCATCTGGGCTTGCATAAATCTGGAATATCTCCTGTGACTGCAATGGATGTACTCTTGTGTTATAATTCATTCTGAGAACTGATTCTTATGAGCATCTTGGCTTTAAGGACCAAACCGAAAACTGGGGCAAAACAGATGTTTTGGAGTTCAAGGATGGGTGAAAAGTGACAGACCAGATGTATGGAGATGTCTTCAGGCTCTTAAAGTATGACCTGGTTACCTTGGCACTGTGAGACCTGGGACTCACTTGTGCCAGGTTTCAGATCGGGCTCTAGCATTTTAGTGGTGGCTTTAGGTGGCCCTGCTCTACCACTGATGTGAGTGTTTCTGGGTACTTACCCTCCCAATAGTTGGCATTATGTCTCCACTGTGGTCTCTGTTTCACCACTTTGTAAGGGCTTAATCAGCTGGCTAATGTGCATAGCTGCACACTTCTGTCTTTGTCCTTGACTTCAGATGTGGTTCCTCATTGTGCTTTGCACAAGCTGCAGCAACATCCTTATGGTGTCTCTTGGCAGCAAGCAGAGGGTACCAGGCTTGACTGCTTGCAGCACTGATTTCCCAGGTTTTCCCAAAGTGAGACTCTTTACTGTCTCACCTGTTAAATGCAGCCCTTGTAGAAGCTGCTCTTCAGGCATTCACCACTCTAAATATCAACAGGAGAGAAAGGCAATCCAGTGTAGCAAGGAAAAGCAGATGAAACAGAAAATAGTTGCCCTGAGACAGTGTGATATGGTGGGCAAGATTATCTTCTGTAAAGGGACTGACTGATGTGATACAAGCAGGAGCCATGCAAGGTGTTTTATAATGTGGTGCACAAACCCGTTAATCAGACTGCAGTATTATTTATGTAACATCCTGGACCCTATGCAGAACACAAAGCCTATAAATCTATCTGACCCCCTATAGAAAAATCATGAGACAGTATAAGCAGAGAATGCATTATTAAATAAGAGAAAACAACTGCACGTAACACTGGTGATTAAGAAGCACTGAAAAAAATGTCCAAAGATTTCTGGAAATGACAGTTTTGAAAAGCTCACAGTGTAGACCTCCATTTGAGGTACACAGTGGTGAAATAAAAGGTTTCCTTATCAAAACATTATGACTGAAAACCTTGCTGAGTGTGGATTACAAGTTATTGTCATTTTCTCAAGATGCCTCTTCTGTTAGCTACAGAAGACCCCTAGTTAGAGGATAATTAAATGAAAGGACCATTTCAAAGAATTATCTGGGTAATTGGTTGTGATAAATATGATTTGGCTTTAGAGCACTCAAAAAATAGAAGTCACTGAGTTGAGACAGAAAATCATATGGGATGCCTTTCATATAAACATATTTATTATCCGGTTTAATTAGCAAACTAAGTCATAACTGTGTAATGTAGAAGTACTTGTCTGGGATTTCTTTTTGTTAAATGGCTTAATTTCTCAGAGTCCATTATTTTAAACTTCCAATATACCTCTCTTTATGGCTACAGCAGTGGCAAGGTTTTACAGAGGAACAGCAATGTGAGTTATGGAGGGGTATTAACATTTTGAACTGGAGTTGGATTATTTGTTCTATTCCGGATTTGAAAGCTTTTGTGTATATTTGACCTGCTTTTAGTGACTGGAGCCCTTAGGCCATTAAATACGCAAAAGCTACTACAAACAACACTAATTCTGTGACTGAAACTCACCAAAGCAAGGAAATTGTGATTGAGGTGGCAACACATTGCTTAATTTTCTCTCTTACGCCCATCCCTGGATGCGTGCGCAGGATGTAAGATGTCACAGTATGCTGTGGCCCCCAAATAGTATATAATAACAGATTCAGAAGACCTTCAATGGGCAGGAATAACCACAGAAACCCATCAGTGTTGGCCTTTCTCACTAGAACTTGACATGTTTTGCATTTTTTTCCTTAGGAAACTTGCTGTTTATGGTGAAATTCTGTGTATATTAAACAAGCAATCTTTGCTACTGTTGGACAGTTTTTTTCTAAGATATAAAATTGGAGAGATTGACTGATTTGTTCATGATCATTTGGGGAATCAGGATCCAAGGGAAGATCAGAACTGTGGAGTTTCTCAGTAATGCTGGTTTCAAGCATGTGTTGGCAGTACCAGTATCAAAAGGATTAGCTGTAACTTTCAATAGTGAGACATAAGGGAAAGTTTAAAGCACCATAAGCAAATACACCAAATACACAATGCTTTCTCGACAGGTTGCCCTGTACTGAGTGCCCCATTCCCCATGCTGCAAAAATGGGGTAATAACAAAGAGACAATCCTGTTATCTTCGACTTGTAGTAGCAGTGTTCATAAATGCTAAATGAGATTGGCAGCCCAGCCTGCCAGGCACTGACAGTCAATGGTAGGAGGCTGTATTTGGTTTCAAATAGTCTTACTGACTGGCTAGACAAGGAAAGGACAGAAGATGGAGAGAGTAATAGTAAGACTACTATCTCTATTGCCTTAGAGATAGTAATATCCCTGAAGTCTCCTGGCGAGTCAGAGGAAAAGGACTGCACCAAATCTGACCAAAGGCTCAGTTACCAGCCAGTAGTGCTTACGTGCTTACAGAAAATTTATTATGAACTAGGTAAATTCAGGGATGAATTATCGAGTGAAAATCCTGGTATATCCTTGCAGCTTCACAAATTATTAAAACTTCAAGCTGGGTATTTCACCATAGCAACTAAGAACTGATTCTCCATGAATTTGTACAATCTCTATTTAAACATACTCAGATTTTTGTCCTTGTAAGTGTAGTGTGGCCAAAAGCTCTGCAGTTTAATTGTGTCGAATGAAGAAAAAAAAGTGTCGTCTTTTCTTTTACACCTCTCTCTGATTATTTCCCATGGTTGCCTCCTAGCTCTGTTAATATGAGACTGGCCTCCTCTCTCTCCAAAGCATTTGTGGTTTTAAAGACAACCTCGTAGATCCTCCTTCTTTGCAATGAGAATAGGATTAGTGTTTGTGTCCTGGCTTCTAGTCTTATTTGCAAGCTATCTGTACAATGTTTGTCTGTGCATAAGTATGGACATATATGAGAAGAAGTTCCCATACTTGGTTTGTTTGCATATAGGAAAAAGCATAGGGTCTTAAAGCACTTCCTTAATGTTCCTCCTTGCTTTCAGTGGTGTCCTCGTTGGTGGCAAACATGACCTCGTCTCAGAAAGCCACGTTGGCCCTTCTGGGGCTTTTCAACGTAGGCCTATCTCGGCACTGACGTGGCTGCAGTTTTTGCACTGAAGGCAGCTCCCCTTGGTGCATCCATAGTGGGAGCATGAGCAGTTGGCTTCTCCTGACCCCTCTGTTACAGACATGCTCAGATCTCTAGACTCATGATTCAGCCCCTTAAGTTCAAGGTTTGCCTTCCTTGTGCAGTAGCTGTAACACATTGGAGAATTGCTGTTTGATGACTTAATTTGCACCGCCCCCCCCTTTTTTTATGACAATATTTGAAGGAAACAACATGCATTTGGAAAGTGCTATAGCATGTAAAACTCTCCTAAATCCAGGATCTTACCACTGGCCTGTTGAGACGTTTTTTTGTTTTCCTCCTCTGTGTGGGTGGCAGTAAAGAAACCATGTTAAATTAATATTAGGACTTTTATCAGCTGTGGATTTAGGTTTAATTATAAACCACAGATTCAGAGCAGACATTCTGATATTCCCGGATCCTTTAGCAAGCCAGAAGGAAGTTCCTGTTTGTTTAAGTTGAGCATGTTTTGCTGTGTGCTTTATCCTCACTGCTATCCCAAACCAAGTAAAACTTGTCTGAATTTCATGTTCAGCCCCCTGCAGTGTAGAGGCCCCATCCAGCATCATATCAAATACTTTGTCCAAGCCTCTATTGGAACAGTCCCCCGAGGCAGGCAGCCAAAACTAACCTTTCTTGCTATTTAAATCTTGCTTAAGTCATATTTTGAGAACTTAAATAATTCTTTGACCTTGTGCCATCACCCTGCCCAGTAGTAAATGTTACCTTTTGTTGTATGATTTGACTCATTTTTTTGTAATTTCTAAAACATTGTACAAATCTACCAGTTTATTTTCATAATAAATTCTGAGTTTGTGGATAGTCTAAACTTCAAGTCAAACTTAATTTTACAGTGTTTCTCGCACTCTTAACAGTGGCTGTATCACTCCTTGGAAATTTGGGGTTATCCTTCAATAAAGAAAGCTTTTATAAGCGATAGAATTTTGCCTAATATATTATGTAAAGTACTTTTTTTTTGTACAGTTATAACATTATTTTATTCTTTTTCATATATTTGCATATGCACTTACGGGAATAAATTGTTCTCTACTAAAAAGCAATGGGGCTTGGAGACTAGAAGCCTGAGGTCCTTTGTTAATGCATTGTTTTCTTTCTGAGCAAATCATGTATCCTATCTTTCCCCACGTCCCCATTTGTAATGTAGGAAAGGGCTTATAATTATCCTCCTTGGCAAACTTGTCTTGATAGCACTGCTGAGTAAAAAACACGTCAGGTATTGTATTCTAACTAGAATATGATTTTTGTCAAAAAGATCATTTGACAGCTAATAAACTACCAACTTTTACAAAATTCATCACTTCCAAAGCATTCTAATTCAGTCCTCTTAATGCTATTGTAATGGAATATTTCATTATATGTCATCCAAACTATTATTCAAATAAAAAATTATAAAAAGGCACTTCTTAGTAGAAAAAAAATTATGAGGTTTCATAGCTATTTAGCCAGAAAATTTGATAACATTTTGTTCATAAAAGCAGTACTTTTTAATTAAATAGTGCTGGAAATAAAGATGGGTCTAAAACAATCTTAGAAGGAAAAATAAAAAGAAAGAAAGAAAGAAAAAAAAAATCTGTAGAACTGTTTTTTCATGGTTTTGTTTTTTACATGAGAATAATTCTATTTGTTGCATATGTCAAGAGATCACACTCTGCAGAGTACTTTGATAGTAATCATGGAGTAGGAATGGCAGGATTTTTTTTTGATATATTTGCATAGCTGTTTTCTTGATGTAGTTTTATAAATTACTGCTGCATCAGACTGCATGTACAGGGTAATGATGTATGTGTTGCTACTTTTTGGAAAGATTACAATGTAAAGGTCTTGACAATTATTGAAGTGACTTATTATAGTTTTCTCATATGTACCTATATATATGTCTTATTAACATTGCAGATTCCTGAATGTCCTCCTCAGGATGGTTATTTGTACCCTCTAGTGTTCATATTGGAAGGGATCCTTTTGTGATAAGCCCAGCTGATATGTATATGTGCATGTTCAGCCTGTTCTAGCGAGACCTCTGTATTTTTTGTGAGATACAGGACTGAAAGTATTTCTGTGTCTTGTTGAATTAAGTCCCCCTGCAGTCACAGGCAGCCACCTTACAAATTATCTCCACAAACACATAGAACGACACTGCGAAGTAGTTAGATTTCCTGTTCCTTAGTGCATCTCCGGGATTTCTTTCCTCTGATGGATAGAAATCTCACTCTGGTCTAACCTTATTTATGCCCAGCTCATACCTGTTTGTTCTTCTGCCAGTGCTGGCCATTAGCTTCAATAGCTCTTGTTCTTCCCTGGTGTTTACCTCTTTGATATATTTATAGAGAACGATTATATTCCCTCTCAGCCTTCATTTGCTGAACAGTTTCTCTTCTTTTCAGATAAGCCCTCCCTTTCCCGGTCATGCTAGAAGCCATTTTGTGCATCTGCTTCAGTTTAAATAGTTCAAATTCTTTATTTTTGGAAATATGGATCATCAGAGTTGTGCATGGGCTTCCTTGGGAAATTTCAGCAGTGCCTCATGGCATGTTATTAGCATTTCCAGTGTCTGCTGGAATTACATTTGCTCATTTTCACTTGTGATCAGAAGGCGCACTCACCTCCTCCTCCTCTTCAAAATGACCAACTCCCATCTTATGCCGGCATTTCCCATCTGTTGCTAGTTACTGCCTTTTAAGGCAATATTTCATCCCTTTTCTCCTACCTAAGTCTTTGTACTCATCAGTGTTTTCCTGCATGCCACTGCTCACAAGCTTTTTCTTATCAACATATTACTTAAATATCTTCCTACTTTTTGTGCTATAGCAGAAACTGGCTACAAAATCAGTCTTTGAGGAAACATCCATATTTGCCTCCTTTCAGCCCCGTTGCTAAGTAGCCAGTACTAAATTTTATTGTCTAGGTCATATCCCATACAATGCTGTAACAGATGTTCTAAAGCCCAAATGTACTGTAGAGAAAATAAGTTGTTAAATTAGGCTAACCTATTCCAGATTAATCTATTTTGCATTTTATCTTACCGTTTTTCCTTGTTTCTGCATCTTTGATGCTTTTTTTTTTTAATGAATTCAATTATGTCACTGGAATTTATCTTTATTACTCTTTTTTGTTCTTTCCTAGGCATGTAGTATATTTGCTATCACAGTATATTTGATATGGCAGTTCCTTAGGAGTTTTGGGATAGATGTGATTTGGACCTATCAATTGTGTGAATTAAGGTCTTTTGAGCTTTTTATTCCACCACATTTCAGTTCTGGTATGAAACTACCTGTAGCTACCCTGTGTTTTGTGCCTTTGTTATACAACATTTGAGAACTCTGCACCATCATCTTTACTGAAAATATGCTAGTGTGTTCATTTAGTTTCTGGGCCCCCTCAAGGTTGTGTCTTAATATTGATCCTATCTTCACCGTATAATGACCTTGCTCTTTTGTTTATTACTAATGCATCTAGCTAAATAAATAAATATTTACTATTCTTTTGCTTCTTCAAATTCTCTCTGCTTTAGTTATGACAGGTCTTGATTTATCCTTTATAAATCCTCAAATGACTGTCATCTTTCTTGGTTCATTCGATCTTTCCTGATGCCTCATGTATTTTAGACCTCTGACCATTTCGGTTGTTTTCTTTGGATTCCAGTCCACTTCTCCCTAAAGTATCCAAAACAGATGCAATGCTAAAGCAAAGACTTTGCAAAGAACTGAGAGTAAGTATGAACCCATTTATTTCACAGTGTATCCTCCTGTTTATACAGCATGGTAGAAAGTGTGTTTGCATCTTTTGTTTTAGCCCCACAGTGTTGAAGAGCATTTAGGTTATGTTCCCTATATCCTTCAATTCCTTATATGCTGAATTGCTACTTAACCAGTTCCTCATCTTGTATCTGGGCAAACTGATTATTCCTGCCTAAGTGTCTACATGTAGTGCCTCCCATCTTACTTATTTTATTTATTTATTTATTGCAAGCTGTTTATCCAATTTGCCAGTATCATTTGAAATTCAGGCCTGTCCTCCATTGTCCTCACAGCTTTAAGGTTTGTCTATAAACTTGATAAGTATATACTGTATTCCATCATCCACATCATTAATGAAAATATTGAATGGTCTTGGGTTGAGGACAGAGATGCAGAACTGCACTCAATACATTCTTCCATTTTGATAGCAAACTATTGATTACTGTTGGCTTAGTATAAAGTTAAAAGGCAGTTTTCTTTGCTGGCCAATCTTTTCTCTCTTTCCTGTAGACATCTTCACTATGGTTTTTAATGTGGATATCTTTCCAGTGGCATTTCTGGAGTCTTGGCTTTCTTCTTGTTTAAAATGCAGGTAGCAGATCGGATTTGTCCATTTGGCCTGGAGATTTTTTTTTTTTTAATGCCTTCTCATGTAGGTCCTTGAATTCTTCAGTTCAGCTGACTTTAGTAAGCAGATCTCAAAGCTGACCTGTTCAAAATGACAGACAAATTATGAGCCAGTATTGTTCCACCTTTAATTTAAACCAATTTGAATCATATGGTCATTTTCTCCTATTTCCTGGGTGGTAACGCCCTCACTGTTTAGCAGTCTAAGTAGCATTGTCTGTTGCTGGTTTAGTAAATATGATTGAAGAGATTTGTTTGCAGCCAATCTGGTAAGTCCAAGTCCTTCTGCTGTCAATAGCATTTATTTTCTGACCTTTATCTGGGATTTTCCTGGCTAGGCTCAAATGAGAGTCTGCTGCTACAATATGTGTTTGGCTAGTCAACAACTTGTAGCACGTTCTTTGGCATTCCTCCGTGAGACTGGCAACATGCAGCGGGTTCAGTCACTGCATTGGCATTTGGGTTGCTTTTTTCTGTGCTTGGGGGCAAGGGAGCCTTGGTCAGCAAGTTCAGATTTTTAGTTGCAGGGCCCAAGTTGGGTGCACTGGGGCAAAGCAGGCAGGGACCCCTCTGTTTCATCTGTTCAGTTGTTTGCTCCAAATGCTCGGGTAGATTTGAAGGCAGTTGTCATTTTCTATCCTTAATCAGTTGGGTTTGGATGCACCTGCAGTCACTGGTGGTCATTGAGCTAATGGGGCTCAGGAAGAATTGCAATATTACTTATTGCTATGGTCTTGTTTTACAGTTTTGAAGATTGCTATTGGCAGTGGTAGCTGGAGCTGTTGCTGCAACCTGAGAGCAGTTGTGGCTGCTGAGCATGTTGTGTTGTTGCCTACCTCTTAAATCTCATGGGAGACAGGAATCTATTTGGTTTTCTTTGCCTTTGAAACTGTGTTATAATTTATAGTAAGAAAATGGCATCTTTTCCAATTTAGTGCCCTTCTCTCCACCTAATGTTTCATCACTGGAAAAAAATGAAAGAGAAAGCATTAATATAGCTATGATAAAGCATCAATATACCTACAATAAGGATGGCCAGCTTTTGGTTGAATAGCCAGGTTTTTGTGCAGTTTCTTGCTAGTCACGGGGAGATAATGGAGCTTGCCTATTGGAAATCATCTGGAGTGTGAAATGGGACTTTGTTAGGAGAGAGATGCTTATCCATTGATTTAATTCGTCTTTGTTTTTTTAATGAGATATGAGGATACCCGGATATCTGAAAATCCCTTTTACCAAGCAATTGATGTCTAACACTGTGATTTTGCTTGGACTTTTATTGAATGAAAGCTTTATTGAGTTGTATTTACATGAATTGGATAGCTTTTGAAAAGAAAAGTTCAGGTTTTGTCTTTCGTGTATATAAGATCTAATTCCTTGCTTTTTCTATTTTTCAGCACTTTGAGCACCAAAGATTTACATGTACCCTGCTATGTATCTGAAAACTAGCCAAAGATCCTGCTAGCTTTTCCTGTATGCTTTATGCTGTTTGTGAGATTTTTCTTAGAAGCATTAAACATATCTCCTTTTTTCCTTACTTTGTAAGGTATATTCTTGCAGTATCTGGAGTTACATTCCTCTGGTTTTGGAATTATTGGGCCATTATCATCTCATTAAAAAATCTCTCAGCATGAGATCCACCAACATATTCAGAACAAAGCATGTACAGCTGTAACCTTGGATTGGCAAGCAATAATGAAGCCATAACACACAGACAGAAAAGCATATATTCTTAGTTTTTTCTATTCTGTGTTACCAGAAAACTTAATGAAGTTGTCCTTATGAAAATAGCACTTATTTGAAATATCAGAATCTGGACAATTATGAAACACCTATTTTAGGAGGAGAGAAATGATGCAACAGACATTGGTCCAGGCTGTTTACTAGGATGGTATTTGGTGCTTGTGAATTCTGACTCTTCTCCTGGCTGTAATGTGGTGCCTTTCTATAGTGTGATGGCTTCAGCTTTCTGTGTGAAAGACCTCACCACAAACGCACACACAAAGAGCCAAAAAATGAAAAAATAAAACTCTCATACTACTTATCTGCTCATCTTCTTCGTGAGGACAAACTCATAATGTCTGACAGAGTTCCAGACATTTAAAAAAAAAAAACCTATATAAGCTATATATACGGTTAGCATTATTTTGATGGTCAGAGAGAAGGCTGAGAATGGGCTATGAATGCTATCTATAAATATATTAGGAAGGTAAACACTACAGAGAAAAAGACTTACTTAAGGCTGAAGACAATGCTAGTGCAAAAGGAGATAGATGTAAGAGAGCCATGAATAAATATAAGCTAGAAATGGGAAGCAGGTTTCTATTACAGCAGTAGAGCAGCTCTCCAGGCAGAGTAGCAATGTCAGAATCCTTCCTCATTTTAAAATGATGTTTGAGACATTTAGAAGAGACTTACATGCTACAGTTGCATACCCAGAAAGGGATTTGAATGTTCGGGAACTCTTTTCTATTCCTGATTTTTCTGACAAGAAAATGCTTTGGTTACAACCGCATGTCCTTTGGAAGGTCCCATCCCTCCCAGCATGGTTGCAGTCCAAACTTTTGCCCCTACTCTGAAGGAAATGAAGGAAAAAAGTTGTGAACTGGTTTTGCTTCCCCATATAAACAGATATTAGATCTTGTTTTAACTGACTCATGCTTTATATTTTAGGATAATACTCCAGCTTTCGCTGTTGTACAGATAGATGAGTAGGACTATCTAGTCAGCTGGGAAGTACAATGGGGCAGGAGCAAAAGGCCTCAGAATTTGAATTGAAATTTATAGCTTTAAGGAAAAGCTACAGGGTTTGGGGTTTTTTGTTTATTTGTTTGTTTTTGTGTGTGTGTGTTTGTGAATTTTTTTGCCACCATTTATTAGGAAAAGTCTTGAGCATGTTCTGCTATAAACTGTACAGGTAAGTCCTATTTTGGGCAGCTGGATGATGGAGGTGTGAGATGCATTATATGTGCAGAGAAAGGATTCAGAGTGGCTACCTGTAGAAGCATAAACTTGCTGGTAATTGCACTTGCTGTGTGCTATTAATTAGAGGCTAAACAATAACATTGCTGTTGCCATTGACAACTCAAGTCTACAGCCTTGTTTTTTTGGATACTCACAGTAAGAAAAAGAAGTTTGCATGGGTATAGCAAGGACAGAAAGTCTGGGAGTTCAAGGGAAAAAAAAGAAAGCATTTGCAAATGTTCCAGCTAGCTTTGCTTTCTGATAATGGGGGAAGGCTGGGAGGTGACATCTCTGCTGGTGCTCCTACTGACACTGGTGGGGCCACCACTTTGCTCTAGCTCTCCAGCTTGCTTCACCAGTAGCTTGTGTTTGGCAAGCATTTCCCACTTGCTTTGTGCCTCTTGGGTGGCAAACCCAGCCTGATGCTCTGTGCTGCTAAAACAGGGCAACACAGCTGCAATGCCCCTGTGCTTTTACGCTAGTGCTTCTTGGTGCGAATGGGGCAGCTTGGGAGGCCTCACACAGTTCATTGAAAAAGCAGATTGCAGATGTCTTTTATCTAGAAAATGTACATTTTTGGTCATATGTGATGAAACTAATGATAAGAAGATAGAAAACCATGGGATTTTGTCTTCTTAAATGATACTGACTTTGGCCAGAGCTTTCTCCAACAAAATCATTTCATTCCATAAAAGAAGTGATGCTGCTCTGGTTCTAGTATTCTGTCCTGATCCTGAAACCTTAACCATTTTCCTTTATGGCTCTTCAGTTCCACATGTTTTTTATTCAGATTTCAAATCACAGATGAGTTATTGCTGCCTGCATCAATAACAGTGATGATTTTTGTGGAACAATACTTCCTAGATCTGTTGAATCTCCCTAAAGTGTGTTTGCTCAAACAGTTTTCTTTCTCTATATGACTGGTTGGGTCATTAAATAATTGAGAGGATTAAAAAAGAGATAGGAACCACCCCAGTAGTGTTTTGACTAGGAAACACTTGAGCGTTGTCTCAGTTGGGCAATCTCCTCTCAGTGCAGCATAAACAGTCTTTGGCTAATATATTGCTCCTGCAGGTTTCATGAACATGAATAACCGAGACCATCAGCAGACTGAGAAAGAGCCGATAAGTTGGATAAAAGTAATGAAATGTGTCTATATTAGGATACACAAACCCAGAGAGGCTAGCACTCAGCTCCCTGCTTGTTTTCATACTGTATTGAGTGCAAATTGAACTGCACTGCATTTCTGGATATAGAATCCTCCAGGTAGTAAGGGTTATTAGCTTTGCTGAATACCTCTACGTTAAAAAAAAAAAAAAAAAGTACGTATGAAAAGCTTACTTTGGGTAGTGTTGATTAAACGAGTATGCGCACCCCAGCTCCCTGGCAGGCTTTTTTCAGCCCAGCTGGGGTCCGTGCTGCCACATCGTCACGCTTTCCATGACTGACACTAGCTAGGTTAGATCTAGCAAGGGATGTGTTGCCTGTGCCTCGAGCCTGCCTTTGCCAGCTGCAGCCAGATGCTGTGAGTACAAAATAGGAGGAAAACTATTACCCTAAGCAAATGTGTGCTCCACCCCCATTGCTGTGCTCATCAGCTTTTTCCTTCCTGGCTGGCTTAGGAGTCTGTGTGTCCACATGGGTGATGGCAATGGCTCACAGTCATCCTTAGACCTGTGCAGGCTGGTGCTGTCACCCCTCGGCTCACACAACCCACTGCCGTTGTGGGAAAAAAAAAAAGAGCATTGAACTCTTCTGACTCTGGTGAAATTTTGGTGGTTTAATGAAATAAAAACAGCAGCTGGTGCAAACACCTTGTTACATGATCTCCTTCACCATCTATCTGTATGTTGAGGAGAAAAAAAAAAAAAAAAAAAAACTTCCTGCTGAAAACCTTATCTAACACTTGAGTCAATATTTTTGAGCCCAATTTAAATCTTGTCTCCATTTGTTCCTGTGTAAACTCTGAAGTTAGCCTAAATAATTCTTTTAACTATGTTCCTACTTATCCCCATTCTGCTTTATAATATGTAAAGATTGTATTGCTTTCAGTCCTCCTATTTCAAGGGTCTTCTAGACTTCTTACCAAAATAAGGCGCTTCATTCCCCGACCATCCTTGTAACTCTTCCTTGTACCACTTCCATTTGAATTCCCCTGTCTGTGAAGAGCCTAAATCCTTTACTGCCTGTACAGAAATAGCTCTCTCATCAATACCTACTAGGATGGCATTTGCCTTTTCACAACCACTTCATACTAGTGGCTTATAGTCCTCCTGAAAATCAATAAGTTGAAACACATCCTTCTTCTCTTCAGCCGTTTCTGAGGGAGGAACAATCAGTCTATAAGAAAATTTCTGGCTGTTATTCTCAAAGATTGTGGTTTTCCAATTTTTCACTTTCACATTTTCTTTCCATTCTATTATGCAAGACTTCAATGTTACCCATTTCTTTGTGTACTGTTGTCTCTGTTTTTCTCTGCACTGAAAACACTTTCAATTTCTGAAGGTTTTATTCTTTCATCAATATTTCCTCATATTTCTTTCTTGATCATTAGTGGCCTTTATAATGTTATATAAAATAGGGCCAAGGCTGATTCTTGAGGAACTTTATGTACAGTCACCTTCCAGCTACGTACGATCCCTTTCAACAAGTAGATGTCATATCTGCACTTGAGGCAGCTTCTTGTTCTCTTTACTATTTCCCTACTAATCCCCATTTCTTCCTGTTTTACTAATAATTCCCTCTGTGTTATCATAGACTTCACTAAAGTTAAGACAGATGAGATCAATCACATGTCCTTTGTCTAGAATGTAGGTTATCTTGTCAAAGAAATGTATGAGGTTAATCTGGTACAATCTACTTTTGCTAAGCTCATGCTGTATTTCATGACATTCTCATCTGACCTCCATGTCTTTAATTATCTTTTCCTTTAAAAGCTGTACCGAAGCTCTGCATACTACTAAAGTCAGAATTCAAGGACTCTAGTCATCCACACTCCTCTTCTCCTGGTTCACCCCTTAAAGACAGGCACTATATTTTCTAGTCACCCATCTCATGGCACTTGATAGATTTATTAAAAAATCCTGATAGATGACCAGGAAGTTGCAGGTCCTTGGTACTTTTCTGATTCAAGCCCTTTCTACTGTAGGCCTTATATGCTGATATTCAAGGGGAATTCTCGCACAAATAGAACAGCTCACAGAAGTAGAGCTTGCATTGGCATAAGTGTAGAGAACAGGGGACCACAAATAAGACAGTGGTTGCAGTAGACTTTCAAAAACCCACCAGATAATGAAACTCATGGTGTGGCAGGCAATGCGAAATTGTTAGTCACCAAGACTAAATTTAGTGGATCTGATCTGAGGTCTAGGTCTCCTGAATGCCTTCCCAGATTTGATATTGCCTAGTGTAAGGGGTGTGCAATGAAACTTTCAGGAACTGGTTTAAAACATGCACAAGAAAGTGTTTCCTTACACAGCGAAGAATGAACTGCTAGATCTTGCAAGAGGCAGTCATGGAGGCAGAGACTGCACCAGCAGGCTTAAAGATGGGGAGCGTTAGCAAATTCAGGAGCATTTAGTTAGGTCCATAACCAAACGCCAAAGGTGGGGATGAACCTCCTACTATCTGGTGATCAGAGCTTCTCCTCACCCACCTTTTCAGCCTCCTTGGGCTATACCTTTATACAAGAAAGGAAAAAAAAATGCTCACGCATAAAAAGGGTAGGAGTGTGTTTATTCAAACAAAGTATTTCTAAGGTGAGTTTAACATAGGCTCTGCATAAAGGCAATCATTTATTTGATTGAAATCCTCATTAACTTCTTATAAGCCCTCCTTCTTAGTAGGTCCCTCACCTTATAAACTCCATTAACTCGATGTGTTTTGAGTAGTGTGAAATGTATGTGGGGATAGAGAAATTGTAAGTTATTTTCCATTTCCTTTCAGCTTGTTTTAACCCGAGGGAGAACCTACCACCATACAGCCAAGTAAGAACAGATGCAGACGTACCATTCAAGCCCTTTTCAAGATAACAAAGATATTTTGTTTGCTGTGTTTGTGTGACCTTACTACTGGCCTTTCCCCGTTTGTCCTTTTAAAATATCTATGCACGTGAATGCAGAGGGCTGAGGCGCTATCAGCTGTGAGATGGCACGTGGTAGGGCTCTCCGGAGATTTCCACTTTGCACACAAAAGCATGTCTCTGAAAAATCAGGGTATGGGGAAGGAGACTGAGAGAAATTGTGCATGCTGACACATGGAGAGTGCAAGATTTTGGGATTAGTGACCACACTGGTGAGTTCGTGTGTATAAGAAAGTTAACAAGTATTTGGTCTTGGAGTAAGACGGGGCCTTTAAAGGAAAAAAGAAAGTCAAACCAAACAAGGAGGGGGAAAGATACCTTTGAAGTTTTAACTCAGAGAAATATAAAAACAGAACTGGAATTCTAATAGAGTGAGATCAAATAAGATTTAGATCCAATTTAAATAACCCAAAACATTAAACGTCAGCTAAGACGTTCCCAGTGATAAGAAACATGGGAATGCAAATGGGCTAAATTGAGCTAGTCTGTTCAGGACATTATACTGCTCTCCTATGGAATAAGTTGATATATGTTTTTTCAGGAAGAAGGCAGCTTCTAGCAGAACTTGCGGCTGTGGTTTTTGTGTCTGCCTAGATGGGAGAAAATCGGTCACTTGGCCCCCTCCGGACTTCGCTGGCCACCCAAAGCGCTGAGAGAGTCAAGGAAAGAGGCATCGGATCCTCGTGTTAGACAGCAGTAATGAATATTTGTCTTTGGAAAGACATTTGGCTCACGATGATCAGAATGTGGAAAACTTGCCAAGAGAATTGGGAAAGAAAAAGCTTGTTTTTAGCTCAGCCAGTGACTAAATCCTGCCTTTGCCATGGCAGTCGCATAACAAAGGGGTCCTGCTCCATGTTGCGGCCAGTGACCTAGAAGTTTCTGGCTCCAAATCCATTATTCAGTATGGAAGCACAGCCAGGCTGCAAAGCACGAAACAATTCAAACTCAGGGGTGAGCTGCCTCTGGCTGCTGGCCTTTAAAGTGTGGAATACAGCATTATACAAGCTTGCAAATGTAGTTGTGGATTACATAAAGTGTCTCTCTCTAACTAAAGTTCTGAATAAAAAGAACCTTGCATTTCATTATAATGTAAAAAGCTGCCCCGAGATAAGTACCAAGGAAGCACACAGGAAAGTTTGGCCTTCCAGAGGTAGCAATCATCAGCCAAAACGAGACAATTGTCTCCGAGTTCCTGGAGACAAGTTTGGTTATTTCTAGGACTCTGAAATAAGGGGACAGCAGTGCTCAGAAAGATCTCTGTTTTCTGATTTATGAGATGGAAAAACCTTTGCATTCATTCTACAAACCCTTCTTGTGTATGTCTATACAATCTCAAAACTGCTGTCTCAGTGGCTTATATGCAGCAAGCAATTGCATATGTAGGACAGTGTAAAGGTCAGCAACCGACCAGCTCGCATCTGTGGCAAAGGGTAATTTTGCCCAAATGGTTTAAGTCAGCCCTTGTGGTTACAAAATGACTGTAACATCTCTACTACCAAGTCAGCAGAACCGCCTGTAATTGAAGATCAAATCTTATATATAAATGAGATGAGTATTTTGCAAAACCAGCTGCAAATAATCTAGCTTTCCTACATTGTAAAATGTGGTTATTCGACACCATTGTTTCAACGCTGTGTTAAAATGATGAAAGGTCTAGAAGACTAGAATATAGTGATTGATATGGAATTCAGTTCAGTTGTCTTAGAAAATGTGATGAAACTTTGTATGTGTAAACATGGTTTATATTTGAAATTGGAGGCTCTTCTATGTACCGAGGTTATGCCACAGACTGCTTTGAATACAGCATTCTGATTTTCACTATTGGTCCAGCTGACCTCTACCTCTGGAACTAGATTGTAAAAGTTGGCCTGCATGCTTAAATGGGCCACCAAAAGGGACTTTGTGTTTTAAGAAGGGTTCCCATTGCCTCTAGTTTCCCTCTGAGAAATAAGCGGATTGCTAACAATACTGCTGAATTATAAAGTCTCCTGGCAAGGATCTGTGATACCGCTGTACACAATCAGTAGCATATCCTTGAGGAAGGGATGGGAAGGCATTAAGAAAAGATGGGAGTGAGTGATGTAATTCTGGGGACTTTTTCCAACAGGGCAAGAAGGAAGTGTTACACTTTGTGACTGTAGCAAGGCAGACATGAGCACACATGTGTGTACCCCAAAAGGAGAATGTTCTTCTCAGTGATCTATAGTCTTGTGTACAGTACAGTGGTTCAGTGGTCTTTTTACACTCCTTGGCACCCCGTTTACATTCTCCTTACACTACACTTCTGATAAGCCTTGGAAGGATCAAATTTTCTTATATTATCAAAATGCAACAATAAGATGTCTAAAAAGGGATACATCTAGACTGGTATTTTCCCCCTTATAGGAGTCTGGAAAGAACTGCCCCAAATATTAGGATTTCTGTCTGATGCATCATTCATTCAGTCTTCTTTAAAATGGTCCAAAATGGAAATGCAGTATTTTTAAGCTTGCTCCAGAAGTTGATTCACTGACATGAAGAGCTACAAGAAAATATTCTGAGCTTGCAAGGAAGCCTCTTTTTGGTGCTGAAGCCCCTGAGTTTGACTCTTGGTATTTATGGCATTGTGAGAGCACAAGCTGTGGATCTGTGAAGCCAAATTTTCTGCTGTAGAAGCTGGTGCCACTGTACTGATCATGACCAGTTGAGAAGATGGTTCATATCATGCTTTTGCTACTTTTAAGCTAACAGGGCTAACCTCTGTGGTGACACTTGGGAGAATTCATCATCACAACTCTGAGCTGTGTTGCCTGTTGACTGTCTCTGAGGCAGAAACCCGCGTTGAGTAGGGATTTTGGCCCATCAAGTAGCAGAGCTTCCATCTGCTTTCTGCACAGCCCTTATAGCAGCTTTTTGGAAGCCCCTTTGGCCATTGGCAGTGGGCAGGGAATAGAGGAAGCACAGGGCTTTGAGGAGCTAAGTCTGCACAGTCTGTTTCTCAGCACAGCAGGCAACTGCATGCACATGCCTACTGATTTGCCTCCAAAACCAAGAAGTTCAAGAATTTTAGATGTTTAGACTAACACTTGTTATTGAAACCATTTTTTTTAAGTTATAACATATTTGAAGGCTGATCTTTGAACACAAATCTTTGGTGGCTACGTGTGGATGAAGTGCCGCTGAATTAAACAGAAAATCTCTGAGTGTCATTCTTAGCATAAGCTACAAATATGGTTCTCTATCTGTTCTCTATCTGTTTATGCTTTGCTTTATGCTATAGTGTTTTACACAATGTTCTAAAGCCCCCAAATAGATTTAAGCATCTTCCGGAAATTGGAGCTTCTGCTTTTTTGCCATAGATAACCATGATCTCTTTCCTCCTGTCATCCTCAGATGCTAGGATTTCCCCCCTCCTACCCCTCTTTTCTTTTTCAAGTCATCTTAGCTCCTTTGGTAGGGCTACTGTCTTTTGCAGTCCCTTCAGCACAGTTAGGTAACTTGGCTCTCATTACAAGCTCTTTTTCAACAAGCTTAAGATTGACAAGGTCACATCTTTGATTTAATAAAGGCTCTACAGTGCACCTGGGAAACTAGGAGCTAGTATCAATCCTATGTTGCCTTCAAAATTAATTGAAAAAGCACTTTACCAGGAGCTCAACTATTACCTCAGAACGTACACACACTAAATTAAAATAGCCTGGTTTCACTCGGGATATTCTCTGCCCATAGTTCTGATAAAATTTATGGATGGTAGTCTCAAAAAAACCCGCCAGTCTTCCTGAACCAACATTCATCTGTCCCTCGACATAATTTTAGCACATCTCTCTCTCTCTCAAAGTGTATTTATGATTCGGATGTTTGCCTAAACACTGATGACAATCTTTCTATATGTGCACAGGCCAGTAATAGCTTTTGAGAAACTATTATTGAAGGATATGTTAAAAATTGCTCAGTGGCAAGAAAGCAGTCTTTTACTTAAGTTTCAGTGAAATGTAAACAGCCAGTTAGAGTCTTCTGGAGATGATAAATAGTCTGTTTGGACCATTTTAAAAGATTCACTATGCAATGGCCTCTTCTCATAAATGCTTACTACGCTAAAATCCAAAATGTCATCTGAATTAAATATTTTATATGGCCATCTAATTAGGTTAACTATTGCCTTTAAGGAAGCACCATACCTAATGGATATAATTGCTTAAGAAGCATTTAAAAAATCCACTTTTTTCTAGACTATTAGATCATGTTCAAGCAACAATAGTTTAGTGATTAATACTCTCTCTTTCTAATTATGGAGATGAAATCTGAAGTGAGCATTCAACTGGTCCACTGAAATTGTAAATAGTGTGCATGTGGGGAAAAGATAGCAGGTTTGTGCTAAATGGTACTTCTAAAATATTACAAAAATAATGTTCTGGGCATAATTGTATTCCATTAAAGTGGATAGGTGCCTGGCAACAATGCTGAACAGATGTATATATACTGGAAAAGAGTATCTTGTTGGAAAAGGCACTTGTCATTTAGCTCAATCTGCCTATGCACAGATTTTGCTGGTGAACACAAAAAGAGATTCTGAGCCTGAAACGAATTAAATTAATATACAGGAGAGGAATTTGCAAGAATTGGCATGAGGAGAAGTGGAACAGCATGTTCTCTTTGACTTTCTGGAAAGTCCTGAGATGCTCCTTCAGCAACAACGACTGAACACATGTTCATGAGACAGCATTACTCAAAAGCCAGTGAATGAAGGGATGATGTTCTGGTGTTTTTGATGCCAACTGGAAACATATTGAGCCAGGTTTATGGGGTCGGGAGGAGTTAGTTCATTTTTGAGTTTTCTGGGTTATTGTTCTCTCCCTCCTCCAAAGTGTGAACTAAGTGAGATGGTGTGGAACATGCCTGGAAAAAAAACAAAAACAAAACAAAAAAACAGCCACAGGATGTTATGTTTTGGAGTCTGGAAAATGGAAGCAGGCCTAATACAGCAGTGAGGACAAAAACATCCTCCCCTCTCTGCCCCAAAGCACAGGGCAGTGGCAGCCGGATCACGGTTGCCACATTCTGCTGTCTTGGGTCCAGAAGACCTGTCATCACTTTTAGTGTGGGTGGAGGGTGAGGCTGCACCAAAGTGCTCTCTGCAAAGTGTAAGGACTTCATGCTGCAATAAAGTGTGAAAAAGGCAGGAAACAAAATAAATCAGCTCTTAAATATGTCATATGAGCACGCGGGCTGCGAAGCATTTGTGTCCACTGGGGATGGCATGGTGAGTCTCTGCTTCCCAGCCACCCACAGCCAGGGGTTTGCTGTGGGGACTGGTGCTGGGGTCTCCTTTCAGGGGGTCCAGATGTGTAGAGCATCTGGAGGAGCAGCAGGGTGTCAGGGAGGGCATCCTGCAGGGACAGCACCAGGTCCTGCAGCAAGTGCTGTGCTTTAAGCAGATGAGTAATGCTGCTCCTTTCAACGCTTAACCAGTTTAGAGCTAAGTATGTGCTTAATACTGTGTTTAATTGGCGACTTAAAAGCACAGCTGTCTGCCTGCTACATACCCGTGCACATGGAAAATGTTCTGTAGCTGTTTAACTTGCAGCCAGTGACATACTTGCTTGAACAGCTCGGTGATACTTTCGGGGACTAGAGGAGGGATGTGCCAGGGCACTGAGGCACTCCTGTGGGCATGCAAATACATGTTAACAGGACAAGGGTGTTGCTGCTTTCCAGGTACCAGCTCTTCAATATTAAGATTTTGGTAGATCCCTTCATGTTCTGAAGCGAGTAACTGGCATGTTTCAAGACACTGGTTCTGTTTCCTTTGCGAGAGGGCTTCATGTAGAGCAAAGAAAGAATTTCATCGGCACTTGCTGCCTGCCTTTCTCTTGCATTTTTATGGCGTCTTTCTTCTTCTGGGGCTTTTCTGCGTTTGTTTGAAAAATTGCTTTACTTACCACTGACATGAGTTACCCCAAGATCAAAAGGCAATGGGTAAGTGAAGCACAGCTTGCTGCTGAACATTAGCCTCTCTTCATGTAATTACGTTTTTGCTATCACTGATAGCAAAAGATGCAGAGGATCAATTCTGGTGCATCCCCTACGTACTTTTTCCAATTCTGGTGCATCTCCTACCTGCTTTTTCTGAAGTAAGCTACAGAAGAAGGAAGAAAATCCCCAAGCCCAGTCTTCTGGCAGCAGAAAGCAACAGTGTATACTGTTGACAGGATATTTTAGCACTCAGCACAAGACTTACTACATCTTACAGCTTTTTGCAACTATGGACTGTGGCTCTGTGACCTCAAGCAGTATTTCCCTTTTTTTTTTTCTTTTCCTTCATGAGACAAGACAGATGTACCTTATCAGCTTCATAGTTGTAAGTTGTTTCTTATGTATCTAGGCAAGAACTTCAGGCACTCAGGTAGAAGTGAGACCAAGTGCTTTCCAAAGCTGTGCTGCAGTTGTGCCCAGCACAGTCTTGATACTACAAGAAGTCCATTAAAAGGTAGAGATGTATGAGATATAGCAACTGTTATCAGTACTTCTTACTAGATAGTAGGAGGAACAAGTCTTAGGTAGTACAAAGGAGAGGACAGGTATAGGATATTTTGCAGAAAATTCCAGACAACTGTGGGCTTTTTTTTTTGTTTTTCCTACATTTTTGACTGTCTGCCTAGGTCTTATTGTATACAGATGCGAGTGGAATTGCTGTTCTTGATAGTAAAATGTTTCTGGAGTGATTTAGAGTTTGTCCTCTCACATCTGTCATAATAGGACCGGTTGCATGTCAAGACAACCAAATAACATATACAAAAAGCAAAGAGGTTGCAAATGTTTCAAAGACCAGAATATATTTGTGCAAATGCTTATAAGAAAGAAATACAGTCAGAGAATCTGGATTGGTTCACAAATGATTTGCAAGCAGGAGTAAAAAAAAAAAAAAAAAAGTGAATATCATCACATAATTTATTTGCAAAATAAACAAATGAAATAAATCATTTGGTCAGCTGTTTCCCAACATAACAGCTCAAATGAAATGAAAGAGGACTGTAGTTCTCACTATTGAATTATGACAAATTTTCGAGCTTGACTGCAAAAGAAAAAAGCAAATGCTTAGATATTATTTGACCACTGCCAATGAATGTACTCTTTAGAATGCTAATAGTTTTATTTGAACAACCAGAACTATGTAAAATGTGAATAGACTTTATCTGCAAATTTATTAGACTACTACTTGGTCTCATAGGGTGTGGAGAGTCACAATTAAACTACTGTAGTAATTGGATTTCCCCCACATCGTACAGCTCACATAAGACCTACTTCATAGTGATACCTTTTGAAACTACAAAAACAAGAGAGAAATCACATTTGCTCATTAAATAGCTGATGATGATCTGAAAGACCACAAAGGCAGCAATAAGAAGTCCCCCAGGTCTGCATGAAAAAAATCCAATCAGTGAGTTTTTCTAGTTCCCTGAAAAAGCAAATGTTTTTAAAAATAATTTCTTTAAAAAAGCTTTTTATCACAAACCTAATCTGAATAAAAAGGTCAGCTACAGACTAAATCTCCTGGAAAGATGTAGACACTTGACAACTCTCTAGCATACCTTGTCAAGCAGTCATTGATTGTGAGCATTAGCCAGAGGTATATAAATACTTATAAATATTGTATGCAGAAGACTAGCTGCACTTAGATTGATGATTAATAGGTCTGCTGTTGGTAATCTATGGTATCTCTTTTGCATGAAGAAAGCAATTAGAAACACATTTCCGAATATTCCAGACAGATCTTAGATGCTACACAGCCTAAAATTGAAATCTTGAAGCACCTACTTGCAAGACTCTAAATTAAATATGCAGATACAGCCCCATTGCCATAGCATTCCCTGCTGTAGCAAATATGAAACTATCAAAGTTGTTAGGCAAAAAAATGCAATTATTTCTTTCTGTTTTCTTTCTACACAATCTCTAAAGTTTTTCTTTTTTCTTTTTTTTTTTGGTCTCTTTGCAATATGCAACCTGTATTTAAAAACTGGAACAAAATCTATGTCACCTGCCTAGAATTTGGAAGAATTTGTTTATTTGTAATCATAAACTACTTTTTAAGTAGCACTAGTGACAACAGCATCAATTAGGAAAGGGGTGAAGCTCTATTTCCATCACTCAGAGTAGCGTTTTTCCCAGGCGCTCAGCAATGTGGTCTGTGCTACCAGCCAACTTTCCCTCTACAATGACTTGGGAATCACTAGGGAAGCAAAGGTATGAAGGAAATGGAGATGCCTGTTGTAAAAGGGGATTGATTGGCAAATCAGGAACATCCTGGCTTGGGGAGTGTGGAGCCATAAGGAATGTTGTTTTGTAATCACCCCATACACAGAACTTCATGTTTACCTAACAAACAGAATTATTTGCTATCCTGTGTCACTCTGCACTGCTTTTTATTGTAGGAAATTGTTTTTTTTTTAATATATATACTGCAAATTTTTGTTAACATATCCATAATTTTCAAAAAGAATTATGAATGTGCAGTAATAGCTTTCTTGGAAAAAGCACTTGGGCTTATAGCTTTATCTAAGGGAAAATCATTATTAGTATTATATATACATATATATGTAAATTAAAAAATTAACACTTTCATAACTTCTCCAAGTGAAGTTTTGGGAAGAAAAACATCTAATTGTGAGTTTCTCTAGAGAATAAATGAGTGCATGATTAAACTTTAATTTCATATTAAAGCCCAGGTTTGGACTCCTTTTCAGATGAAGGGTGAAAAATCTCTTCTTGTGTCCTGAACTTTCTCCTGCTGATTCTCAGGCAAGAAGAGACTTTTTCAGTCTTCATACAGCTTGGTTATAAAGACCTTGCATTTCTACATTACCCACCACAGCATGCTGTCGATCAGGGGTCTCTTCGCTTTGTCTTGATACCTTTAAAACACAGGAGCATTTGAACTCAAAAGGTCTCCAAACTTGGCTAAAGATCTGAAATCAACCTTAAAGCACACGATAATTCATGTCCAGTTTAAAGCCATATCCTTAATCTATTGTGTCTACAAATTGAAAAGGTCACCAAAGCACCAGGAGATCTTTCGTAGCTATAGTAGGTGCCATAAACCCTCAATGCAAACGGTAGGCGTAAGTCTGATGTTAGATATAGAGAAAGGTTCAAACTTTCCTCTGAATTTCCTTACTTTTGTGCATCCGAGGTCAGAACCTTAATGTTATCTGAATATAACATGTTTTGTGATTTATTAAAGCAATGCTAGAAGCTGAAAGTCTGCCTACAGAGTGGGTTATTTTTAAAATGTCCTTCAACTTTACAAGACTCTTGAGGATAGAATAACTTTTTTTCCTTTTTTTTCCTTTTCCTATAAGTAAAGTCATCAGTTGAGAGAGCTGGTCAAGGAATGTTAAAACTTATGGTAACAAATATTCCCCCCTTTCCACTTTGCCAGTGTTTTCAACAGGTGGCCTTCCTGCACCATTGTATGCAAAGTAAATGAGATTCTTCATTTTTAATGGCTAAAATTAGATAGAAAAGTGACTGCTTGCTTTGCCACAAAAAAAATATGTGGTGTTCAGCAACCCTGTAGAGCCAAAGAATCTATGGAGTCCTGCCTACTCAAACTTGTCTGGTCAGCAAAGCCTGGTGGAATCTCATGGCAGCCAGCTCCTTCTATAGCCCTCAGAAGGTTGTGTTCACTCCTTGCCCATTTCCCTTAGCTGCTACTCTTCTGTAGCTAACATTAAAAAAAACAATAAGTAACAATTTCCCTTGATTTAATCATTTCAAACCCATGTGTTAATTAATGCCGTCAAACTAAGCTGTTAAAGACTAGGGTTACAACATTCATCTGGAAATCTCTCCTGCGATATTGCATCATCTTTTGCGGGGTTGCAAGAGCATTTTTTTCCAGACCTGTCCTATCCTGGGGCTCAGCTTTCACTCATAGGTATGCCTTTCTGTAAGATGACTGACTGCATTCTCTTTACCTCCATTTTTTATTGCACTCAGTGCCAAACTCACTCATTCACATGGGTCTAGCTGCTGTGCCAACCTCTTCTAGCTGTAGAGCTGCTTGGTTGTGACCATGCCGGCCTCTTTGTGTGTTTGCTAGTTTTACAGAGAGATCTATAAATAAACTATAAAGTATGAGTGTTGGCCCTCCTGTTTTCGCTTCTCTTTTGAATAGCATCAATTGGTGCCCTTTGGTACCATCCCGCAACTTAATGATGCTAAATAGAGATCAGAATCTAAATCTGTATATCCTATTTCATCTGTACTTCACTATTTTGATGTTATTTTCCATGCACTTGAAGATAATAGGAGTGATAAGGGGAAGGAGACAAAGGTGGTATGCTTAAGATTACGCTGCACCGAAAACAGCTCAAAGTCATGCCCTTTAAACTGTGGCCTATAATCACAGGTTACTTTTTGAGGCATAACAAGTGGGCACTTTCCTATCTAATTTTAGCCGTCAAAAGTGAAGCATCTTATCAAAGGTAAATGTTTAGACTCTCCCTGTAGTCAATGGAGATAAAGTGAAGATCAATTGCTCCAGAGAGCAATTAATTCTACTATCTTAGACAAGTATTCCAGAATGAGCTGAAAAAGATGAATTCTCCGAAAGCAGCTCATTTTCTTCACTGACTGTAGAAAGAACCTAAATAACTAGCATAAACCAGATAATTTCTTGTAGATGACAAGAATTAAATTATATGAATTCTACTACTTTGTCTAATGAAAATAGGATTTAACAAGCAACTCTTTATTTGTAGGATCTTTTGGAAGGGATGAATTGGAAATGAGAATTTTCCAGGACAGTTGTTTTCCTGTTTTTCAAACATCCACATATCCATGTCTGCTTTGCTCTAAAACAGCTATTTCTCTGCCACCATAAAGGACTGTTGATTCATCTTGGAAAATACCTTCCTCAGTGTCTCTGTTCATTCAAGGTCAGGATGTCTGCTCTTTAAGTTTTTTGGTTTGTTTCTGCTTTTATTATTATTTTTTAAATCAGAATATGGTATTAATGCTGGTATTTTTTCTTGTAAGTACTTTCAGCTTTGGAAGATGATCTGGCAGCTGTAAATCACGCTCCTTTTGAGACTGAACTGAAAATAAAAAATTGCACAGTGACGTGTAGGAACAGTGACGTGTTTAAACTCAGCTCCTTAGACTTTTGTCAAAAGGGAAGTGCAAATGTGTCTGTAACTATTAAACCTTCTTCCAATTTGCATGACTTTTAAAACTCATCCATCGTAGATGGAGAAAAATCACCTCCCTACTTTAAGGAGTAAACTGTTTGCCAATGCCATTTTGTCACAGGCATGAAATCGTTTATAGTTGTTCAGGTAGTCTGGGCTTTCCATTATGATCTAAAATTTTACACATGTGGACTAAGTCTAAGCTACCTTCTATATTCAACTGTAGTTCTGATATTCAGCCTGTGAAAAGTGAATCATTGTTCTCTAGGTTTGACTTAGTTATTGTAGGAGGACTGTGACACCTCGTTGCTTGCAGGCATTTATGGAAAATTTAGTTCTGTCTTGCCAGCCTTAGGGACTTAAAGCTTATTGCCTTCTGACAGCAGTGTATGTGTCTCTCTGTGCTAGGTTTATGCATCCTCAGCTGTGCATGCTGGTCTGCTTCTGCCTGTTTTATGTTCTGGTAGTGTCTTTAGCATCATGTACTTCGGACATTCCCTAGCATCAACCTTAAATAGTTTAATTCCTTTGTAATAAAACTTTCCTTTTTTTTTTTGTTTTGTTTTTTTTTGTTGTTGTTGTTTTTTGTTTTAAATTAAGAGTTAATCCCAGGCTTCCAGTAATCAGTCTCTTTGGGTGTTTTCTCCAAGTCATAATCACCATCTGGTCTCTTATCATGAGCTCAATTACCATGATTGCTAACTGCAATTGCAAGATTAGCTCTTTAACCTTAAATCAGTCACAAACTCTTTGAGATTTTCACCGTCTGTTTGTTTAAAACTTCTCTCTCAACTGTATGACTTTTATGAATACTACCATCTTCTTCAAATTAGCCTCATTTGCTTGAGTTAACTGAAGACTATGTTTTTTTCTGGGCGAGAGCTGGGTGGAGTGGGGAGAGGGAAGCAGGGGGACAGAGGCAGTGATAGAACCAGCTATTATTACCGTGAACTTTCTTCTGACTGTCTTCTTTTTTGAGTAATGCACTCTGCTGGCATGTAAAGAAGGAGAGGTGCGTTACACTATCTCAGTACCCTGAGAGAATGCCATTTAATTGCTTTCTTTGCAAGCATGAGCCACTTCAGCTTGGGGTCACTGTCCAAGCACTGATCTGTGAAAGGCTCTACCCAGGTCCTTAACTCTACCAGGGTCTTTGTAGATGACCATAGTGATGTGCAGTCCTCCCATGGGGCTTTCTCTAATAGTTGTACAGGATTCTCCACAGTGCATGTGGGGAGGTTTCATTGATATACATAGGAGAAACATGTCATCTTTTCTTCCTCAGATAGGAAAATATCATATTGCTATTCATTCAGGGAGAAGCCCACCCCCAAATTGCACAACATGCTACGTGAAAAACAAAGATAAATGAACCAAACCATCTTCGTTCTAACTTTAACCATCAGCTACACTGCAGGTATGTGACATCCTCATAGGAAAGCTTAGGAAGTGTGGACTGGATGAATGGACTGTGAAGTGGATTGAGGACTGGTTGGATGGCAGAGCCCAGAGGGTGGTGATAAATGGGGCCAAGTCTGGTTGGAGGCCTGTGGCCAGTGGTGTCCTGCAGGGGTCTGTATTAGGCCCAGTGCTGTTCAACTTGTTCATCAATGTCTTGGATGAGGGCACAGAGTGCACCCTCAGCAAGATTGCAGATGACACCAAACTGGGAGGAGTGGCCGACACTTCTGAGGGCCGTGTTGCCATTCAGAGGGACCTGGACAGGTTGGAGAGTTGGGCAGAGAGGAACCTTATGAGGTTCAACAAGGACAAGCACAAGGTCCTACACCTGGGCAGGAATAACCCCAGACATCAGTACAGATTAGGGGTTGACCTGCTGGAAAGCAGCTCCGCAGAGAGGGATTTGGGAGTCCTGGTTGACAACAAGTTAACCATGAGTTAGCAATGTGCCCTCGTGGCCAAGAAGGCCAATGGGATCCTGGCCTGCATTAGGAGGAGTGTTGCCAGGAGGTCGAGGGAGGAGATTCTGCCTCTCTCCTCAGCTCTGGTGAGGCCGCATCTGGAGTATTGGGTGCAGCTCTGGGCTCGTCAGTACAAGAAGGACATTGAGCTTCTAGAGAGGGTCCAGCGGAGAGCCACAAAGATGATTAAGGGACTGCAGCATTTGTCATATGAGGAAAGACTAAGTAAGTGAGCTGGGGAGGCCTGATTAGTCTGGAGAGGAGAAGGTTGAGAGGAGATTTGATCAACATGTACAAATACCCGAGGGGTGACTGTAGGAAGGATGGGGCCAGACTCTTCTCCATGGTGGCTGGTGACAGGACGAGGGGTAACGGCTGTAAGTTGAAACACAGGAAGTTCCACCTCCATGTGAGGAAGAACTTCTTGACAGTGAGGGTGACAGAGCCCTGGAACAGGCTGCCCAGAGAGGTTGTGGAATCTCCTTCTCTGGAGATCTTCAAAACCCGCCTGGAGGCCACCCTGTGCCACGTGCTCTAGGTGTCCCTGCTGGAGTAGGGGGGTTGGACTAGATGATCCCTAGAGGTTCTGGAGCATTCTGTGATTCTGTGAGTTTCCTTTAATGCACCCCTGTGAGAGAGCAGATTATATGTCTCTTCTTTCTCATTATCCTAATCTCCCTTCCTGGCCATCCAGCAACTAATAATTTGTGCAATTAGAGTAACACTGTACAGCAGATTTCTCAAAGAGATACCTGAGAAGACTGCTTAGGGAAAAAATAAAATAAAAAACAAAAACTGCAGCTACAGTGGGATAGAAAAAATGAAACTGCTGAAAGACAGGACAGGATATGTTTTACCACGCAATTAACGTCACATTTATATATAACAGCTAACTTCTTTCTGCAGACTAGGGAGCATTCTAGCATAAAGGAAGCAGAGTGCTTTCCGTGTTTTGGGATAGGCTCAATATCCTGGTGAAGGATTTATCATTACCTTAACGATAGTAACTGAAATAATAGCACAAAGTTTTTGCCCTAAAAAAGGCTTCTCTGCAAGGCATACTGGGCCATTAGCATCTTCTTTCCATGTATAGTGCAACATAACAGATAGCAACATCACATTTGGGAAATAAGTCTAAGAATATATTACTTATATGTGCCTCTCCATGAAACTGAACCCTTACACTTTGAAGACTTTAGGCATGCAAGCCCCAGGCAGAGGCAAGATTTACCGGCATACAGATGACTGTACAGTTGCTTTAATTTTCCTAAAAGGTAAGACAGATGGCCAAAGCCTTCCAAGACCAATTAGATTGAATCAAGGTGAAAAAAAAAAAATCCAAAGGGGATGAACTCATTTGGAGAGGAATCTAGACACCAAAATACAAATTACCCTGGGAGGGCCCAATTTTCCGTGTTTACTTGCTCACTTCCTATGCATCCCGTTCCAAAAATGCTTCAACTGTATTTATATTTAAAATGCTAGTATTGCTTTTTTACCTGCTTCCTCTACAGCTTTATTTCCTTAAAGTGTCAGTATTTTCTTTTTCAGGCTTCAAGCAAAATACCTTAGCATCTGCTGGGAGAACCATTACTTCAAGGAGGACCAATTCTCTTGAGGGTACATAAAAGTTTTCTATTTTCTGTACCTGATTTATCATCCTCTTGCTTATAAAATTTTAATATAGACAGAACAAATTCTGCAATAATTCAGAACAAACAGTCAAACAGTTTACCAAGTTACTATATTAATCCTGCTCCCTGCTCAATTATTCCCTCCTCCAGCTTTTTCATGACATCAGGTTGTTATCTTCCATTTCTCTACCCTGCCACAAGTTCCAGGTGCTAAAATTTCCCCTTCAGCCCCCATGATAGGAATTAGCAGGAGCTGAAAGGATGCTAAAAGGAGATATCCGGTTTCTAATCAAACATACTGCATTTCAAAATAAAAATTAAAGCTGCTGGAGGAGGGACACTCAAAACAAGCAAGCAAGCGAGAAGTGCTCAAATCATACCTGTTTCTAGGTATGATTCTAAATGAATCCGTTTAATTCATAATGGGCTTGTTATTTGCTATTAATATGCTATTTAATGTGTCTCTTCTTTTGCTCATAAAATAGCCACAAGCTATCTGAAAGTTTTTTGAATTTACTACTTGTTCAAAACTTACACACCAACTCAGTTTTCTTTTTCTTTCTAAAATCTATGGATGGAAATTGTGGGCAGTTTCCCTGACATTCAGCTTCTGAGCTGCATTTTTCCTACTGATAATTCTTATCAGGAGAAAGCCTTTCAATCTTTTCGGATTGGTAGAAGATAAACAAGAATTTAGGCTTTTTTTTTATACTTTTTTTTTAATGGTTTCACATGTCATCAAAAAGTTTGTTTGTGAATGGTACCCTCCTGTTCTTAAGCAATCTGCACATCTATGATGTTGTTTGTTCTCTACTTGGCAAGGTCAGCTCGAGTAGAAAGGGGGGGAACGTTCTGGAAAATGACCTCTTTAAACTCCCGATTATTATTTTTAATGTCAAGTATGGAGCATTTAGCAGAATTATTCATCTTTTTTTTCTCCTTGCTTGACTTTTGTAGGTCTTTCATGAAGATAGCAGTAGAGGGGTTATTCTGTGAGAAACGTTATAATACTAACAACTGGGTCTTTCTGTCTTTCAGACCCCCATAGAAGGGTCTCTCTGGGGTCTGTCTGAGTATGTTGACTCTCTGGTGGCTTCCCAGTACCTCCTGGAAGGCAAGTGAATGCAGTGAGGCATAGTATATCCTGGAAAGCTCATATGCAGGATATCTATGTTTTGAGGGCTGTTGCACAAGAGAGATTGTTGTTGTTTTTACTTTTGTGCAGTGTGTTTTTATTCAGCTGGTGCAAGCAGGTTCAGCACTGGAGTTTAGCAGTGCTGGAGGGACATTTGAAGGCCAGAGGCACAGATTCTGGCAAAATGCCTTTCAAGAAAGGACCTTATAGGTGGTACCTCTTAAATAATTCTCTGTACTGGTCCCAGCTCAGGACAGTGTATGTGATGGCCAGGGGCTGATGCATGAGTTTCCAGAATGTAACTAACTTGCTTATCCGTGCTAGTCTCAAAGCTTTGGATCTTAAGAAAACCTTACACATCTGAAAGAGCATCTGTTTTGCTGGGTGGCTGAATAAAAGCTATTATTTCTCCTTGCCAGTCTTGTCTTGTTGTAAATTGTAAGCCATCATGCCTAGCACTGTCACTGAGCGCTTACTCCCTTTTTGCCTTGTGGCAGGGAATGGCAGGAGCTTTTATGCCAGCTTCATGTTGGAGGAGGAGGTGGCGATGGCCCTGAGCCTGTGCTAGCCCTATGCCAGGTCCAAAGTGCTGTCTGAGGCACTCACACTGGCTGCAAAACCAAGTCATGAGCATTCTCCAGTGATATCAAACCTATCTCAAGAAAATTGCATTAAAAAACATTGGTAATAAAGCTTAGCTTTCCTTCCGAGACTGAAAATGTACCTTATTAAGAAACATGTTTAAAACTGCATCATCATCACCAGCTTGTCCGGTGAGGCTCAGGGTTACCTGGTTTGTGAGAGCAAGTGGGGTGGGAGGCTTTTCAAGGTCTAAGAGCCCTGCTTATCACGCCAGGATGCATCCTTACAAAGAGCACCTCTGAGCCCTTGGTCTTGGCTCGAAGTCAGCACAAAAGGATTTCTGCCTCAGTCACTAACGGCTTGCTTGAGAGGACAGTAGTACTTTGATGGGGTTTATGGGGATGGATGCAGAGTTAAAACGCTTTGGTTGCTGACAAATAAAAAAAAAATCTATGTACATCGTCCTTTCCTCAAGGATCGTAGTTAGATCTTGTCTCGTTGATTTAAGAGCTTGAAATTGGGGTGGGGCAGAGGGTGGGCAAGGAATGCCCTCTCTGCAAACGGCCTTAAATATAAAACCTGATATTTAAGGATGAATATTTGAGAAGACAATCTTCAAATTTGCTTTCAGGTAACATTTATCTGAATTAAGTTCACTTATATTTCCAGAAAGCTGACATTGATGGAACTTGTCTTTAAACCAGAAGAGTGGATATTTGGAGAACTCCTCTGCCTTTTTTTTTGTCAGGGGTGTCTTTCTAAACACTAGAATAGCTCTATTATTTATAAGATGGATTTATATGGGGAACTTGGAAAGCTGCCCCAACAGTACAAATCACTGGAACTTTTTGGGCCCTTTTCTGCATATCTTATCATTTTTTTATATCACATCTACAATATACTGGCTGTAATAGGAATTCAGGTTATGAATAAATGTGTAGTTAAACTACAGGAGGAAACTTTTTTTTTAATTGAAGATGCGAAGCACAGAAAGTTAAAGTCTGATTTATGTGTAATTATGCATGCAGCCAGATCTTGGTATGAGCTAGGGAAAAATCTTTTGTTTGAACTTTCTAGTCCTTATATTCAATTTTTTAATTTACTTTTTCTCTGTAATTCTCAATATGTTTCTATTGTAATTCTCAATATGTTTTGATAGCATTTGGGGAACAAACGGAAGGCTTACTGTGGTTAATTTAACACCTGTAAACTCCCACAGTTGAGCAAGTATAAGAATGTATAGCCTTTTGGGAGGGAGAGGGGGAGGTGGAAAATGTAAGTCTTATGTTGTAAAAGCAGTAGCTCAAATGCTGTTTAGATTGATTCATTAATTAAAACTTCTATTCTCCATCTGTGCATTTATGACCAGATTAATTCTTACTGTTTTATGCAGGTAAAATATAAAATGCAAAACATCTTAAAATTGGTTGAAGTAGTTTCTTAACAAGACGAAATGGACTTGTGGCCAAAATGTCAGGCCAGGATTATTTCTGTGCCTTTGCCATGTTCTTGACCTCACATTTTAATTGAGGGATAGAGGGGAATTTTTAAAGTCTCAATTTTCAATGTCTCTCTGAGACATCTATGGCCTTCAAAAATAATTTATATGAGCTCAGTTTAGTAAGGAACTTCAGCTGATGCATATTCTTAAATTTATGCTCAGTATAAGTATCCTGTTGACTAGCTATTTCCCATCCTGCATAGCATAGCATATGAATTTCAAATTAGTCAACCAAAATCTGAATCAAGTTGCACGTTGTGGGGCCTACAGCATTCGGTAAACCGTGCTCAATACTTTTTTTTCTTTTAATTATATCCGCCTTGAAACTAATTTGAGGCAGACAAAGCTTAGATAATTTCTTTTTGGAATTATAAATTCTCCAAAGCAGAAAAAGTGTGAGCTTAATTTCTGGAATTTGCAGGACACTTTTGCTGTGAGGAATTTACCCTAGAAGGCTTGAAGGGGTTGCATACGGCCTGCATATGGACTATCTCCTGGTTCAGAGCCACCCGCAAAATGTAAAAACTCTAGAAAGGTTAAATGACATACAGTACCAAGTTTTGTCTTTCTGCACTGCAAGAATTTCTCTAGACTTAATTGGCTGCAAGGATAGGTGAAAAAGCTGAGTGTTAAGAGATGTAAATGTTAAAGTGAACAGCCTGGAACTGAGTTAAGGAGAGTTTATTTTTGTGGCTACAGGGTGGAACTGAATTGGATAAAGTTATCTCAATCCCTGCCTGAGGTCCCATGTAATTGCAGGCAGTATTTGGTAAGCTTGCACATTTTGTGCTCTCCACTTTTTATGACATAATTTTTTACTAGTGAATTTTGACCCAAAAGTAAATGACACTTGGCTGTGTGCAGGCTGGCAGGTCAGTAACTCAGGCAGCTGCTGTCTGGAATTGGGAAGACAACTGCTGATTTGCTGCGCTGAGACCACCTCACTGGCAACAAGTTGTAAAGGTAATGCGTTCTTTAAGTCTTGGTTTTTAAGAGAAGAGGAACTCTGCCATGCACTTAGTACCCAAACTCAATTAATTAATTTTCTTTTGGCTTTGGGGTTCAGAGTGAAGCCATGCCTCTATAAGGTGTAATGCTGGAGTCTCTGTTCCTCCTGCTCTGGAAAAGATGATTTCTGATCCCTGTATCATAGGGGCTTTTGGTTTGCTGGTTTGTTTGCTTTAATGAAATTTAAATGTGACTAATTACATATGTATCATGAGGGTAAACAGAAGATTTGTGTTTTTTACAAGGCCAGCATTTACTATTGTTTTGCTGTGTGTGTCTTTTCCCCCTCTTAACGTCTTCTCCTTCCTGTTGTGCACAAACATGCTTTGACAGGAGAAGGTAAATCAATTGACTCTGAAGTCGGCGCACATTGACTAAAAACGTGTTTAAAAGTTAACATCTTACTGTTCCCTCTTAGCAGCAACTTTCACGTAATGAAACTTTGAGTACTTGGCTTCGGCTGGACGCCTCCATCTGATCCGCCTTCCCGCTCCGGGCGTGCTTGGGCAGCTTTGCTCCCACGGCATCCGCAGCACCCTGCTCGCGGTGGCACCGTCTCCTGCCTTCATCCTACGTCTGCATAAACGGAGGGACATCTGCCTAGGGCTGGCTGACAGCTGACCAAGCCACTAGTGTGACTGGCAGGAGCCATACTATGACGCTCAGGCAGGTCCTCTCATGCCCTGTCATTTAACTGTGTCTAAATAACTCTGTGTTTGCTAGTGGCTGAAGCATATAACCAAAAAACTCATTTCTGAGGTTACTTTGAATGTTCAAAAATGCTAAATAATTTTGAGGTTTAGGCAGAGCACACACAAAAAGCAATTGAATAGAAAGAGCTTTCCTTAGTTTGTTTTTTGTGAATAATGAATAGCTTTTTTTTTTAAGTGAATCACAAAATGGAGTTATTCAAAATGTTTTTGGTTGACAGCAGCAAAATTTTGTTCCTGTTGCTTTTATATCGCTTATCAGTATAATTATTGTTGTAATAGGCAAACTCTGTTTCTAGGTTTCCAACCTGAATAATGAGCTTCATGTTAGAGAAGGTGATAGGAGCTGAAAACTTTCTGTGGATGCAGACATTGTTCTCCAGCATCATTGTGGCACTTTCACTGCTGGTTAAAAATGGTAGAAGGGGAAGAAAGTGAAGAGCTCAAAGTGCACGTGTACGTGTGTGCACAAGCATACATGTGGCTGCAACGTTAGCTTTTCATGAACCTCTGGAAATTTCGGCTCTTACTTTGAACAAAGGTTTAGGAAGATTCATATTTCTTCTGAATTGTTCCCTTAAATCATTCACCTAACCTTTTTTAATTAACAAGAAGAGGGCTCTGCAGCATCTAAATCAGGAGGCTATGAGCCCTGGTTCTGCCAATTACTTGCCTATGATTTGGGGATGCTGTGTATTTTACTTTTCATCTTGCAGCAATGCTGGCATGAAGCCCTTGGAAGTGTGCTAGCTAAACTCGGCAAGGGAAAAACACTTGATGCCAGGTGAGTGCAGGTGGAAGTGGTGCCAGGCTGGCTGGACACCAAAATCATTCCAAGTAAAATCTGATTAGCACCTTTTAACATTTTTTTTTCAAGGCGGGGGAATGAGGGATAGTGTGGGATGTTTTTAGCATGGGATGTTTGTAGAATCGCAAAGGAAATTCACAGGAAAACCTGCCTTTTGTGTGTTCTCACTTGCTGTGATTCTCAAGATAAACTCAAGTATCGACAAAAGCAAAACCAAGGCTGAACTCATTTAAAAGGAACAGCCTTTGTGGCTCATTACGCGGTGGGTTTACTGGCTGTGGGATTGCCTGTGATGGCTCAGGGCTGGTCTGGCTCTCAGTCCCCACCAAGGATGACTTGAAATAGCACCGGTTAAATCCCCTTCTGTATCGTGCGCAATTGCCCACGTGCCTCTTGGAGGGCTAGTACGTATTAAGTGCTACAATCAGAGTTCAGTTTCTTGTGTGGCTTCATTTTAACTTTGGTTTTGTGACATTTTGATGGAAAGATTGCAAGAAGCAGTGCTTTTAATTCTCTGAGTGGTCTGATCTTGCTCATGCACTAGATGACCACTGTTATGACTATTACTGTTTGAGTCACAAGAGTGTCACGATTGGAGCCCTGCTGTTCCAGGTAGCAGCGAAAAACGGCTTTGGGATTAAGGCACGTGCCTCACCCCATTATTTGCATCTACCAAATAGACCTTTATAGTGTGAATTACTGAAGAGACCAAATAAGTTCACACTCATTCATTAGTGCCGTAAAAGCCTAGAGATTTATTTAGTAAGTCTTGATATGCGGAATATTTTACTTTCATTTTAAATAGTATTGTGTTAAGGCCTTTCTCAAATTATATCTGTCTAAAAGTTAGTACCTATCAGCTTTAGAACTGTGTTTAAAATAACTTTGTCAAGGCATATTTGAGATTTTATTACTGCATTAAAACACTTTTTATTGTGTCGTAAAATGCATAGGCAGTATTTACACTTCCAACTACTTTTAATATGTAGCCAGGCCCTTTGGAAAAGATGAGCTATTGGCATGGCTCATGTCAGTGAGAATGCTGCACTGTATTATTGTTTCCCCACTGAGTGGATGTGTTTGCCGGGGTAGCATCTTGGTTAATGTATCTTACACGGGTAGAAAGCCACCTGATGATAGGCATTTTTGAGCAGAACGGCTGCTGCGCAGTATTGCCACGGGCCACCTTGCTGGGCTGGGGAATTGGAAATCAGGTCTGCTCACACCGCCGGCGCCGAGCGCTTGTTCTCTGACCTTGAATGTTCTTGGGCAAATCGCTTAACTCCTTTGAGCTGCTGCATATTTGGGGGGGAACCGCGTAATGAGTTGTTTGAAATGCATACTCTCTGTAAGATGTTCAGATACCTGTAGCCAAAAAGGATTATCGCAGTGTATGCTATTACTCTGTGGGCATGTACTGTTATTTGGTGTGCTTTGAAGTGTCCTTAGCAGCACACGAGGATATTTTTGACCAATTTTTTTCCACAAGACATTGCTTAATAAGAATAATCACGGGTATGTTCCTTAGCAGCGTACAGAAATCCTTCACTTGCTAAGAATGATGCAATTGTTTTGCTTGAGTGCCTAGGAATTGCTTTGGCAGAAGTACAACTTCTTATTTTTAAAATATTTATTCAACATTGCCCCATTATTAATATACCTCTAGCATTGTTCTTATGGGGCTTGATCTGGCAATGATGGGCCATAGTCAAATATGTGTGTGAGAGCAATCTTTTGCATTACCCGAGGCTGCTGGCAAATGTACTATTTCTTCAATAGACTCTTGACCTCTAAAAACTGGTGTGGGATCACTAATCCAGTTTACATTCATCCTCAAATTACTGTAACATTTTAACGAGCCTGATGTTTGGGTTTAACTGTGAAGCCTATTTGTTGGAAATGGGACACATGATGATATTGTTTAGATATTGTCTAGAACTGCATTGTCTCTAGATACTGTCTCTATCAGCTTCTCTCTGGATGTGCCTGTTGTTCCGATGGTCATTTTTCTTGGACCTCAGCGGGTAAGAGCATAGGCATTTATGAGGGTGTAGGAATGCACTGATTATAAAAAAAAAAAAAAAAAAAAAAAACTCTTCTAGATTCATTGCTGGATCCAAGTTTCTTTTGCCCGGGAAATTTTGGACTTTTGAGTTTGTTTTTGGTTGAAAAGCCAGACTGAATTTTGAAACCTATCATAAGCTAACCATCCTGCCCTGCATCCCTCCAAATTGCGGTCTGAGCTCTTCAAAGCATTTCTGTGTGCAAAGTGAAGCAGTGAGGATTTTTACTTCTGTTCTACTAATGCTGTGTGCGCAATTAGAACTGTGGAAGAAAGCAAACAAAAACTTGTAATAAAAAGAATTGATATAGAAATAAAACATCCACTTTCCCCATATAAAATAAACATATTCCCTTGAAATGCTTTAATGGGAAGATGCTTTTATGGCAAAACTGTTCTCTCTTTTTTTTTTTCCCCAACTATTCTTTGTATAGCTTTGTGGGACTCACAATGTGAGAGAAAAAAAAAATGAGTGTTGACTTGAAAAGAGGCTGTTATGAACAGCTGTATTTCAGCCCAGCAGTTCTTCTTGCTTCCTAAAGACTGTAACAAAGTTGGCCATAAGGGGATTCTCCTCCTTCTTAAACTAGAAATGCGAAGGAAGAAAAATCCTCTCTCAAGTTCCTACCACACAAACCAAGTGGCTTTCAAAGCTAGGATCTTGGATGAGAGAGCTAATTTCAAAGACTTTCTTTGAGAATTGCTGACAGAAGCTGAAGACGTCACATCTGGAGATAAAGCTTTAAGTTCAGACCATATGCTTGATAAGTATGTGTTTTTTTGTTTAAATGAGCAAAGTAAGTATCCAACTAAAAACTGTGGAGAATTCAAAAGCCCCATAAAACATAAAAATGAGACATTCTTTTTTTTCATATTTTGAAAAGTATGTTAACATCTCTTATACTGTTGCTGTGGAAACAGTAACGTGCAACAACCCTTTGGACTGTCCAATCCCATGGACAGTTAATTTAGACTTTGATCCAACTCCACTTTATTCACAGGAAGGCAGGAGGTTTTTGCAGGTGGGCGGCACATCTGCTAGGAGGGAAAACAGTGCCGAGGCACCCTGCCTTGAAGTTTCGAGGTAGATAACGGCACTGAAAGCTTTCATGGATGTCCACAGTTCTGTAAATATTCCACCACATGAGTTTAATAATGCCTATATTTTTTATAGCGCTTCTTGTGACTACGTGTTAGCGATTTTCAAAGGTGTTTGCTGCTATTTCCCTTTTTGACAGGACTGTTGCGGAAGCTTTGAGAGGCCATGACTTGCACAGGGCCTAGAGCCCAGGACTCCCTTCTGTGTCTAGGGCTCTTCAAATCAGTCCGCGCAGCCCGAAAGCGGCAGCATGAATGTTCACTGCTTGCAAGAAAACACACTGCCACAATCACAGAACACAAATCACTGAATGGGGGAGGAGAGCAAAATTTCTAACTGTGTGATTTCCAAAGCCTTGCTCTTGCTCAGGGCTGACTGGAGATGTGCTGTGTGTGCTACATGTCTGTCAAAAGAGCCGGGACCTCCGACACTGAGTAACAGCAACCACCCATTCGTGCAAAAGGTGTAGGTAAATAGTTATCCATGGAAATGATTCTGTGGCTAATTTCTAAAGCACAGAATATATCTCTGAAAATTACAGGCAGTTCCTGTTCAGCTCATCTAGAAGGTGGGAAGAAATTGAATGAATTACATTATTTATGAGTTTTTCATCCAGTGTTTCCTTTATGGATGAAGGACTTCCTTCTGCAGGACTGTGTATTGAGAAAGCTCCGAAGTTACTAAATTTAACTTAGAAATCTGGTTATATCTGCGACCTCCTTTATCTCTTTGGTCTTCATTGAGAAGAATACTTTCTTTCCTTTGTTTCCTTTTTATTGCATTGATTGAACTTTTTCACATTATCAGACAAACCCCAAAGACCTCTGGAATAATAAGTCTCGACGATAACCAGGCCTTGTATTCTGGCAATAGTGTCCTCCAGCAGTGTTCTGGCGGCAGTGAGCACATTTGGTTTTGTTTTTTGTTTTTGTTTTTCCGTATAAGGAATGAATTCATAACAATTATTGCTGCTCATCCTCGTGGAAACAGGAGATGCTGTGAAAAAGATGGGCTAAGGCGCTAAAGCGAAGGAGTGGTAGCCGCGCTGTCCGGGATAATCTTTACAATCCTGCAGTCGCTCGAGCACTTTCTTGTAATCAAGCCTAAGTTGACTCAGTGGACTGGAAAAGTGGTTGGCTATAAAAGTCAGAGGGAAAAAAAGATTTATATGCATTTGTAGATGTACATTATCCTCTGTGTTTTTAATTTATTCCCATACGCTCATCTAACCCAATGAGACACTTATCTTCTGCGTGCTAACAGCATGCCAACTTTGTGGCTTGGACTTGCAATATATTTTATAATTTTACCATTAGTAAACACAATACTGATTCATCAGTTCATTTAAAATCCTGCTTCACTTTTGTGCACATAAGTCTCTGAGCATGTTGCAGTATGATTTCCTTTAGTGGTGGTTTCAGAGCATATTTTTTGTTAATAAGGCTGATCAGTTACTTAGGGTTTGGCTTAAAAGCTCAGATGGGCCTGGAATCCCTCAGGCATGGGCCTTGGGTCACCTCAAGTAGTTATATTTTGCAGATGCAGCTTTATCTGGAGGAGCAGGCACTTAGGTTTCTCCTCATATCCTGTTCTCCCCTCCCCTGTGGTCAGGGCACTTAAATATTTAATGTGTGGCAAGGCTTGCAGCGGTGCGCGCTCCGCACGCTGGCGAGGAAGGCTGCAGGCCCCTGCTGCTCTCCAGGCCTCCACGGGCCCTCTCTGAATACGCAGCCATTATACTAATCTTGCATCCAAAAAGCCGTGCGCCTGCTGCTGGACCAGAGCAGAGGTCAAACCTCAAGGCGATGAGGAGGGGAGCAGCTCTCCGGGTGCCCGCTGCCTTCTCCTGAGACAGTGGGAGCAACGAGCACACGTCGGGGCAGGGGGAAACAGCAGCTTACGCTGCTTCTCGGCCTCGTTTTGCTACCTAAAAACTGCTCCGCGGTAGGGCCAGCTTGGGGAAAAAGCGGTTTCCTGTCCCTTTGGATTTTAGATGAATTGGGCACCAGGCGAAGAAAGGAGGTGATGGCTTTCAGCTGATGGCCATACCTCTTCCTGCTGCTCCTCCTCCTGCTTGTGCACTGACACGTGCCGTTGCCCTCTCCTCGTCCGCCCGCGATAAGCGAGGCCGGCACCGCCACAGCTTCGCAGCCGCCTCTGGCTGGAGAATGTGGAAACTAGGGAATATGTTTATCTGCCTGCTGACAAAAAGGATGTGTCAGAAAATATCTTCCTTTCAGATATGCGCTTTTGATACTCTTTTTTTTTTTTAATGCGCTTGCTTTCATTCAGACATCTGCTTTTATTTTTTTTCTGACATCTTGCCAATTTCTCTTCAAGATTGCTCTTTCTGATTATCATCATTTCAAATGATGACAAGTCATGGTAATTTATGTGGTGAATATGTGGAAAGTTTGGGAGCTTTTCTTTCCAAAACCTCTTTTTTATAGTTCGACTGGTGTTGCTTTCCAAGCTACTGGATGAGTGAGTTGCCCTGACCATCTAAAAGTGTCTGTGCATCTGTGTGTGTTTTTGTGATGACTAATTCACTTCTACGCTAGCTGACTGGGCGCAGAGAAATCTCTGCGGGGCCAAGCTGATTTGAGCAATAATCCTATTCACATTAGCACATATAAACACACGTATAACTACTTTCTGGAGGACCTTTGCTGCACAGCCCTGCTGTCTATCAATTTGGACAAAAGACAAGAGCAAAGAGAAGATCAGGGAAAGCATGGGCATACAGTATTATGGTCGGGATCTACAGGATAGAGGTGTTCTATGTGGGCTATCAATCTTAAAGAAGACAAGTCTTAAAGCAGATGAGCCTGGGAGAGAGTTATGATCCTGCAGCCTTAGAAAATTGCTGGGGAAAAGATGAATTAGGACCAGAGTGGAGCAGGAAAGCTGGAGACTGTCAGAGATTTTACTGGGAACAAGGTTAGGAGGGGTGTTGAGAGGGAGCATTATAAGAATCAGTTACTTCAGAGAAATCTCTACTTTTTTTTGCTTTGAATACAGAGATGGCCATGTCAGCTCTCGACTCTGATGCTTTGAGCGCAGGCTCACTATGGAGATGCGTCATTCCATGGTTCCCACTTTATATATAGCCCTAAAGAAGAGGCCTGTCCTCCTGCACAGGGGAATATAAGCAGAGATGAACAACAGAGATAGCTAACACTCAGCAAGCACAAGTCTATCCAGAAGCAGGTAAATGTACCTTCACAGTTAGCATGGTTGCACTTTGAGGCATTGAAAGCTGATAAGCAGCAAATGTGGTACCAGCCACATCCAAGCAACTTCATCTGGCTTCGGGCGGAGAATCAACACTCTATTTAGATGTTTCTTCTTATAGTGAAACATAAAACTAGCTGCTCATTCCCACGTATTACGGCCTTTCAGAAATTCTGCTGTCAACAACATTGTCAGTTTTTAGTAAAAATGGTTGGCTCAGTACACTTCTGCCTATTTCTTCCCAAAAGTCTGAAGCAACAAGTAAAATTCTAATGTTCTGGTGCTTGCATGAAACATGTTTTTTTTGTTGGCATTGTTTTGAAGCGTTTCCTTTCAGAGCGAATATACTGCTTTTACATATGATGATACAACATGCATATACTTAAAAATTAATTTTCACAATGATCGTTCAAGACGGTAGCAGTTTTTGACAATCGTCTAAGCTCGAATCTCTCATCAGCTAAGTGCATACGTGAATGGAATAAAGGCAGGAATTTTGCATGTGAAATTACTACTCTGCAGCTGTTTCCTCTTTTCATGATGCACACGAGTATTTTAAAAACACAGCTTCTTTCATAAGTATTTCAGAAGTTCTTTGCTTGAAAATGGTCACTCTTCCCCCTCTGCAATTAAATCAAGCCCACTTTCACCTCTGTCTTGATTTAGTCCTCACAAAATTATCCACATCTATTATGTTCATGGAGACTACTTCCTTCAAGATGCTTGCTCTTCCACTTTAAATCTTGTATTTGATTGAACTGTAACCAAAACAAAGTAGATTAAAATGCCTGTGATCAATCAATCCTTTGATTGATTCCCTGAGAGGAATGACTTGTGCTTCTCTCTTCACTGAGCTTGTGGTTTTCTCAGCATCTCCTGTTGTGAGTAAATCTCTCAGAATTTCTACTGTTTGCTCTTTTTTTTTTCCCTAAAACTCATTTTCTGTGAACTCTTTGCTTCTTGTACATAGCTGTAAATGTTGGATGCATCTTGGCTTTTCTTCAGCTGTTTTATAAACTCAATTCTTGCTGTGATAACACTAGTCTTTAGAAGCTGCCACGCCTATATGTTTTTTTAAGAACATCTTTTTAAGTGGCTCGACTTTTTAAGTGGACTCATTGCTATGCAAAAGCATTGCTATGGTTCTAGGGTTTTTTTTTTTTTTGATCTGTCATGTTTTGCAGTTATCATACACTTAACAGAATGGGGATTTTGTTCTTATTTTCTAATGGTGCTTTAGGTAAAATCTCACTCTTTTAAAGAAAAGGCAACCAGAGAAGTCACTAGATGGATACTAGTAGAGAAAAAGGTCAACTTGAAGTTTTGTAGGCATGTATCTCTAGGAAAGAAGAGTTTCCTGTTCAGGTTTAGGTTAAATTATATAGTTAACCTCTCCTGCAGATTCTTTTTAATTCAGTCACTATTTCTTTATAGGTGTGTGGCTGCTGTTAATATGTAAATAACTCCTCTTGTTTCAATATTTATGTTCTTGCAGATAGGGATTTAAGACAGAAGAATGGTATATGAATTAACACAGATCATACAGGAAACCGGTAGCGGATCCCTTACAACTTTGGCTGGCATTCTTATCACTGGTTTCCACTTACTCTGATTTTTGACTGCAGGTGTTTTTAATCCTTAACTGTTTCATGGGTGGCTATTGAGGTCTCGGGTTCCCTCCCTGGGGAAGCAATGTCTGAGGAAAGTCTAGTAATATGGGAGCAAGCTTTGATAAAGTATTTGAGCACAAGTGACACCCAAAATTGCTGTGATGGCACCTACATGAGTGTGCTAGGCTGGATTAGGGAGGGCAATGAGTCTCAGCTGTGCTGGAGTCAGGAGATGGCTCTGGAGCAGGTGGAATGCATTCCTGTAAGGTGAAAGTAAATAAGAGTGTTGGGGCTGCCCCTAGAGCACTCCAGAAGCCAGCAGCTCTCTGCTGTGTGAGACTGGACTAGGCTAGACCTAGTACAAAGTAGATCTCCTGGAGGAGTGGTTATAGGGTGAACAGTGTCTTCAAGATCAGCTGTTTTGCCCCACAAACCAACTCCTGGTGAGCTGCCATACAAACTAACTTAAATATCACCCACGTCTGCCAAGCTCTATATGAGGCCTCTAAAGAGATGCACATTCATTAATGATTCTGTGTTGGCTTTTCAGCAAGCACGGGGGCATGCATGTGCTTTTATTGCTTGTGAGCACTGAGGGGAACAGCTGCTTATTTGCAGAGGTATCTTCTCCAATTACTTGTATTTTCTGGATTAGGTTACGTTTTTCTTTTGTTTTTGTTTTGTTAGAGCAACATTTATTTCCATGAGGTTACTCACAATTTCTTACTATTTGGAGTAAGGTTTTGCCCACAATATGCACACAGTATTTCTTCATGCTTGCTTTGCTTGGACACCTGAGGTGCATGGTGTTGTTTAAATATCTTTCTCTACTTTATCTCCCTCTCTTTCATCCTCCTAATTCCAGCTGAGTAAATGAAATATTCTGAACAAGCGAACAATTATGACTAGAGACAACTATGTTTTGGGTTCTGCTAACATTCATAAGACTTGGGGTTCGCAGAAACTGCTGAGGATGTCTGGCACAAATGTAAATGTGAATAACAAATTGTTCTCTGAATTGCAGTGAATGAATTCCTCTTAATAAGCATGCTAAGCATGCTTAGTTTGTTTTTCTAATAAAACTGAGCTTTACAGATTAAAATCTTGCTAGAATTTAGGCAATGGTGCTGTAAGTGCTTTCAAAATAAATTTGTTTTTGTTGTCCCTGCAGGATGCTGCTAGGTACAGGAAAGTTTAAAATCCCTTCCATTACCTTTCTCCTTCTAAACCACTTTCCAACTTGTTAGAAGAGAAATACCTCTAAATAACAGTGCTGCAGAATAAAGCAAGAGACTAACTACTGTCGTTATGATTATATGGAGGAAAGTTTTGGATTTTCTTCCTTTTTTTTTTTTTTTCTCCCTACCTGATATGGCAAATCATTAACTTCTGATGGAAGAAGAGACCAGTAGGTGCCTACCTGACACCCATCTTCTGCTTTAAATTCAGTTGCGCGCTCTCTCCAATTTCTTGTCATTAGTTTTTCTCTCTCCCCCCTCCCCTCCCAGTTCTTCCCACTAGACTCCTCTTTACTGTTACCGATGGGATCAGGCAGGACACCCTGCCTGATGGAATTAAATACTGCAGAATTAAAACGAGGTTCTACAAAGCTCGAGGTCCAGCACAGCAACCTCAGTGTTTTTCTCCTCAGAGGTTGAGGAGATTTTAGGGTGAGCTGAACTGGCAATTAGAGCAGCGAGTGGTTTGTGCAAAGAATCCCTAAGGAACTGGTTTAGGCAATGGCATTTGCTTGCAGAGTCCACCTCTGTACTTTTTTGTCCTTTTTGCAAATTAAGTGCTATGTGGAGCCTTACTCTTGTGCCTAGCATACTTCAGTTTTATAATACTGCACCTAGAATAACCTGTGGGTGCTTCTGCCAATGTCAGGTTTCTCAGATTTGTTTCAAATGAAAACTGTTTATGTGTTGGGTTGTTTAATGTTTTAAAACTTCATCTTTTACCTTGATTCTCTATTTACTCAGAGAACGCACACCCACACAGCGTGTGGCAATGCATCTGAGGGAATCAAATGAAAGCGTTGGCCCTTGGCACACGAAAGGGAGAGCTGAGCAGAGCAATGGCTGAAGAAGCTGAATAGCTGGTGGTGGTGGTGGCAGCTTCTGGCTTCTTGGGGAGTGGGGTTCCCTTCCAGAGGCATGAAAATGTTGTGGCCAAGAATATGGGGCAGCTTTGTTGTTGCCGACAAGGACATTCATTCTTCTGCTCTGGGTGAAGGCCATGGAAAATGGCTTATCTTGTATTTATCCATGCTTTATGTAGCAGATACCAGGCTGTGCTGGTATGCGTAAGAATATAGTGCGTGGCAGAAACAAAACCAAAACACCTCCAGCCAAATGTCTGGAGATTCCTTGCTTCCTTCCTTTAATTAATTTCGTTGTATCAATTGCTACTATACTCATACTGATCTGCTTTGTTCAATTAGGGTCTAGTTAAGGAGTGTTAGCTTGAGGCAGGTAGACCCAGTAATAAAACTGAGGATTATTAACAGAAGTGGACTATTTATAGTTCTATTCCTTAAAGACATTTTTTTAAACAAATCACCTGCTTCAGACTGACTGGCTTAAAGTAATTAGAAAAGACTGTATGTGTCTCTATACTATTTCATGAATAGTTTGTCACCATAGAGACTGGACAACTGGGCGGTGAAAAACCTCATGCAATTCAACAAGGCCAAGTGCAAGGTCCTGCACCTGGGGAGGAATAACCCCAGGCACCAGTACAGGCTGGGGACTGACCTTCTGGAGAGCAGCTCTGCAGAGAGGGACCTGGGTGTCATGGTGGATGATAAGTTGACCATGAGGCAGCAGTGTGCCCTCGTGGCCAAGAAGGCCAATGGGATCCTGGGCTGCATTAAGAAGAGCATCTCTAGCAGGTTGAGGGAGGTGATCCTGCCCCTCTACTCAGCCCTAGTGAGGCCACATCTGGAGTATTGTGTCCAGTTCTGGGCTCCACAGTACAAGAGGGATGTGGAGCTGCTGGAGAGAGTCCAGCGCAGGGCCACAAGGATGATCAGGGGCCTGGAACATCTGCCCTACGAGGAGAGGCTGAGGGAGCTGGGCCTGTTCAGCCTGGAGAAGAGAAGGCTGAGAGGGGATCTAATCAGTGTCTATAACTACCTCAAGGGAGGGAGTGCAGAGGACGGTGATGGTCTCTTTTCAGTGGTGGCCACTGATAGGACTAGAGGAAATGGCCGGAAACTGAAACATCAAAAATTCCATAGGAACTTAAGGAAAAATTTCTTAACAGTGAGGGTGACAGAGCACTGGAACAGGCTGCCCAGAGAGGTTGTGGAGTCTCCTTCTCTGGAGATCTTTCAAACCCGCTTGGATGCAGTCCTGGGCCACGTGCTCTAGATGACCCTGCGTGTGCAGGGGGGTTGGACTAGATGACCTCTAGAGGTCCCTTCCAACCCTAAGCATTCTATGATTCTATTATTCTATAGTCAGCAACCAAAGCTGAGCCTGGGGCTGGAAACATATGTACCAATGTGTGGGGACCTGTAATGCTCCTCACTGAGGCTGGAGAGCAGTTCAACACCCATTACTTGGCAAGAAATCATGGAAGTAATCAGCAGGGTCCCAGAAGGTCATCCTCCTTCTAGTGTTGCCTAAAAGGCTTTTTGCTGTTTTCCTTTCCGCTGTTTGAATTGATCCTGTCCAACAGTGTCCAGCTTTGGACATAAATCGTTGCTAAGCTTTCGGTCTGCAATGTAGCCGAGCTAACCTGCCTCATATTTCTTGGTGCACAAAACTAGAAGAGACTTCTGGTTATCAAACTGATATTTATTAAAAGCCTTGGCTGAAAATAGACTGCTGCAACACAGTAACAGCCACCATGTCTGTAACAGTAGTTCAAGCTCCGATCTTGCGGTGCTTCATTGACCTAGAATTTGAGCTGGTTAAGCCAAAGGGATTTTGTAGAGGGAAGTGATGAAAGTTGCACTCCTAAATACCTTGGTTGAGTGGTGAAGCCCTGGAACAGGCAGCCCAGGGAAGTGGTGGAGTCCCCATCCCTGGCAGTGCTCAGGAAACGGGTAGATGAGGTGCTCAGGGCCATGGTTTAGCAGGCAGGGTGGGGATATGTGTACAGTTGGACTCGATCTTGAAGATCTTTTCCAACCATAATGATTCTCTGATTTTATGTCTGAAAATTCTGTTCAGCTTCCCAACATGGAGAGCTAGCTCCAGAAAAGATGGGGCTGTTACAAGCATGCTAGCTAAGCCCTTTCTCCTATATATCAAAGAGATTTAAAAAGTAATGTCAATACTTTTGTTCTTATCCCAGAAAACAAAGTGTGTCATGCTATATTTGATGGCATGATCTAGAACCTTTATATCATGCCTTTATGGAAAGGAATACCTAGGGAGCTGTTTTTTTTTTTTTTTTTTTTTTTTTTTACCCAACTGTACAGATTTAAGGAAAAAAAAAAAGTATCAAGTTGTTCTTTGACCACCAAAACTGAGGAGTCGTCGTATTCCCTTCCTCTTCCCTAAGTCAAGAAGTCTTATATTTGGGTGCTCCAACATCTGACAGAGGAGGGTGGGCTAAGACTCTGGCTTTCATTCACCAAGGGCTCTCTGAAGGAGTCTCTTGTTTGCTTACTTAAGTGTTAGGAAAATTATCACTGGCTAAACAACTTCTAGATTTTTAGACCTTTACCAGATTTTATTGAAAAATAGATGATGGATTTGAATGTGGGCAAGAGCGAATTCATAGGCAGAGTGCAGTTAGGAGAATTTTGTTTATTAAGTGTTCTTGACTTTAAGTATGCTCTTCACATATTTTTTTCTTGGATTAACAAAAGTACTAAGCTTCCACTTTCAGCATGTGAAAAGGGAGGAATTGCACACATTCTTAAAGGAGCTTCTTCTAGCTCACAGTTTTTGCCTCTCTTAAAAAGAACCCACTCTGAGGACGTGTACTTTCTGAATGGTTGGATCTGCAAAGTTTTGATGGACCATTGGTAAGCGTGCAAAATACAGTATATCACATCACGCTACAACATCTTTCTAATGTTCCCAGGCTGGGAAGATGAAATGGACAGCTGGATAAGTGCTTAGATGTTTCTATATTTAGGTCAAACTGGAAAAAAATATAAATCTTAGCCTTTGAGGAACAATATTTCAGATAAAAAAAAATCTAGTAAGTTAAAGTACTATGCCCACCTTGGTTTCTCACTTTGCAACAAGCCATAGGCAGCAAGCTGTAGCACTGTGCTGTCAAAATTGCTATCTCTTTTGGTAGGGGTAGGCTTTCACAGGATAAATGAATGCTTGACCCAATAACACTGGGCCAAACCTTCTTTTATTTGAAGACTGACCTGGGAACTTTCATATCCACTCAGATTACACAGGCACTTTTATTTCAAGGTCACATCACAAAGACACATACAGCATAAACTGTGTTACACCATTTATCTGTGTCAGAAGGACAGAAAGGGGAGCTGACCCTGCTAGAATTTGATCCAGTTGTGCTGTCAAGTCAGGTAGTGCTGCTCCGGTAATGGGCTCCCTGTGTTCCTGGGAACAACAGTGCTCCCAAATACTTTGTGTGTGTTTTTGTTTGTGTGTGTTTTTTTTTTTTTTTAAATGAGATACAATGGTCTAATGGGTCTGTACCAACACTAGAGCTGTGGATGACATTCTGCCTCAGCCGAGAACTTTATTTTCGGAGTAGTTTGATCGCTTCATCTGTGCGAATGGACATAATGCATATGGCTGCTGCAAAAATGAATTAACTAACGTATGTAAAGATGAAAAGAGCTGTAGGAGTGCTGAGCAGTCTCAGTTATATGGATTTTGTCATAGAAGGGGAGAAAGAACTTAGAAAATAGGTTCCAGTCTTTAGAAAATCTGAATTGTCATGGGAAGATGAACTGTATATAACCTTACATTTCTCACAGTTATAGCATGACACTAATAAAACAGATTCCATGTATAGGTTTAGGCCTAATATGAAGCTGTCAAAAGGGCTGTACTTTATTCAACTGATGTTTTAAAATTAGTAAGCAAGCGCCTTCCTCCTCCCCCAGCATACAAATGCAATGTATGGCAATACCCAGGTGCAACACTGAGTGGTTTAGATGCATTTTGGATACCAGAGTTTCTTATTTGGGGAATTTTCTTTGGAGAATATGTACTTAGAAACTTGAGGGCACCTCTGTTCTTTGGTGTGCTGTTAGTGGATTTACTGTTTTGGATGCGCATCCTCTTCATCTGTATGAATGAAAGCTGAAATCCTCATCCAGTTCCAGAATGATGTCCCTCTGTTACATTAACAAATGACAGCCTGATGGAGACATAAATAATTTATGAACTTGGGATATTGATTTTTTCTTTAGCGCTTATAGGAAATTATACGCTTGTGGCTTCAAGAAATAATTGGACCAATTTAATCGCATAAAAATTATAGTCCTTTTTAATTCTTTTCAAATGGAACTTTAATGACCACTGGGTGTGTTGCAGAGCAGAAAAGAGGGTACCTGCATGGCCTAAAGAAATAAGAGGGCCAGAAACAGGTTTTTTTGTGTGTGTGTCTAACAAAAATGACCCCATGGCAGAGGTTTTGAATGAAATCTAATTGACATTTGATCATAAAACAGTCATTTCACAGGGAAATAACACAAATGCCAATAAAAACAAGTAGTAGCGCAATGTAAATTAAAGGTACAGAGCACTCCTGGTATCTTGAGGGAATAAAAAACAGGACCTCCACCCTGGAAAAAAAACTATTCCACTTGTAAAACCTCACTGAGTAGAAGTTGTTTTTCTTTCTAATGCAATATAGTATTATTTTTGGTGTACTACTCTTCTATGTTACATGTGCATCTGAGGGGAGGTTGCAGAGAAAACTTAAGGAAAGCATTTCAGTGACTTGACCAAAAATAATCCTGAACTTGTTTGATTTTGAAGGAAAACATATGCCTCTTGGTCAGAATATTACATGAGATTTCTGACCGGTTCCTACTGCAATGTAAATACCTTGGGAATGATACCTTACTGGAAAAGGTCAGAAAAGTCTGAAAGGATTGCATTGACCAGATTCCTAGGAATATTAAAATAAATTGTCAAGTTCTTTTGCATTGTTTGTTGCCTGAAAAAACAAGCAAGAATGCTCATCTGCAGGCAACTTTTAGTGAAATCTAATGGTAATTCCACTTCTACCATTGTGTGTTATTTAGAAAGTCATCAGAAAACCCGCATTATAAAGGAGATGTCCTAGAATGAAATTTCCAACTCCTCTGGAGCAAAGTATAAATTTGTAGATGGAATTTAAGCATCCTCGAAATGTAAGAGATGGATATTGTTTGATCGGGGTTAAACTTTTGCGATTTTTTTTTGTAACACATACTTTATTATATTTCTGTTTTTGGTAGGGCATCACTTGAGTGTGATGTGAAGCTTATTTCATCTAATCCATTTGCCCATCAGTCCGTAACAGCAACTTCACAAACAGGTACTATCGAAAAATGCAAACCTGCCAACAATTTCAACGCTACTAAGAAAAAGATATTTATGTAGTTCTTACTGCAGACCCTTGCAATGCTAACTGTAGGCTTAAAGTGGCATGTTAAATGTGAGATTAATGCCTGGTGCTACCTAGAGTCCAAGAACTGCAGAACATCTCATAATGTTTTCCAAGGGAACAAACTAGATGTAGGAACTAGGATATAGGCAAATCAGCAAAATAGCTTTATTTTATACCTTATACCAGCCTGGGAACTAGAGAAAATGTCCACCTTTCAGTGCAGAAAGCTGCCTGCTTGTGGTCTTAGCAAGAGGCTCAACTGCAGTATCTGAGGGATATAGCCTGTAGAGAGCTAAATATGTGTTTCTAGACCATAGACCACAGATAATGCCTAAGTCTTCTGAGAAAATCTTGGATTTTTGGTTGTCTTTGGACAGCTGCGTATCAGATCTGTGGTAATCTGGCCTTAAATACACGATGATAAGCAGATATCATAAGAATAACTTTCATGGTTGGCTTTTCATTTTATAGGGCTGAAGGGAAAAGATATTTTTATTTATTTATTTATTTTTAATCTTCTTTCTGGGACCCTGGGGTTGTCCTCCCCTGTTGGTGGCCAGCACATTGAAGCTGTGAAGTAAGCTGTGCTTACTGTTTTGTTAAAAGCATGACACTGTCAGTACTGCTGCACTGAGGACTCAATGTGTTGGTCACATGAGGTATAATGTCCCAGCTTTGGATGTGATTTGTTAAACTTGCAGATTTCTGGTTCAAGCCATTGACAAGACAGACCCTCTCTTTTATTTGTTATATTCATAACATACAGTAATTATGACAAAAATACTGCAAATAGATATATAGATGTAGAATGTATATATGCTACACTTCATTGCACATTTTATGACCAGAAATCATTTTTTTATTATTATTAGGTAATAACAATTTTATTAAATATAATATCAAGGGTCTTTATTCGGTTTGTTGCACAGACTTATGCTAATAACTAGTGTTAGCATTTTTATGAGTGAGATTTGAATGACAAGCTTATTAATAAATCCCTGGGCAGTGTTCAGAGCGATAACGTTAGCTCCTTGTGTCATTTCACTTGGGGAGTTAATGATTTTTTTTTCCCCAGTTGTCAATTCTGAGCTGATAAGAGCTTGGGAACAAACAGGACGTGGTTACAGGCTGCCCAAATTGCACACACAGTTTTATTGTTAAAGTGCTGTTTCAAGATCCATTTGGGGCTGGATAGTGAGCAGTGGCCAAAGATGGTTTTATTGGATGATTTTGTGGTGTGTGCGAAGCCAGATCTTGATGGGTCTTGCAGTGTAGGCACCCAGAAAGGGGCAGAATAGGAGGGAGGCCCTTGAACATGCCCCACGTTCAAGGCAGGTCATGTTCCACCTTGCTTGCCACAATATGAGAAATGCGGCTGTTGATTGGGTTAAGTAGGAGATATCGGACAAGCTCATGCAGAGGGGGAGGTTTCTGGGCTGCTCGTTGCAGCGAGAGAACAGGAGATGCAGAAGAGAAGATCTGAAGTTAGGACACCTGAGCACAGTCTGTCTTCCCCTGCTCTTCTGCCTGCTGTCCCTGGCGGCTTAAAGGCTTTTGGATCTTTGGAAGTGTCCTGTCAGATGGCTGGGTTTATAAGGGGAATTTACTGCTCAATTAGAAAACTTTGTTTTCTTGGAGGTCGCATTGATCTTTTGGAGTGTTACGTTATCTGTCATTGTCTAATAACAGACAAAATCTGCAGCTTGGCTGCCAGAAAAAAAAAAGAAAAAAAAAAGTTGTGCCTCGGCACAGATAATTGGAATGGATTTGACTGCAGAATGGTGAGTTACGAGGTTACGTAGCACAGCTTCGACCTGTCTCTTGTGGTATTCTGGGCAGAAACGCTGTAAGGACAATAAATCTCCCTACTCCTAGCCCTTGCTCTCTGTGGAAGATCTGACCAAAAAAATAAGCAAACTTTCTTGAAGGAAAGCAGGCTGAGGATCTCTGTGCCAGATGTACACAAACCATGGTCTGCTCTTGTCGTACCTGCTGCTTCTGCTCTGCCCACCAGGCAAGAAAATACCCAGAGGACGTGCGCAGTCCCGCGCTGCGGCTGGTTCTCGTCATGTTTTTCCCTTTTTGCGCTTTAGTTTTTCGGCGGCGTTGGGACCGTTGGTGCCGCCTCCGCGCCGCCGCTCGGGCTCCCCCGTGAGGGAGGCGGCCGGGAGCGTTTCCCGCCGGCCGGTTAGCTCAGTTGGTTAGAGCGTGGTGCTAATAACGCCAAGGTCGCGGGTTCGATCCCCGTACGGGCCACTCGTTTTGCTTTCCCCTGAGGAACTGGTAGTACTTAGTACTTAAGGAAATGAGAGGGTGCTTAGAGCAGAGGAAATAAAATCATGTTCGACCAACCTCGTATCTCTGCAGGCTGAGATAGCTGACTTGGATGAGGAGATAATTATTACTTGCTAGACGCATTTGGAAAAAACTAATTGAGCTTTAATTTTTATTTATTTACTGCTTGTTTTTCAAGAGGAAAATCCAAGATGTGCTGAAACATAGTAATAGAACGTGGCTACAGGTGTCACTTGGATGGATTCCCTGTGGGCTCAGCTCTGCTCCAGAGTGTCTCATGGAGGGTTTGCTTGAGGGTGTTTCGTCTGTGAGTAACTTCTCTTAGAAGTAGAAGACAGATATTATTTTTGCCCTATCTATTCCTGAAATAGGGTTGCTCTCCAGAGAAGGGGGAACTTCTAAGTGTAAATGTTTCCTCTACAGAAACCCGGACTTTCATCAGTGGAGCTGGATTCTGCAGTGAGAATTTCTATGGAAAAATGTCTGGAGTTAGTAGCATTCTTGAACAAATTTGCTTATATGCTACCTCACTCTTCTGGTCTGCTGCTTAAGGCTTCTTCTAACTGCAGTGTGATTCAGAATAAGTAGTAATAATTAAAAAGGGGTGAAAAATACCGAGGAAGAAAAGCAGGTGACTGTCATTTCAAAGTCAGTTTGTGTTTTGACATTGCATCTTCTCTGCAGTGTCGCTGAGGTACAACAAGGGCACGTGGGAAGTGTCGCTGCAATGTCACAGTGCAAAACTAACCAGATGAATATTCATGTCATCCAGCAGCCAGACGACTGTCATGGCTCCATCAGATGTCAAGGGAGAGTAATATGGTGCTGGTTTGATCACCTTCTGGCCTGCTGCTCCACTCAGTGATCCTCCTCAATTCCTTTGCGCTCAGTTATGGTGGTCAGGACCTGACTTCCTCTAATCCATTTAAAACAAAATGAAAGGAGAAGCAGCATGATGTTTCATTTTAGGGGGGAAAAATATCTGGGAATAATAATGTTTTGTTATGTTTCATGTTTCCCATTCTAGACATCCGAATTTTGCTGCAGTTATGTTGATGTGTAACAAAGTCCTTGCTATAAACCAAGGTGGTGTAATGGCAGTATGGCCAATACTTTAGTTTGGTTTGAATTGCTTGTGTTCAGTGGGTTTTTTTGTTTATTTGGTTGGGTTTTTTTGGCAGCCAGGTTTATACAGGCATATTTTTCCAAAATTTAATTTCAGCAGATGGTTGTCAGATTGCAAGGGTCAGCCATTGTCCTTGGGGAAGTAATTCCAGAGTCTATTCTCCAACCTCAGAACTAGTTGGAGAATATGAGAACAGATTAAACAAACAAACCAGTACAGTGGATTAATGCTCTCCCGAGGACAGCAGGGCAATTTCAGTTCTGAATGGTCTGCGGTGCTGGGGCATATTCTGGGGTTACCGTTCAGTGTTTTGTTTGATCTGTGATCGGATTGTGTAACGTTGAGTCTGGAAGACTTGTGTCTTAAATGGCTTTTTGGGAGATAAAAGTGGTGGAAGAATAGTCTGTCCGTGCACACAAAGGACAAGGAGGGAGAAGTTTTACCTTACTGACTACCCGCGTCAATGCTCGCCATATGTGCTGCTGAGGAGGAAGTTTCTGGATCTCTTGCTTTTGTTACTGTTTCAGGTATTATCTATTGCCTTTCTGAGGTGCATGGAAAAAGTAAGATAACCTCACTTTGTTTCACCTTCTTTGCTGAGATGACTGCAGTTGCTCTCTGCTACACAGGGTATTGGCTGCCATAAGTACTCCTAAATACAAATAGGAGAAGCTAGCCACAAAGTGGGTTCACACCGGATTAAATTCTCTACACATGCATTCATTCTCTCACTTCCTCCTGTAATGCTCTGAAGTATTTGCTCTTCTGTCCACATTGCATTTAATTGTATAGTTTCTAGCACTGGGCTACAGCATCTATGTGTTTTGCTGTCAAGGCGCTACATTTGTTGAGTTTTCCATTAGAGGTCCTAATTATGGTGAAAATTTGGTGAGTTGCAAGGATTTATCTGGTACCAACAAGGTAATATACAGATATAAATCTGAAAGAATGTATTTGAAATAAAAGTCAGGATGTGGTGGAAGGATGTTTCTTTAGAATAATTTGTGTGCAACTGAGACAAATAATGGTAATGGTACTAAGCAAATAATAGTATTCTGATAGGTGAAGTTAAGCCTTTGCTTAAAACTGGTAATATTCCATAAAGGGAAAATTTCAGGTTTCTCTGTAGAGCTAGGAAAATGGTAGTTCTGTCAAAAGTTCAAGTCTGCATCATCACTTCAAATTCCAGTTAATTTCCCAGCTTCCATTTAATATGATTTTGATTAGACAGATGTGTGCAAGAGGGGAACAAGGAAGTGCCGGAAGGAATGGGAAGCTGGGAAAGCTGGATACGCACTGGCTGCCCAACAATGCAGCAGCAGGAGCCTGCTGAAAAGGGGCTGGAAGCTGCAAGCAAAATCAACAGCCAACCGGTTTGTCTGCTCTCGTGCTTCACAAATGGGATTGCATGAAGGGGATGCTGACTTTCAGTTTTCTTCTCTGTAATTGCAAAAACAAGAGGGACTCTGGATTTTCATTTGGCAGTTTGCATCTGCAAGGGGTAACAGTGTTTGCTACTGAACATGGACAAATATTTGCTTCAGAACAGCTCAGAAAGCAATCGTGAAGTATGAACAATTCTTAGAAATGTCTAAAAATTCAAGAAAACAGGGAGAGCTGGGCTCAAGCAAAAGTTAAATCTTTCTTCTTGATATGCTGTATGAAAAGATTAAATAAGATGGTAAACAATGTATCTTGCACTTTCTCCCATAGGTTTGATCTAATGCCTGTGGAGTCTTTAAAACATTGCAGAAGAATTTGCAAGTGGTGGTTACAGCATAATGTGGTACGTGGAGGTCACAGGATTTTCATTTAAACATGAACCATATAAAATCGAGTGTAAGATAAGGGTGAAAATATATTTGATTCCGTGTGTGTGTATGTGCTTCTTTTACAAAGAATAAATAAAAGGCTTCATTTAATAGATTTGCAAGACTGGCTATACAAAGGTTTACTGTTGGGTTTCTTTCTTTGTGGCAAGATAGCAGAAAGATTAAGTTTAATCAAAACGTAGTCACTGTTTCCACAGGAAAATAAGCTGGAGGTAACAGACCCTTTGCAGCATTGTCACTAAGCTTAAAGTTAAATATGTCAAAGTCTGTGCATTTATTTATTTATTTTATTTTCCTGGAATGAAATCAGAGTTTTAAAGACAAATGAAGGTATGTTACAACTGTGTTGCCTAAGGAGCTGCCATGTGATGGTCCCAACATGTTACTATCATTTGAGTTTAGGGAGTAGAAATGGTAGGGACATGAGTCCGGAAGCTTTCCTTGATGGGTGCCTAACCACTGTCAATGTAGTATAGGTGCTTTTGGGCCCGTTTCCCTGGGCTGCTTCCATTAGGCACAGCATAAGGAATATGTAGGGTAATGGAGGTAGAGCCTGGTGTCCTCCCAGCTACTGCTGGTGTGAAGGCACATCGTGCATGTCAGGAGGAGGACAGCATCCCTAATCTTTGGTAGGACTGAGGCTGATCTTGCCTCTTCATCTTCATGAACAGATGGCATGGTTACTCAAGTTTGTGCCTCTGAGGCTTATCTGAGTCATAGCCAGCTAATCTTGTGATGGATCGCAACTTTTGGAAGCAATTTTTCGCCTTTTTTCTTAAATGGTTAAATTGAAAAACGCCACATAGGGACAGAGCCAAGCATCCCTTGACTTGAATTTCTAGCGCTTTCAGTAAGAGAATTTCTTTTCACCATCTTTTGACTAAATTTAAACCAGCCAGTGAAAGACAACAGTGGAAATAAAATCCAAGTTAGTCCTGACCTCTCCTCCCTGTTGGTAACAAGCCACTCGTACTCCCTGCTTACATGTGGCCCATTAGAAGGATCCACAAAGAGGGGAGCAGGCAGGCCATGGCAGGCCAGCACATCTCCTGCAACCCTCTTAATGGAAAGCACCTCTGGTGCTGAGCTGAGCTTGCAACTTGTGCTGTGGAGATTCCAGTGCCAGGTTATCGGCTCTGAAGCCTTGAAAAAAAAAAAAGGTCTTCAAAAGGTCTTTTTGCAAAAAAAGGTTTTCAGAAACAGATTCTACCACCTGGACTGTATTGCTGAGAAGCACTTGAGCATGCAAAGTGTAGCAACTAGCTGAGTTTTCACTGAGGTCTGGGAAAAGGCATTAAAACTATTTTGCAGTCTCTGGCCTTCTTGCTGTGATAGAGGGGGTTCAAAAATCTGGTCAATTGGAGTTTCAAAGGCAAGCATCCTGTTTCATCCCCATTGTGCTTGAAAACCACTTTCTTTTCAATCAGAATGAGATTTACATTCCTCTTTTTTTAATTTCTGTTTATTTTTGATAAGTCAGCTTTGTGGAGAATTCACTGAAGATCAGGGAAGATCATGAATGTGAATTTAAGAAAATCGGTACCATTTATTTGGTGCACAGAGAAAAGATGGGATAATTGTCATATGCTAAGTAAAGATTTGCTGCTATAATAAGATTTATTATCATTACTTTCAGTAGGAACTGTTTTTTGATAGAAAGTGGATTTTTTTTTCCCCTTAAAGTGTGCAAACTATTTTCAAGGAGAAAACTTTTCTGCATCCCACTTAGGCATAACCTGTATGTATAAGGGTAAAGACAAAAAAATGAAAACTGATCAGAAAAGGTAAAAAGGATAAATCTGTATTTTTCCATGAAATATTTATGTTAAGGAAAATCACAGCAACATGGATATAGCATCTCACTAAGAATTAAAGGAAAAATAAGATTTTTGTTCCTAATTCTGTTGTAGACTGAGTGTCTAGGGCTTCAGTTCTTAGTAGCTGTCTTTCCCCTTCTGTACAAAAATGAAAATACTCATTCTCCCTTTAACATTTCAGAAATTGAAGAAAAAAAAAAAAAAAAAAGCAAACTTTATTTTGTACGTGTGTGTGTGTTATAAAGTTAAGTACTTTTTTTTTCTTACATGTGTGTGTGCGTATATATGCATATGCTTACCTTTCTGTGACCTAGCTGTAGAACCGCATCCTATTGGAATATACTAATGCCAGCAAAACAAGTAACTGTCCTGATGTTGAGTTCAAAATTATTTGAGATCAGAATGTGATTAAGGAATGAACTAATTTTTGCTAGAGACTGAGTATGCTGAGACTTCCCTAGTGATAGAACTTTTTAAAGTGGTAATTTCCCCCTAATGTTGGTTTTAATGAGCAAATTGGATTTTCTCCTTTCATGTGTATATCTTTCTGCTCTTCTTCAGCTCTGTTGTTTTCCAAGGATGGGTTTGCAATAATTTTGCCTGAAATGCAAAGGGCAAATTTGCTCTTTAATAGCTGAGGCTCTGTACAACTGAATGCTGAGGCAGCAGATAGAAAATGCATCTTTGATGGTAGATCTTGATGAAGGCATGGATAACTGTCTTTCCTCAAAAGCATTTATGGAAATATTTGCGTTTTAAGGAATGATCTGTGATACCGGCATTTTTATGGACAAAATCTGACTGTATACATCTTATCTTCTCTGGGCTCCCTTTTCCTCTGCTCCTGGAGAATGTTCTGGGAACAAGTTGCTGAAGACAGTCCAGCTGTTTTAAAGTTTGTTTGTTTCTTTGGACGTTAATCAGGAAAGAGTGTCTCAGCAGAAGTAAATAACTATAGGACCCCTGTAGGTGGTTCTTTGGTTTGCATTGGATTCTCTGTTTCTATCTCCTATTATGCCTTTTATTTTCCTTCCTGCCACCCTGCTGATACCACCCGGTCCTGAAAAACCAAATTGCGTTGTTCTGTATATCACCAATGCAAATGATTCTTCAGTTACTTCTCGTTTTATCTGACAATCTCGCTAATCCTAGAAGCAGGACAAAGTGCATCTTGCAGTCCACTAGCAGTCTTGGCTCTGCAAAGCAGATGGGACTAACCCTTCAGTTCGAGATGTTCAGTGAGGCCAAGACAAGCTTTGTATAATGAGGATGTTTCTCTTTTCTCTTAGGTCATGTTTTCTGAATATTATTAGATTTTTATATTTCCTCTTCCTCCTTACTCAAAGTCAAATTGATTAGAGATTTGGTCCATTATTGCCTGCCACTCAGAAATTGGAGAGAAATGTCAGGATTATAATGGTTAGTAAGGCAGGGAAGATCAATGGCGGTTAACAGGAGCCCAGAATATGTTAATCTCCTCTTACGTTCATTCCACTCTCTGCATATAAAATTAGAACTATACCCTAGTATTCATCGATGTGCAAATAAAATATTTTGTTGCTGTATTTCCTCTGCAGCCTCTGGCTGGAACAAGGCTTAGATGTATTGTACAGAGCAGTTTTGTGGGGCCACGGAGATGTGCCAGAAGCCCCAAGGCGTTTTCATTCTCTCCTGAGACTGTGTTAATCGCCTTCTGCACTTGAGCTGTACCAACAGATCTATAAAGCTATTATGATATGAGAAATATATAAAGCCAGGTAAGCTTCAAAAGAGTAAAGAGGGGGAAAAATGTTTAAAATTCTGCTTAGACACAACTGTTCAGACTCTAGAAACTCTTCCTGTTGTTGCCATCAGCACATTCCCAGCAGTGAGATGCTGTCTCTTTCCCTGCCGAGTTTCCTTCTGACTCTTCCTGAGAAGCAGAGCCCTGTCCAAGCCATGCGTGCTTTCAGTTCCACTTCAGGACAAAAATCTTAGCAAGGGAAATCTTGATATTTGAAAAATCAAAATGATAGATTTCAGTCAGCGGAAATATCATCATCCTTTTCAAAGCAGGAAATTGTTCTTATTCCCAGTGCAAACTTTAGAGATTATGGATTTTTCCTGTCCTGAGTCAAAACTGATCCTAAAGTCAGCATAGATCCTAAAAGGAATTGCACACACAAAAAAATAGTGTGTGTGTGTCAGACCAATCAATCTGCTTTGATTTGGACTTTTAAAAATAGATCAACTTAGGTATCTAGTAAAAAAATCACTTGGTCCTACTTTCTAAACATTCCAATTGCTTGTGTTTATTTCAAAAAAAAAAAAAATTCCTGTCATTTCCTGTTTCCTGTCATTTTTTTTCCAAACTGAGAATTTTTTTTTTTACATTAAAACAAACTAATTGATTCTGATCTAAAACAGCATGTAACACCCGAATGAAAGGACAGATCTAGACTTTTATATTAGTGGTATTTACAAAGTTTCTAGAGATAGAAGATTTTGGGGCAACACTTAGATGTTGTTGGGAATACCTCTATTGTATTGGAAGCTCTCTTTCTATTTTGATTTTTTTTAAATCATCTCTTAGTATGACTTCAATTCTCCCTTGAAAAAATACTGACAGACTAATTTTAGAGTGGTCTTCAACTGCAGTTGAGTCCACTGTTTGTTGTTCGTTTGCTTAACTTTATCTTATTTTTCTTAAAGTTTTGTATCATCTTAATGATTCTCCCTCTATATATATATATACATATATATATATATATATGAAATACCTTTAGACTGAAGTCTCCTGCACATTTCTCTGAAACACAGGAATCTTTAACCCAGAATGCTACTTTTCCTCTCTGTTCACAGTGTCTGTAGCATGGATGTGGTGCCTCTACTAGCCCTTTGGTCATCAGCATGATGTAATTACTGGCCTGTGTGTTAAGAATCGCTGAATCCTGCGTGAGTTGTGGTGTGGCAAGTGAACATATTTGCCACCTGGAATTATTCTCTGAGCAGCACTAATTGTTTTGTATTCTTAGTAACTTTTACTAGACTCCTGCTCTTTCTTGGTTGTGTAATTTTTCCCAAGGTTGAGATCCAGGTCAGTAGTGTCAAACTACCTTCATTGGTGACTTGAGTTGGCACCAGTGGCTGTAAGCTACAATGCCTTTAAAAAAAAAGAAAAAATGTAGTACCCAAGACTAACATTTCAGCAACTCACTCATACTGTGTTGAAAGCTTCTACTGCTATTTTGCTTTATAATTGCTCTGCATAATTAGATATGGCACAAAAATGATCTTGAGCTCTAGCTGTTCAATTTTAGAGTCATTAGGAGACTTAATTCTCAATAAAAATATGCTCCTTGTGGGCTCTTAGTGCAAGCAGAAATGGTCTCCTGAGACCGGCTGCTCAGAAACTTCAGTGGATAAAATGGTTAATCACTGGCTTTACTCCCTGCTTCCCTGGGGACTGCACTACTCTATGGGTACACATTGCTTTGAGAAACTTTCACAGTGACTGTAAGAAGCAGAACGTGAATTAGAGATGCTTCTCATTTGTGCTGGAGATGGGGCTATTTCCAGCCTGGAATGTGGGTGAACCTGGTGCTTTCATGTAGGTGAATAATGGTGCTTTCCCTGAGATTCAGGTCCGGAGTATCTGCTGTACGTTGCACTGACTGTTTTATTTTCCCATCTGAACCGCAGGGGACTGCAGCCCACGCTGTGCTCTCTGTTCACCAGTGCTCGAGCGCGCCTCTTCCAATGCACGCACCCACCAGTAGCATGTGCAGGCTATGTTAGAGTTGCATGTTGAGAGCCCAGTACTAATTCTGGGGCTGTCTTTGATTTATGGGCTTTTTAGAAAAGCAGCTCTATGCGTGTGTGTATGCTTATTTATATTTTGAGCTGTAATATTTTCACTTGTTTCCTTTTTTGCTTCTGAATCTTTAGATCATTCAATCTGAGCTACTGGAATTACATATCTCTGTTTTTTATATTTAAATTCTAATAATGCTGTGTAAAAACATGAGGGTTTTGTAGCTTTTTCTTCTGTGTAGATCGACTGTTTTCTTTCCCATTTTTTTCCCCTTCTTCCACGTTGAAATGGGTTACAACAGTTATGTTTCACTGACGCGTATCCTGTACCTAGGGCAGGTTCAAACCTAAGAGGCTCTGAAGTGAAAAGTCCTGTATCCCATTACCAGTCTCCAAAGGCAGCTGCAAGCCATAGTAGGTTTTGTCCATGGCTGGCTTGCAGTTCTTTCCATTCGACATCACTGTTCTGAAAGTCTTTACGCTGGAAACAGTAGGAGAGAGAATTGTTTTCTATTTATAACATCTGAAGGGGTGAGGGGAAAAAAAAATTTTCATCTATGAGGTTTTTAGAAATTCCTGATGCACTGTAGGTATGGGTCAGATGATAATTTTGCCTATATATTGTAACACAGACTTAGGGGAGGAAAAAAAAAGAGAGATCTTTCTTCAAGACTGTATTTTTCCCCAAAGCAAGAGAATAGCTATTACAAAAGAGTGAATATATAGTATTCATCTTACACATTTAATTTTACAAGGAGACATATTAATGGGTTATCAGGAGATCCCTTGTTGGGGAGGGGAGAAAAGGGGGAAATAAATTCTGACAAATTCTGTTTCTGTTCTTCCCCAGTGAATGTCAGTGCAACTGTGCATTGTAATGCAGTGCACAGCACCCACACCTAAAAGCCTCTATTCTGGGGTTCTACGGTTTTCAGCAGATGCCCACATACAGCATTGCAGCCCGTGGCAAACTTGCACTTCATAGGCTGGCCGTGCTCCAAATGCTGGCAGAAGCACTTCCCCAAACACAATGTGTTAGCTCTTGTTTTCTTCATTTGCAGCCAGGCACAATTCAACAGCATTCCAGATTACACACCTTCTGTTAAGTAAAGGAAAGAGCGATGAATGCTATCAGGAAGTGAATTTGAAAGGGGAAAACGTCATTTCAATGGCATCAGTTCAGCATAGTCTTCCTCTCTGATTAGCTGTAGCCCATTTAGCTTTACTGAGTTGCCTGATTTGGATGATCAAAGATGACTGAGCCCAATCCTGTTTGCTTACAGCCGCAAGGCTTGTTAAGATGAATCCAAAGTGATTTGAGAAGGTAGTGGTGGAGGTCAGGAAATCAAGTTAATCATACGAAAAGGGCAGAGACAAGGGGAAAAAATGGTTGATATCACAGCTGAAATAGAAGAAAAATTGCCACTGGGATACTGTACAGACTATCTCTCCATGCCACATCAAATTATACCAGCTCTGGCTAGTGGTGTAGGCTCAGGTTTCTCTGCTCACCTAAACTTTTGTAAACTGAAAGCAGGAGCTGTTTTCAGTGAAAACAGGAGGATGTCTTGCAGTTGTAGAGACTTTTGCTGGCAGGCTATGTAGACTAAGGGTATGTGTTTACATGTAAGGAGACAGGAAATGCAGTTTCTGCTAGAGGCTGTTGAGCAAAACTAAGAAGTGGGGTTCTGATTTCTCTGTTTTTAACAGTGAGGGCCTGGAGAATACTAGTGTCCTGGGAACCCCCAGCTCTTCTCTGAAAATGCGTGACAGTAGAAACCACTTAACCCTGCATTTCACCAAGGGGTTCGGGAAGTTTCGCTACAGGCAAAGCAAAAGGTTACAGAAATACATTTCAGCCTGTCTACTGCTCTCATTTCCCTATCAGCACATAATCTCCAATTTGGGGAAGAGGGAAGGTGGCAAGTGCATTAGAGGGCTAATCACACCCTATTCGCTAATTTTTGAACTGGTGGTTAAAAAAGCACCATGTAAATCAAGCCTTATTTGATTTTGCTGTAGCTGAGGTCATCGTGGCCTTGTCAAAATGCTGCCACAGGTGGGCACAGGACTCTAGGCTGGATGGGCCTTTGGACCAGGTCCTTTGCTCCCAAGACCTTGTATTGGTCTGTGAGCAGATGCGGAAAGAGGTTGGTGGAGTATGAGACACTTTTTTTGTGAGTTGGAGGAAAGGAAGCAATAGAAATAGCTGCATTCTCTGGTCAAATTCTGGGTTGTTATCTGCTATTGATTTCTTCACTGACCTATTCAGCGCATCCGTGATATTCTTATTTTATTTTTTTTGTACTTAATAGATTTCTCTTGAGCCTACTTAAATGCTGGTAGATCTGATGAAAGGAAACAAAACTGTGGAATTTTGTTTGTTTTGGTTTTTAATACTTGGACAGTCCTGCTTGTGCACGTATATCTATATATGATCAGTAGTATTTTAGATCAACCATAGAATCACTTTTTTTTTGGTGTTCTGGTGGCCACCTTACTGGTGGCAGTATCATCAGCTTGTGAGAACTTGTTTGCCTTCAAGCACAGTGTTTGTATATACTGAAGGGTGACAAGCTAAAGTTTCACAGCACAATTTTAACCTCATTTTTCCCTGATAACTTATTTCCAGAATTTTTAGAATATGCATCATTCAGGCTTTGCATGAACTATTCTTGTGCTTGCAAAGGCAAGGCAAATCCCATCATTCTAGCTTCCCAATGAACGCAGGTTAATAGCATTCACAAAGAAAGCAAGGATGAAGAAAGCTGAAGCTATTACAAGAGCCAGCATGATAGATGGCTTAGGATAAGCTCACTGCAGTTCTGCGGTTTCACAGGGAATGCGGTCATCCATATGCTAACTTAAGGGTGTAGGAACACAGGACTGCAAGAGACTTGGGTAATTACATCCATTCTTCTATTTCAGGCAACAGCATCAAATAATCACATCGTAAATGTGTTAAAATGACATTTCCTCTGACTTCACTCTATCAAGCAAAACTGATTTATGTTGTCTTAAGTAGCTGTGCTGCCAGTCATCTGCAGTTGCCTGGACTGAGAATTCATAACAAAGATTTCTCGATCACTTGCTATAATTGAAGAGTAAAAGCCCAATCCACTGGGGGGGGGGGAAAGAAAATAATTGAGAAGCGTTAACAAGTTGAGAGCAAATATTGAGATTAAGGTTTCGCACTTTGGTTCCTTCAATCAAGAGCAGGGCTTCTTTACTAAGGCTAGTTGAATAAAGAAGAGAGATTCCCACTGATTTCCTTTAGTCTTTGGATTAAATACCACAATTCATATTTAAGTGGTAAGTATGCTTGGATTTTAGTGCTTGGCTTTGTGTAGTCACATTTGAAGGCTCTACATACCCTGTCTCTTTCTAAGGTAAGTATTAAGTGCTAACACTTGGAAGTTGACAAATTAAAATAATGCTTTTTGCATTAAACCTTGAATGGAAAAGGTTAAAAGGCAAAACATATTCTGTAGTTGTGAGATGTACAATAATAGCTTGTATTATCTCTATCATCACTGTATGATGAAAGAGAAAAATGTGAGAAGCGCTAAGAACAGATCATCATAACAACAACAACAATGTTCTTTATCATTTTAGACTTGTCGCTGTCTTGTCCAATATACAGTAAATAAGTGATGTGCTTCCAAATGAGTTAATCAATTGGATATTTTGAGATGCAAACAGAAATTTCTGAGAGACTGCATAATATTTTTTTTGGGGGGGGAGTGGGGTGGTATGGGGTGGGATTGATACATGATCTAAAAGCTATTGGCTTTTCCCTTTTCCAGGTTTTGTTTTCTTCTGATTTCAGTAAGTTTTTGATCTAATCTTTAGTATGTCCCCGTAGTATACCCCAGGATATTCAGGTCATTCTTTTACTGTGCAGTTTGGGAGCAAGAAGCTAACAGGTGATTGCAAGGCAATTTCCCCTTCATACTCCGTTTCTCCTTCCTATTGCCTTTCTTCATCCTTTTCATATGGCTAAAAAGAGAGCTAATACACAAAACATATGGGTTACTGGTTTAAAATTGATAACCCATCTCTTCATGTCAATAGTTCGGATAACTTTTGTCCATCTTTTGATAATAAATCCTTATCAGTGTTGGATTTTCTCTATTAGACTGAGTCCCAGGCATGGGGACAGCCCAGGCTAGAAGTGTGTGGGTTTTTTTTTTTTTTTTTCTTGGCTTTCTGTAGCCCTGTTATCTGCCCTGAGCGCACCCTTTCCCGGCTCTGCCCTTGTTTCAAGCCTTTCTGGGGCACCTGTCTTAATGATACTTATCAGACTTTTTCTAGAGGAAAACGAAATAAAACAACCCACCCTGTAAATGCTGCAAGGTTGTCAGGTGGTGTAAGGCAGCCTGTGAGCCCTTTTCATGGTGCTGCTGCTCCCTTCTCACAGCAGCCCATGCAGCTAATGCCCTTCAGGCACAAGCACCAAAATGCTTTGAAGCATTGACTGGATTTTTTTTACTTGACTTGGATCCAATATTATTATTATTATTGTCATTATTATTTATTTTTATTAGATCAATTTAGCATCTAGAGGTTACATTATACTGAAGAAAGGCCTCAACAGCTATGAAAATTAATACCTTATCACTGGAGCCTTGAAACATCACTTTTTGGCAAAGTCATCCTATCATTTTGCCTTTGTGAAATGCATCTGGAGTTGCAGTTTTATGGCTTGGTTAGAAATGTTTCCCTGAACCATAGGGAATGAAGATATTTTGTTTTTGACTGCGTAATTGGTGATGCCACTGCTTAACAGCTGAACTGAGCATTCAGAGACTTTATGTACAGAAATGAGACATTAGGAACTAGTTCATCCTTTTTCCAGGAAGTGAGCGTCTTCATTTGGCTGATAATATGCTCCCTTGGGACTGAGGCAGGTGAAGGTAATATTTCTTTACTAATCTGATGTGAAAGGGGCTCAGAAAATGCGTCTCCAAATTGCTGTTATTGGTATTCTGTTAAGACAATAAGAGGTGCAGAACTGTTTATTTAACTACTTCTCTACTCTCATTTTCCCAGAGAACTTGAGTAGATGTAAAGTGGTTGGTCTCCTGCAGCAGCAGGGGTTGTAAAGACACCCATCAGAGATCTGTGCTTGCACAGTTTGGGGCTATGTTTTCTGCTCTGTCCTTGAAGCACACGGCAAGCAATCCTGCCAAACCATATTCCTCCCCATGACACATTTCCCTGGTTTTGGAGTCTGTGCATATGTTAAAATGTACATCTTTTGCTGGGGTTACTGCAATGTGGTGGTGGAGTGGTATGGTATTTTTTTGTTGTTGTTATTGTTTACTTTTCCTTATATAAAAGAGGAGCTTGAGATACTTGTTTGTCTGTGGTTAAGATAACATGATTCATTTTATTTGCCATTCTGAATACTGTAAATTCCTTTTGTCACTGCTAAGGAATCTGCTTGCTTTGAAATACAGTTGCTCCAGCACAGGAAGCGTAGGGGCAAGTATCAGCCCACAGAACCTCTCTCTTTCTCTGCTATGGAGCTCTGCATTTTAGGTGGCCAGTCCCAGCTTGCTCTTCCTGGCCCTTTACCACACAGTTTGCTCTGTTCTTTCCAAAGAGCATTTCAATAACAAAGCTGCAGGGACGCTTGCTTACGTCTTCTCTCGCGAGCACTGCACGCATCACTGAGAGAATTTCACTGACTTCGTGTGAACAGGCCTGCCCCTTTCCCCTGTTGTCAAGGATTTGCCTCTCCTTAGGTCCAGCCGAACTAGCAGCTGCTATGGAGACAGAACAGCATTTAAAAGCATTATTTCGTATATGTAATTTGAGATGCCTAAGGTTTTGACAGACTCTCGACTATGTTGACCCTCTTCTTTCCTTCGCCAGCTGTATCCAAGAGAAGTTACCATGACCTTTTTCTCCTCCATCTCTTTTTTTTTTTTTTTTTTTTTTTTTTTTCCCTCAGTGCCTTTCAAAATGGGCCAGTAGATCTTCACAAGCTTCGAAGTTATGGCATTTACCCTCACATGAGGGTATATGGCATGATTTCTCATTATGAAGCTAGAGTGCTCACCTCTGGGAGATGAAAGGAGTGCTATGTATGGTGCCTTGCAGTGTGTGCACACACCCTCACAGTGCCTGGTGTGTCTCTCTGCACAGTTTCTGTGCAGAACGGTGGTGGTATTGGAATATCTAACATAAAACATCTAACAGAAGCTTGGAATAGCTGCTGAACTGGGGAAGGGAAAGATTGTAGTACTCGCAGATGGAGCCTTCTTTTGGCCAGAAGCAAAATGCTTGTCTGTGTAGATTTCTCAGAGAGATCCCTTATTTTAGGCTTGTTTCTTCCATGTTTTTTTTTTTTTTTTTTTTTTTTTTTTTTTTTGTAATATGCTAACCAACATTTCCTTCTTAGGAGATGTTTGTGCCCAGTTCAATATAGCTTAAGGGAAGCTATAGAGGGGGGGAAGCATGTCACTTTTGAAAACTGAAAGGTATTTTTTAACTGGGCTCTAGAAAATGGAGACATTGAAAATCAATTAAAAATCAGGCCCTCAGCTTGCAAAATTAGTAAGAAATCAGGTACCTATTGAGGGCTTCTATTCTGCAATAGTTTAGAGAAATAACTTCTAATCTGAGAAAAAAGAAAAAGATGAGGAGCACAACTAGTAAGGTTTTCTTAGTTTGTCTTGTACAGAGTGAAATGCTTCTAACACACCTCTGTTAGAAGACAGAAGAAAAGCAGGATGTAGATCACATTCCTTCTTGCTACTCACTCATGAATAAATGTCCTCCTCGTGTGCCATACTTATCCACTATCGGCACCTTGTCAATCCTTAAGCTAAAAACTCAGGGAAACATCTGCTGCATTCACTCAGCCAGTAAAAACACTCATTTCAGAAATGGCAAGCAAGCCTGAAATAAAATAAAAATAAGAGGAAAACAGGAAGGTGTGATATATGATGATTGTGTGTGTTCTTCCCATTATCTTTTTCCTCCTCCTCCATTTGGATAATCTGCTTGTGTTGCGGAAACTTTTTTTTCCTGTTTTTTTTTTTTTTTTTTTTTTTTTTTTTTTTTTTTGCCCCTCCTTCTTGCTGAGTGACTTGCATTATACCTGTGAGTTATCCTTAACAAATCAGCCTGGACCTGGTGCTCTCTCCTCTCTGACAAACAAAAAAATCCTGCATGCCCTCAAACCCAGTGCAGGAGGCGAAGCAGGCACGTTGAGGTGTATTTCCCCTGAGGTCGGAGTGAAAAGCAAGAAAAAGAGGACTGGAAGAGAGCGAACAGCATAACTTTGCAGGATTTACTTGGGGCATTGGGTCTCATGGGATAGCTAAGTGAAGTGGGAGGAATGATCCTTGGTATCCTTAGTACACTAAAGTCCTCACTGTGCTAGAGCAAGTGTTTGGTCAGGGCTTTTGCTCTCCTGGGGGCTTGGGTAGTTTCCATAGGGCTCAACTCCTATGGGGCACTATGTGGAGGCCTTGACCTGAACTGCAGCAGGAAGAGACTGTTGCTCACCCCAGCATCCACCTCCAGGTAAGCTGCCCGAGGTGCAGCAGGGGCTAGAAAACAACCAGCTTGCTCAGCAGTTTGTTGTTGTTACAGGGTTTGCTGTTGTTGTTCTTTTTTAATATAAACTTTTTGTCAGTGCTGTGCTTGCAAAACCAAAGTCTCTGTAGTGTTTTGCCTCCAAGTTGAGACCCAGTTTTCACTTGGTTTAGATTTAGGTCTCATTTTTGGGCTGAATTTATGGTAGGATTGACTGAGGAGGCTACATTCATTTAAAGCTATCTCGTGAGTGTTTTCAAGACATTAGCACAATGGACATATTCTATTGATTGTATCTAATAGCCTAGTAAGCAAGGCCTTTGCTTCCTCCTTGGCAAATACAGATATAAATAAATTGTGCATAGATAGATAAATCTATATATAAATATATGCACTTATGCATGCATTTGCTTAATTTACCCCTTTACAAAAGTAATGCAGACAGTCTGTGTCGGGCTGCAGTGTATTAACAGACAGCAACTGGAGTGGACTCCCTAAAGAGTCCAAAAAACCACTTGCAGTGGTTTTTGGGCCAGTGCAGTTCAAAAAAACAAAACTGTTTTACCAGTGATGAAAGCGGCCGTGGATATTGACCCCCTCCACCTCGACTGAGATGGTTGGTGCGGGTAGCAGGTACATCCAAGCTATGGGACTGTCCTTGGTCGCTGTGTCACGGCAAGGTTGTCGCTTGCGGCCCCTCGCGCGGTGAGCGTGGCCGGGCTGCCCCGGGGGGGCTGCAGCGCCTGTGCTCTCGCAGGGGTCCCCGGGCATGGGGAGCGCTGTGGGGGGCCTTGCCTTGGCGGTGGCCGGTCCCCTCCTGCTGCCAGCTCGACCTGCAGCACCGGCAGCCGATAAGGGTGCCAGAGCCGCCCGGGGCGCGAGGCTCGGCGGGCTCCGTAGGTGCTCCCACGCAGGCAAATACGGTGTGCTCCCCTTTAAACTGCTGCCAGCTGGAACCTGCCCCCTGCTAAAGAGCCCGTAAGGAAACTGCTAAACAAATGATACAGAAATAAATCGCAGCTACTTTATTAATCTTTGAGCTTTTACCTGTGGAGAGGCCTTGGTAACATCTTTCGTTATTTCTTTTTATTTCATTTATTTTTTTTTAAAGTATTCAAGTCAAGCTTGGCCAAGAATGAAGCCAAGTTAGGTGTTTCTGACTTTAATGAAATGAGCCGCACTGAGAGATTAAGGTATGACAGATCAGCGATACCAAAGTGAGAAATAGCGAGGGCTTCGCTCACGGATCAGGCAGCAAAACCTCGCTCAGTAATTTAGGAAGGAGGTGGTGAATACTTGAAGAGCAGGAGGAAAGCCTCCCCTAGCCTTGCATCAGAAAAGGGAGTGTGACTTCTGGTTCCCGAGACCCCAAACCTCTTTGAAACCTCAGTGCACGATAACAAGAAAGGACAGCGGCAATCCACCTCTGTGTGCCAGCGCGGCCGAGGGCACGGAGGGATAATGTTAGGGCATCTTCAGAGCGTCTTTAATTCGTGCCGAGTTCTGCAATGTGTATCAGTCACCGAGCCCGGCTCTGCCATTAACCTGGGACCTGCTCCCTTCTCTCTAGTTCTCAGGATGCTATTGCTAATCTAACTCCTTGTAAATTCTTTATTATTATTATTATTACTATTATTATTATTTATTTTAAACCTCTATCCAGAAGCAGAAAATGAACTTAGAGACATATACAAAGCTGCTCCCCCCAGAATGTGAAAGGAAAAAAAAAAAAAAGTTGTCCCCACCATCACCGCTATGCTAGGAAGAGCTTCTGCCAAATGTCTTCCATAGACTTCCATGTTCGTACAGTCAGAAATTGCACCTGCCTTGAACCAAAGCTTTCCCTGCTGCACACGTGCAATCTCATCCCAAGCCGTGCCTAGAAGAAGCCTCTCTCCCGGCTCGGCTGCATAATGCTGCACTTAAAATAGCTGCAATTTGATTCCTGTTTATGAGGTCTACCAGGCTGTAAATAAGATTAATATAGAGATACGCTTACAGCTATGGAGTTGCCTAGTGTAGATTGAACTTCTTTTAATAGGCTTAGTGATCCATAATTGCGTTCTTTAGTAATTGTGTTAAAGCATATTCTTTACATCGATCATTTTAGTTGTGCTTCAATTGTTTTTGAATTGATCACAATGAAACTGACTGTGATTTGGCTGGTTATCTTTAGAGCTGAACATAAAATGATCAAACTCAGTTTGTGAAAATGTCAGAATATTTTTTAATTTCCTGGCAAAATGTCTGTAAGCTGAACACGTCTGTGTTTAAAGAAGAATGTTTCCAAAACAGGAAATCTCATTCAGTTGCAAAGAAACTCTGTTGGCCTCTGGAGGGGCTTCAAAATTGGAAATATCTCAAGAAAGAAAAAGATGATCTCTCTAAATTTGAAGATGGTATTGTGCAAGCGATAAGATATTGATCTTAGACTAAGTGAATTTAGGCTATATCCTTATACTAGCCTTGTTCTACTTAATGTGACCTATGGAAACTCCAGAGGGCTTGAGGTCATCAGTCTTGCAAACAGTATGAATTAAATTACCCTTACTAAAATGTAAAAAGCAATAACCAAAAATTGCAAAGCTTGTTGTTCACTTGTTTCTCCTGTCCTAGTCACTTTAAGCCTTTTTAACCTAATAAAGTGAAATATTATATTAACACAAAATCTGAAGAAGAACTGGAAAAAGCTTTACTTGTTTTCATACATTCTTCTTCCCCATGAATATTTAAATTAAAAAGGGAAAAAAAATGCTAAAATGCTATAGGTGTGAGTTTTTCTTTTTTCCTTTTTTATTTTATTTATTTTATTTTATTTTATTTTCCCTATTCTCCTCTTTCTCTCCAGTTTTCTTGGAAACTCTTAGCTAAGTGCAGGGATAATGAAGCATAGTCCTGATAAAGGAGAAATGCTGAGCCTCTCAGAATGGGAAGTGAGTTACGGGGAAGAGCTGAATGGTTCTGCCAGATGTCTTTCATGTGCCCCCATGTTCTTGCAGTCAGTGACACCTATCACTGAGCTACCTTGTCTCCTTCCCATAGTGCTTATTTAATACTCTTCTTTTGTTCTGATAAATTTAACACCGTACTTGGAATGCACAGATAAAATGTGCTGCTGCTTTAGATATATGTAATACATGCAATGTGACATGTCCAGTGCTACCACAGGAGACATCAAGTTTGCAGGAATTTAAAAAAGACTATTTTGCAGAAATTTTAGAAGTTTTTTGTTTGTTTGTTTTGTTAAATCTCAATTCCCCTCTCACATAGTAGAGGCCAAATGCTTTTACCAAATGACTTAAGCATCAGGAGTTCAGGCCTTTCAGATGGCTGCCAGGCATGTGGCGGTATGTGAAGAGACAGGAGCTGCAGGTTTCTGCTGGAGATTGTACTCCTCAGTAGACATTTTTTGAGGTTGTGGCTCTGCTAGATGAAAATATTACCCCCAGCTGCTAGGCTTTCCTGATTCATGAGCCTGGATGGCATCTGGTCAGCAGGTCAACCCACTGGTTGTGCTGGTAAGCAGAGCTACATGCTGGTGCAAAAGCTCAGCTCTTGCTGTAGAGGAGCATGAAAATCTCACTGTGTTCTGCCTTTCCCTTTCTGTATAACACTTGACAGCTCTGTGTGTTTTTCAGTGGTTTCAATTAGCCTTGTATCATTGGATTAAGGAAAGCAAAGGTATAATGGCTACTTTGATGGAGTTCTGAAGCCTGTGAAAAAAGACCTAAGGCAAATCAGGATTTGAGCTATCTATACCTGACATCCTCCCCAGTAAGCTTCCTTTATTTTTTTTCCCTGGAGCTTTTTCTCCATCTGTGATGAGTCGCATTCAGATTAATGTGGTTAGTGTTTTTGGTATGAAAAAACAGGCCTCTGCAAGCTGAATTTATTCACTCTTTTATTCAGCTACATCCACATTCAGACCAGTAACGTATGGCTCGTTTTTTCACTTGTTGCTTAACATTGCAGTGTCAGGGCTGGCTTCCTTTTAAGGGATGAAACAAAACAAAGGCAGGAAACCTGTGTTTGGGGGCTTATCCCTGCTCTTTGCCAGTGCCACAGAAAGGCAGACTTCCCAGATTTCATTTGCTATCTGGGACTTTTTTTTTCCCTGTTGTCTGTTCTAATACTATGCTTCACACGCAGTTAAGCGTCTAATGTCACTGATGCAACTGTACTTGTTTAATTTCATCCTATTGACTGTGCCACTTAATGTGCTTAGTCATCTGCTTAAAAATCCTTTTGTTAAGATCAAGAACCAAACAGAACATCCAGTGTTTGATCCCACCTACTTATACATTGCTAACATCCTTTGCTTTTATGTTTAGCTTGCTTCTACAAAAATAGTGAAATATTAATTGAGCTATTAAGGATCAGACTTGTCCTTCTTTCATGATTAGACGATCTACAGAGGATGTTTCTTCGGAGAAGGGGAAAAGCTGTGGTGTTCTTTAGCATCACTGTAAAGAGAGGCTATATATTGATGTAGTCTCTGTGTTGTTATTTTGATGGGCTAAGTATTTTGCTTACAGGAATTGCAGTGAAACTCTTTCAACTCCTCTGACATCAGAGGAAACTGTAGGCTTCTTTTGGTCGGCTTGGCTTCTGATAATCTGTTTAATGCTGTGCTTCTTAGGAGATGGGGTCTCTCTGCCGCCTCTCTTTTTGTTAGGTTTGGCACTACCAGCATGGCTGATATTGTGATGAGCTGCAGTGAGCGGAGCTCTGTATCACTATAAAATCAATGAGGGGTGAATCATGATCAGATATTTAGGACAATATGAAAGAAGAAAAAAAAAAAAAAAAAGAGTTCCCAGCCCATTATCTGCCATACGTGGTACTTTCTGCCTGAGGTTTTTATACTGTAGACCAAATGCTAGGGATTTTGAATGTCTCACCTGAGGGGTATGTTCCTACACAGATGAAGACAGCTGAGAAATTCCTCAATATATTTAGCTCACCATATGTTTACAGAAAATTCTTCTCTTGGAATGAACATCCTTAAAAACAGAAGCACTGAAAGACTTAGCATCTGTTCAGTTAGTTGCCAGGACCTAAAATACGCTTAGACAAGAGACACTAAGTGGTCGAGATGAGAGAAGAAGAAAATATCATTAAATGACCCCCTCTTTCCTCCTGAAATGCTGACATACCCACAGATTCTTTAAAAAAAATCTTGGTGCTGTATGCTTTTTTATTTCCATTAAATTAAACATTTACTGCAAGTGTGTGTGAACCTCAGATTGAACTTCAGGTTGGAGTCTGATTTTTGTATCACTGAAAATCTCATACAGATTAATTTTGCTCTGAGAGCGAGGTCAGCAGCAAGAAAAGTGAAAAGTGTTTTTGTCAGCTTAACTTCTCTATCAGTGGCTTTAGTATGTCCAAGTCTTGAAGCAAGCATTTGAATTTTGAAGGAAGATGGCATTTCTGTCTGTGTTCAGCCTTTCTATTCTATGAGTCTCTGCTTAAGAGTAGTCAAGCAGGATGCCTATGGAAAAATAAAACTATCATGTCCTTTTTTTTTTTTATGTCCTGTCAGAATATGTTGTAATTGTTAGATAAAATTTTTAAATATGCTGTCTGTGCTTTTCACTCTGTCTGTTTAGTTCTACCTCCATTCTTTTACTCCTTCCATGCGATATGGCTCTTCCCAGTCTGTCAGATGATCGTTTACAGCAGGGGCATGACTGCTGCATTTCTTCATGTGAGCATGTGTAAGAGCAGGATATTAATGTCAAAAGATGGTCTAGGCTTCTTCTCTCACAAGAGCTGGGAGCACCCTGTATGCCAATGGGGAGGAGACAGTGAGCATCCTTTCTTCTGCAGCTGGTGCCTAAAGCTGCTGCTGGGAATAGAGCCAGGTCTCAGCATTTTCCTTGAAGCAGCAGCAATTGCCATTCTTCTTACAAATGTCTTGTGTCATGTTCAAAAAGAGAAGCTCAGATGAAATCTCAGGTGCTAAATCTACTGGATGCTAAGACACCCTGCTGAAGCTGTGTTAATTCAGAAGAGAAATGCCCCATTTTAAGGGCTACTATTTGGAGGTAAAAGTATAATAATAAAAAAAAAGCAAGCAGAGGGGAGATTAGCATTGCACTGTAACTCACTGTTGAGTTTAAGGCAGTTTCTGACCTTCTGCCCTTGCTTAATGCCTTGTTCTCAGGAGCAGAAAAGCCCATGTGAATGTGTCTGGAGAAGCATTGAAGTCATCTCAGCTTTTCTTGTAAAAGGGAAAAATACAGCAGACATCCCAAACAAGCCAGAATCAATATGTTGCCTCTAGGCAGTGAAGAAGATGGATGGCCTTCAAGTGCAGGGTGTCACTGATGGCTGCCACAGAAATTGGGGATAGTTTGGAGCAAACAGGGTATCTTTGCGCTTCATGCTGTGTATTGCCATAGTGATGGAGAAAAGATGCAGGTGTGGGAATGGGTTGAGCAGAGAGGAGGTAGGAAGCAGCTGGTTTGAAGATGCTGGTATTAAAATAGAACATGCTCAGATTGAGGGATAACCTCAGGAAGAGGATGGATGTCTTTTGAGAAGTGTGGTAGTCTGGTATTGCACTATTTTTATTTATATAGAGTTCTGTGAAGGCCTAATAAGATTCAGGTTCTTCGGAATAAGGTAGAAATACATGACAAAAATACCACTAGTGCAGAAGTACAAATGAATATTTCAGGGAGAGTGACAGTAAAATGAATTTAGGGTTGAGAACTCATTTTAATAATGCAGGCTGATCTACAGCACCTTCATATATCATCTGTAAAATGGGGCTAATAATGCTGACCCGCTTTGTAAATGAGCCGTGAGATCCTGTGATCAAAACCAGCACCATCAGAAGTGGTGGTGGCTGAAATTAGTGTTACAGATGTGGAATAATTGTTTCAAGCTAAAGTGTTATAGGTGCCGGGACATCCAGAGCAGAAGTTAAAGAAATCCAAATACGCGTGGAAATGCTCTCATACAGTATTTGCACACTCCAGCTCAGGAGAAATGCCATATGGTAACTGTGCAATTATAAGCAATGTGTGGTGGTGTTTATAGTTGTTGTTCAAACTGAAAAGCGTGAGTTTTCTGAGTCGGCTCCTTCTGCTGTGTGTCCCCATTGCTCTCTGATGCCACGTTGTAGGTTGTTTCCCAAGCCTTTCCTCCTTCACTACTCCATGCTCCCAAGGCCCTTTGGCCTGGGACTGGCAAGTCCATTTCACCCCCAGTCAATGTGTGTGCTGCCCGAGGAGCACACCTGCACTTTGCTCTTTCAGTTTTGCAACAACAAAAAGAAAAATTTCTGCAAATCTCAATCAAATAAGTAACTATGAAGTGGTTAGAAATGGATCACGTAAAAAAAAATAAATTAAGAAGGCAATGGCAGACTCTCCAAGGGTAATCCCTCAGTTAGGGAAGGAGATTGTACTTTATTCCACTAATGTGTTTTATTGACTTTGTTGATATTAATAAATAAATACATAAAATCTTGGCTTCTGAGATCCTATCCATACATATTTAATATTGAGAGTGCTGATAATCTCTTGGACACTAAGATAAGCAGGTGAATAAACCTTTACTAGATGGACACATTAGAAAGCACTGCAAAGCAGGAAAGACCTCATGAGGGGCTGAAATAAATAGTAATGGGAGTATATTTACCTATCACTTTTTGGTATTCCACAGCCTAGTGTTTGCTGTGTTTGTTTTGACATATAGAATGAGTGTAAAAAAAATTAAACACCCTTTCCACTATTGCTTTGGGGTAATCATTTCTTAGTTGGCTAAAACTTTATATGCTAGAGGATGTAGCAGGAACGTTGGCTTTTATCATCTCTTTATATTGATGTGCCTGAGACCAGAATAGGACCCTGCACTAATAGAAAGATGGGGTTGGCTGGAAATTCAGCTAATAATGGAAAGCTACCTTCCATTATAGTTATGCAGCCATACTCTATAATAATAAATCTGTCATCCTTTCTCTCTTCTTGTAGTTACAAATGTTTGCAGACTTTTCTATTTAACAGAAGGGATATTTTTATAAAAGAAAGTGTATATGATTTCTTCTCTGCCTGAGAAGTAAGTAAAATGTTATGTGTAGCTTTGGTAATTTTGAATCTATGGGGGTTTGAAAAGTACATGTACTCCCCTGTTTTTTGACAATGCAATTTGACAGATTAAGAAATAAAATGCTAAAGTAATCTTGCCTCGGAGAACAAAGTGAAAATAGAGCAGATGTCATTTTGCCGGTGTGGAGTAAAAAGGTTTTTGTGTTTGCCAGCATGCACAGTTTGGAATAATTTCAATGCATCAGGAGTTGAGCTTTAAATTATTCTAAAGTGCCTGATAAGTGGAAGCAACATGGTTAAGTTTATTAAAGCTTTTTTTTTTTTTGGTAAATAATTGACATAATGTTACAATAAGGCAGTACATTACACATTATAATATATTATGTAAATAGATGTAGTACATTTCCTTCTGCTTGAAACTAGATTCTACATCGTGACTGATAACTTGGAAAGAACTCCGTTTTTCTCTAAGGGCATGGGTATTTTACCTGTACAGAATATAGAATATGCAGGTGTGTTATTTAAACTGCTTTTACTGTGTCTGTACAGCTTTTAGTTTGTTTTTAAAAAGAAAAAAGGAAAAAAAAAAAAGGGAAAAAAATCCTCAAACAGTAGACTTCAATCTCCAAACCCTTTCTGATCTGTATTTACTAAGTCCTTGTGCGTGGTAAGTGAATAATAAAGCAGTTTCTAATGGTGAATGTGTGTTTAGTTACCTGCAGCCAACATTCACAGCATTGCCATAAGCCCTGTAAGGGACATTAGGCAATTCTCTTTACTGTCGTTTGCCCTGTCTTTGCAACTGCTGCCCCAGTGTCATGATCAGTCCTATAACTCTGTACTTACAGAAAAGCACTGGCTATATAAATATCAGAAAATAGGTATATTTGAAATTCTACCTTTTCCAATGAGATAGATATTCAGAGGTGACTGTTTAATGTCCGGAGAGAGACAGCAATGCTTGATATTGCCAAGGAGAGTGGATGGGGGAGCACCCTCTCTCCTCATCTCATCTCCTCACCTCATCTCATCTCATCACCTTCCTCCCCTTTCCACCTTACTGCCTGGTACAAATCCGTCCCATGGATATATTGGTATAAGCCCATAGAAACATCACTTGAAGAAAATTTGAGGTTTTGTTGGTGCGGCTTGGAGCAACGCTTTTTTTTTTTTTCTTTTTCTCTATCTCTTCATAGTCTTTTTTTCTAAGCCTGTTGGCATTAGCAAAAGAAGACAAATAGTTACACAACAACAATATGGAAAAATTGCTCCAATTTTCCTAAATGCATCAAGGTATTTGCTATGTGCAATTTAAGTACAAAATGATATGCAGGAAATGACTGTAGAGTTTAAATATGCAGCAGGACTTGCTGTGTTATTTCCACCTCCTCTCCTCTGCTGACAACTTGTTTCATTTTTCCCTGCTCTTCCTCAGCCCTGGTTCCTGCCTTGTGGTGTGCAACAGCCACGGTAAAACCACACTAGTGCCTGCTCAGGTTAAATTGATCTACAGAATTAATGTAAATTGTGTTCGTCTTATTTGTATCACAGTTTAATTCCTCTCAGAGCTGTACTTTGGCTCAGCAGTGATATGCCCAATTACCCCTTTCAGTCAGAGCCCTCTTCCAAAATCCACGCCACCCAGGTTCGTCACAGGGCAGGATTTTGCACTTTTTCCTTTCCGTACTTCTGCCTGGATCACCTCAGTGCCTTTCAACTGGGTGACTACCTGACCCTTTCCCTTAACGTGTGCGGAAGGCAGCTAGGAGCAAAGCACCAGCTACTGTGAAAATCAGCAGCGGGGCGGACACCAGGTCCCGGGAGATGATCTGAAACCTCCTTCCAGGCAGCACTGTGATTTTTATGTACAAAGGAGTGCAAAGACCTTGTGGCAGAGGTGTAGCTCCCCATATCCACCCCCAAACTATGCTCTGGGCATGAACCCGCAGGGGACAGGTCTGGTGAGAGCTTAAAGGATGCCAGATCCATGGGAGCGACGGAGGGTGGGACGCTTGGCTGGGGATCGTGGGGGCTTCAGAGGAGGATATATTGAACCCATTGCTAGAGGGATGCCTTGTGCGGAAAGTAATGAAAATGGAGGTAATAAGCAGCAAAGAATAGAGAGGTGTTACAAAACACTTCTGGAGTGCTCATTGAGCCTGTTCCTCAGAGGAAAATAGAAAACAATATGATCTTTTTACAGCACAGTACTTAAATTGAACCAGATAAAGAATGACCCCTTTGGCTGGGTCTTTGTCTGAGGTCTCCAAATCCATCCGCTGCTTCATTTAATCAAAGTCTGCTCTGAGCCTTGTCATTGCTCTCCTCTTTGGTGTTGTTTTCTATTCCCTACTGACTTCTCTCTCACATGCACCTCTGAATTTACAGTTTTAGTTGTGGTTTCATTCCTTCTGCTGTGAGACTTTGAAGTCGGATCAGGGTGGAAGAGCGAAAGGAGTAAGTGCAGCCTGCAGGTTGTCTGGGAGATGTGAGTGACCCTGGAGGATCAGCTCCCTTGCTGGGCTTGCGAAGGTAAGGGGAAAGATAGAATTCATGAGATGAGCATGGAAATAGGAACGTTGCTTTTTTTCACGAACATGTGCTTTTCCTGTTCAAACTGAGTGTTTGAGCATCTGGGGTGTATGTGGGTGTGTGTTTGAAGGTCTAGGGGGTGTGGAAACAACTACGAGGTTCCTGATTCAGGCTAGTAGAAATTTTCCCCTTAGAGACTCCATTTGCAGAACTGGAATTTCTGGCTCTTCTTGTCAGCCGCTGGCATTTCTGACCATCGTTTGGCCTGTTCCAGTGAACTTGTTTGGATGACATCTTTTAAGGGTTGCCATGGTATGTTGCTTTGCCCAGAATCAATTATACTCTATTGGGCAGGTATTATACCTATCAGCTTTTATCCTATCTTACTCACTCTGACACAGTTTGATTTCTCAGCTAGAGAGTCATTTCTAATATATTTGATGGTATGGTATCACTTGTAGGAAAGGAGAGGAGCATATTAGTGTGCTGAAATTGTAGGCAAAGCTAGAAGAGAAAGATCTTGGGAGAAATTGGGTGTGTTTATGACAGTATTGTGACAGAAATTTTAGGGAGGGAAACGCATGTCGTAGTAACCTGTAGCTCTTGCAGCAGTTGTGGGGCACTTTTGTGTTTTCCTCTATCCAGCTATTAGTCCTGCAGTTAGTAAAGCATCTTGAAGACATGATTGTGGGAGCTGTAAGAAATTGATGTTTACTTTTGGCTAGGATTTCCAGAGGAGCTGGCATTATGCTGAGTGTGAGGTGTGAAGGTCATTCAGAAAGGGAGGGCTGCTCGTTTGGGAGGGCAGGCTAAAGTAAAATAGATCCCCGCTCTCAACTTTGACTGCTGATTTCCAGTGCAGGATTTAAAGCAATAAATGCATCCCACAGTGTTTTTAATTTATCCGTTGGTTTCTCAAATCCTCCATGCTATCCAGAATTGAAAGGAGTGCATTTCCGTGAGCTGTGCATGTGTGCATGTACTTGTGTAGAGTGCATGGAAATGCAGTAGTCTGCAGGAAACAGGCCTTCGATGGTCTGAGAGAAGGAAGTAGATGCGGCTTCATGATGAGCTGTCAAGGATGCTTGATGGTTTGGTAGAGGAACCCTCTTCCTAGCTCGTGATCAGAGCCTGTTTGTACTCCCCATCTTTAACATCATGGTCTGATATAACACTGCTTTGCACTGCGGACCACCTGCTAAGGTAGCCTATAAGGTAGACACTGTGAAGAAGTGGAAGGGAAACATTATATTAAGCAAGTAAGTTTATTATATGTATAAATCATAAACAAGAGCAGAATTTACTTAGCGTGGCACACAATATAAATGAGACACTGTAGGAAATGAGAGACAGAGTTAACAACAACGCTCGTGGCTATGAATCTTGTTAGATGTGGAATCACTCTTAAGAGCTAGGTACTGAAAGCTGTTCCTTGCAGTTTTCAGTGCAGTGGAATGCACCATAGCAGAGGCAGGAAAATACTGTCTGTGTCAAAGACGTCCTTGTCCTTAGTCAAGGACAACCTTGTTTCCCTGTTTTTTTCTATTTAAAATATTCCAAGGCAAACTCCTTGGAACACCTTCATGCTGGGTTCCAAAGTGCCCAGTGGCTTCCTCATTTCCAAACTAGGTGCTTCTCATTTCTCTCATACCTTGCAGGGTATCCTTAGGACCACGAGAAAGTGAGAAGGACAAGATCACAGCTAAAACAGTAGTTGAGTGATCAAAGGAAAATTCCCTATGGATATCTGACTTTTGCCTCTAGAGTGGCAAAGGGCTCTTCACAGACAAGTGAATGTTAGCTGGTATGTGGAGGGCAAAATTTAAGTCACAGTTTATTACAGCAGGACCAGATAGTCCCCCAGGATTTTAGAGATGGTCCATAACTAGTCACTCATTGTGGAATCTGATTTTTCTCACTTTCAAAACAACTCACCTCCAAGCCATTGAGCTTATTAAAGACTGCTTAAATAAGATGTTTGTAATTTTGCTAATTGTTTTCCTCTGTTTATTTAATAGACTAAATATATTTATAAAATCTGTTTCAAGTCCCTTGTGACTAACATTAGCACGTTTGTTTATTTTACTTCCCTTATCCCTGTCATGCAACCCTGAACAAACTAATATATATTGTCATCTGCTGCCATCTGATTTCTCAGTACACATTCATTTTTGCCCTCAGATCTTTGAGCAGTCTCTCCAAAAACCACCACGTTAACCACATCTTGTGCTTTGCATGTTCCTTTCATCTAATTTGTAGATCTTTGTAAAGATTTCCAACACACAAAAACCCTTTCCTGGCAGGCAATCTTCATACTTTATATCGTATTCCTAATCTTTTTCTTACAGTTTGTTTGGACCTGTACATTGGAATGTAAAACATGAGGAACATTTTTCAAGAGGGCTTTTGCCTAAGCTGTTTAATATTCTGCTTAATTCCATTAGGAGGAGGATAATCACTGCTCAGCTTTAGATGCCGTGAGTATTGCTGCCAGTAGCATCTATTGGCTTTCTTTAGGGCTGCCTTTCCAGGGAGAAAAGGTGGATCTTTTAATTACTTTTGTGATAAAATGAACAAAGCTGGACAAATCCAAGAAAAAGGGATTGGTGCATTTTTGTAATGTGCTAACTTTACCAACCAGCCCTGGCAGCACACATTCGGGTAATACATGTTCTCATACAAGCCTTGACAATTGCAAAATCCTGCAGTGAGATGAGTTATTCCATTTGTCCTATAACCTCCAGAGTGAATTCTAAACACTGGAATGCTGTGTCTGATTTAACCTGAAATACAGTACTCAAAATCGCTGGGGTCTTGCAAACTTTCATAGCATCCAAGGCACTGTGTGAAGGGATGCGTTTTCGGCCATAGGACAGATTCAACAGGAATCTGCTGGAAGCTGCTGGTCTCTAGATCTGAAGAGAGACATTTACCTTTGAATGAGGGGATGTGGGAGTTCCCTGGTCCCTTTCAGAGGAATATATGTGTATATATGCATGTGTGTCACATGTATACGTCATGTGTGTCTCTGTATGTATATTCCTCTTCCGAATGCCATTTGTCCTGAAGAACAGACTGTTATCCCAATTAGAACAAAATATTAATTGTTTTCTGTTAAAATGTGACCAAAACAAACTTCAAACATCTCCCTCCCTGCTGCCAAGCCTTTCAGATTACCAGTTCTATTCCCAAACTGCAGTTTTTGCAGTGACTGTTGGCACAGAGCCCTCTCTCATTTTTTTATTTCTTTTAAATTTTTTTAACTATCATTTCCTGCCTTAAGCATAGACTCTGCATTTCTAAGTTGTACTTTTTACATCCCTGCTGAGATGAGCTGAAGGTTCTTGTTACTGAAGAGCACTGACACCTGGGTTTTGGAAGAGTTGTGAGAAAGATTAGACATATAAACCTGTTCTTTTGATCCGGACCGAACTGAGGGCTATTAGAGTAAAAAGTATTTCTGATCATTCCCTTAGATGTGTTGTTTGCAAGAATAAGGAGTCATTCTCAGTTACAAAACAGAATATGACTGGCACAAGGGTTGCCCTTCAGCATGTGTAGATTTTCTCAGTTATGAAAATACCTTGGAACTGGCTCCTTCTGGACCCTTTTGCTCTTTTCCACCCTCTCATTTCCTCCCAGCCCATCACTTCTGGGTCTCACCATCCTTTCTGCTTTCCTAATGTCTTTAGGGCTTTTGGAGTTTTCATATTTAAATGTCTGAGGGAGGTGCCATCTGTGTGGCAGGCACACAAATGCCTTGAAAGATGATCTAGTTCAGCAACTGCATAATATACTATAAGCCTGTTTCTTTTGTGACATGAGATGCCAGATCCTGAATAAAACTGCGAAAGCAACATCTTTATTTTACCCTGAAGAAAAGGCCTAATTATGAGTGATGTCTGAAGGAATTCATGCTGGGCTAGGCCCTTTGGCCACCTAGCACTGTGTTGAAAAGTTCACTTCCAGAGGAATTTGTGTAGTGCTTACAGCCTTCAACATCATCAAATTCTGTCTGTTTCCCTGTCTCTCTCTCCCCTTAACGAAACTATTCCCACTGATTGATATGTTTTTAATGATTACCCTCACCATATACTCCATACTATGGTGATTTGCGGTCTTTAAGATCCTTTTTATTTGACAGCTCCTTCCTACTCATTTTTTTTTGTCTCTACGTGGCAGATACTGCAGTGACATTGTAGCGCTGACAACATGGGAATCGCAAAGAAGCGCGTACAGACCTAATGAAGCTGCAGGGGGAGAGGCAATGTGCGTGTTTAAAACTACTTTCTGTTAAACTCATCCACCTGACCAGCCAGGTCTTGTTCAAAATTCTCGAAAGTTGTAGACTTGCTCATTTAACGTTAGAATGGCACTTGATACCAGGCATCTCATCTCTACCAGACAGAGACTCTTTCTTCCTGTAAAATCCTGTTTCCGCCCCATAGGACAGATTGCATTTGGACATGTTAAGATGGTGTCTGTGATATCCAGAGAGCGTGGGCTCTCTGAGCTAATAAGCACTTGCTTATTAATCTGAGAACACAGCAACACCAAACAGAAAGAGCAGTTTCCAGGGATCTAAGCATGCTCTGTTCACAATTATGGAAAAATAAATTGTATTGGCCTTTGCTGTTTCTTATTAAATGATCATAATCTTTTATTATTTGTCATTCCAGCTCTCTCTTGCTCAGTAGAGAGTAGCCGTCTGAGAATTCGCTCCCAAGGAGCCAGGAGGCTTTTACTGTATACCCCTTCTGCAAAAATACCCAAATCATTCAAGGCAACAGGATCTGTATCTCCTTTCAGCTTAACTGTTTCCTATTTCCCGGAAGACACCCTGTCATTGAGTTATTTAAGCCATACGTACAGCACAGCAACAACGCAAGCAAATCAAGCCTTGGTTTATAAGGTTTTAGTATCTCTTTAGGGTGTCTCTGTAGTGTAGGTGGCATTGTTTCTGAACAGGAGCTGAAGAAAATCTATTTGAAGCAAGCTGCTCAATGAACGTGGTCCTTTTATTCTAATAATGAATTATCTGTGCAGAAACTCAGATAAACAGAAGTCTTTGTTGCTAAGAATTATCATGAGAATGGTTTAGAGTGAATGTGTTTTGGCTGACCGTCTAGCTAGATGCACACCACTGTCTAAAGCAATACTTTAGCTACTTCCTAGACCAAACTTGCTGTGCTGTTTGCATTTTATGGTCGGTCTCCTGCGTCATGTGCTATTGGTTGTTTTTCCCCCTAGTGCCTCACTCCCAGACCCACAGGAGAGCTGTCAAATATTTGCAATGCACATGTTCCTTCCACACACTTGATTGTTCTGAAAAACAAGGAGGTACCTGCACTGTAACATTTGTGTAGAGTGGGTCAGCAAAATAGAAAGGCAATCAAGGAAAATTTACATTTGGACAAGAGTTTACAAGTAGCTATTTTGCATTATTTGCCCAGCTCAAGCATGAACAAAGCTGATTTAAGTACTTCCCTTGTACACAGATGGCACATAAATAGAAACTGCGAAAGTACTGTGCTCTCTGTTTAGCTAGATTCTTTTAAAGTTTCTCCACATTTTTATAGCAATTTATCTATCTTTGCTCCCTTTATGTCTGCCATTGCCATAGTGTATAAGCAGATTATAATCCATAAGGTATTTATCCTTATACCACCTTGGAAAAAAAGGGAGGGGCTATTATCTTCTTTTAGTGGCTCTCTTGTTTATGTCTGTGTTCCTTTCAGATAGAAGATATATTGGCTTGTACAAATGAACTCTTCTTGGAGAAGAGAAGGCTGAGAGGAGAGCTGATCAGTGTATGTATGTACCTCAAGGGAGGCAGTGAGGAGGATGGTGCTGGCCTCTTTTCAGTGGTGGCCACCGACAGAACTAGAGGAAATGGCCAGAAACTGAAGCACCAAAAGTTCCACAGGAACTTAAGGAAAAATTTCTTGACAGTGAGGGTGACAGAGCACTGGAACAGGCTGCCCAGAGAGGTTGTGGAGTCTCCTTCTCTGGAGATCTTCCAAACCCGCTTGGACGCAGTCCTGTGCCACGTGCTCTAGGTGACCCTGCGTATGCAGGGGGGTTGGACTAGATGATCTCTAGAGGTCCCTTCCAACCTTGAGCATTCTATGATTCTAAGTAAAATCTTACAATATTAACCTTTACCTTTCTCTCCCCTGTCACCCATCACCCCATGTCACTGTTAAAAGATTACCACCATTCCCATGGAACTGCCAGGGATGCCTGTATGAGGAACTCTCTAAAGCCTTTTAGCCAAAGTGAATGTGGGGATAGGATGTCTACTGTTTAACTTGTTAAACTGGCTCGTTTTGACTAATGTAAGGGATAGTGTGGTCAGCTAAGCAGCTAAGATGAGAGGTACAAAACATAGGAAAGAAGAGGAGGAGCTTAGAGAGGGTAAAGGCCACAGAGTCCTCAGCAGGAGGAGGAGGTGGATGTGAATCCATTGGGTGCATTGCTGCCCCAGCTCAGCCAAGCCAAGGCTGCAGGCTGCTCCTGAAAAGGAGGCATGATCCTACGTGCCAGCTGTGTGCTGCCCCCATTTCCCTCATTCCCGCACTCTCTGATTCCACATCATTGAAGGACCTAAAGCAGAGGAAAATTAACCGTGCAGTCAAGGGTGGAATAGTTTTTGAGTGGAGTTTTCCTCTACCCAGCTTGCAGTGGTTGGGCAAGCGTTTGCCTGGAGCAAGGTTGTAAGCAGAAATGTGCCATGGGGGGTCTTGCAGAAGAGAGGCAGAACATCTCCTGTTTCAGCAGAAACTGTGTCACACAGCTTCACCCCCATCAGACAGGCTCAGCCACGCTGCAAAACTGTATATGAAGTGACTAGCCAGGGTTAGGCGAAACCTGCCTGCAAAAGGGCAACTACTTCTGCCCTACCCTTATGGTTTCATGGCTGCTCTCTGATGAAGTTCTTCTGTGAGCTTGTTCAGTTCTTCTGGTCTCATCTGCTGGCATCTTGTATTCTGTATTATAATAGCAAAATAGATGGTTATAGAGTTTAAAAAATAATCTTTCTCCTGGGGCTCCATATAGCTAGGGAAATTATAATGAAAAATAGTCTGTTGCTTGGTTATCTCAAAGTTATCTTAGAATCTTTTCATTAAGTAGTATTTCCATACAAATTTTATGTAGTGAGATATATTGCTAATTTTAACAACAGCCTAGAGAATTTGTTGATACAGCGTATGACTCTTCCTACTATGCATACATTGTCCAAATGTAATTTTTTCTTTATTTTTCCCCTGTTTGGGAGCATGAGGAATTGCAATGATGATGCGTGAGGTTTTTGATTTGCAAATTGATTTTACATTTGATTCGATTTTTTGTATTTATGTGAGAAAACATTTTTCATACTTGGCATGTTTTTGCTTTGTTCTCAAGAAATCGACTTCATGAGAAAATTTGAAATATATTTTTTCTTTGACTTTTTTTATAAGGAAAAAGGCATTGTTTTTTATAAGGAAAAAGGCATTGTTTGTTTTGGAAAATCAAGCTCTGATCAATTCTTCATTTCTGAGGCTCTGAAAAAATAATTTAAAAAAATGTTTTATGCAGATTTGACAATAATTTGTAGAGCTTATGAAAGCAATTCAGAACAGCAAAAGTGTCATGTTTCTCTGTTCCCTGACAAAAAGGCAACAGTCCTCTAGGAAGCTATTTAAAAACAAGCTGTCCATAAAATATAAAGTAGACATTGCAGTAAACAGGAGACAGTAAGTGTAATTTAGCTCTAAAAAGCAGCATGACTAGGAATTTATAAATAGAAAGGGTCAGAAGGAGCACAAGAGCATATTAAAAGACAGATTTGACTATCATTCTACTAATGTATGCTTGTGTTTTAATTAAAAATGGGTAACTCATATCTCATGGCAGAGTTTATAAATAATGTCATCTGAAGTCTTTTTGCTGTTATTTGCAGTCAAGATGTCTATATTTGTAATCTGGTTCTAACAAGAACAGGCAATTTGACAAAAGACTTGTAAGAGCATGAGCCATGAGTTTTTAAAAACAACCCACCATACCGCAATATTTCGAGATCAAATAATGTTAGCGAAATGCCAATATCTTAACAGAACAGAGGTTTTAACAAGTGACAAAACGTGAAAATTGTGATTCGTGATTTCTTTTTGTCATGATTCTTTGCTTTCAAAGTCTTGATGCCTATATTTTGGCAGTCTTATAAGTGTTTAAAAAATAAAGACTAGGTCCTGCAAGCACTTGTGCAGTTGATTTGTGTCATGCAGTTTGTATCAGTTGGAATGCTCAAATAGAGTCTTTGACAGATTGGCACCTACATTGTTCTCTACTGCCAAAATTATAGTTATGACAGTGAAAATCAGATATGTGGTTGCTTCCTTGCTAACTTAGTCTTGCATTTTTATGTTTTGAGAACCACAAAATCTGATGAGGTGTCTCCTTAATACTGGTTTAGTTTTCTGTGAAATTCATATTGGAGGGTAGTATTGATCTTCAACCTAACACAAACAGCTGGTCCTTCTGAAGTACATGTGGATGATGTGCTGTCTTGGCCAGTTCTTTGTAAAGTGGAGCAGATCATCTCTCCTACTTGCTGAACCTCTGCAGAGTGAAACAAAGCAAGGGATGGGGCTTTAACTTTACTTGGGAGAATATTGCTTTTCCCGCCTACTCCACCTTCCCAGCCCTGTAATAATATTGTGTGCTTAATTTTTATTGCATTGTGAGCACAGGGAAGAAGGAACATGGAAGCACACCGAGAGGCATCCAGATATGTCTTTTTATGCTGTGGTTGATGAAGCATCTTGACCACAGCTCTTGGATAAGCCCTGACTGCTCTCTGGTAACTGGCTCTGACTGTGGCTGTTTGCTCTTTTCTTTGGCCTTGCACTAGATCTGTTCCTGACATTTCCTGGACACCTGTTTATACTGTGAGATTTTCAGGAGGGACTCTTGTTCTCACTGTGTTCTATCTAGTGCCCCAGGGGCCTCCGATTGTGTTTGGGTTCTCTCAGTAATGGTAAAGGATTTAACTATCTCAAGATACTTTTCCTTCTAATTCACTCAGTATATCTATCTCTGGATTTTTAATGTTAGAAAAGCAGTGGCAAAAACAGAGCAATTTTTACTTTGACAGAAATAGAAATTAGTGTTTGTGCACAATATGGCCGTGTTCAGATCCCTAAAGTCAGGCTAACTTCTGTTTTTAACTGCAAAGTAAAAGTATGTTAACATATGCAGGTAGGTGGATATGGGTTTTTTTTGTCTTTAGTATCACAAGCATTAGCTGCAGATCCTTGCAGACTTTTCTTTAGTTCAAGCTTATCCCATCTGTCAAGTAGTTGTATAATTAAGACATAATCTATCCACATGTAGTGGGGAGCAGAAGGAAGGGCTGTACTCTGTACGGAAGTATATGCTGGGTGGTTTGTGTCACACTGGAGACAACAACTGAGTCACCCAAAAAGGAGGATCAAAACCTGTTGTGAAGGGTGTGCACATTTTGGAGGGGACCTTACATATGTTGTATAAAATAAAATTTCCAAATGGAATACATACAAGCGGATTTCCAAAATCCACATTTGACCACTGAGTGTGCCCAGCTGTCAAAAGAATTGGCTGGTCTTTTCTTTGGATGAAGTTGGATGAGCATGTACAACAACCTCTAGAAAATGAGGCTTTTTGTATCACTGTCTCAATGTGGAGTTATGTCCTTGACCGATCTTCAAAACCTGAAGGTATTTTGTTAGTCCATTATTTTTGATTATAATAACGATCCTGGCTAATTTTAACATTTGAAAAATGTTGATCTTCAACTCCCCATGTGCCCATTTCCTCATTTTTGCTCCAACTGCCAGAACAGAGGCATGTGGAGTCTATGCAGGTTAATTTCTTTGTAGTGTTTAAGTGGTAGACATAGTATCAGAGAATTGTAATATTGATCTACATATTTTATGGTAGTGCAGTGTTGTCATTTTTTTTCGTGTTCTGCTTCTCTGAATAAGAGCATGCTATCCCCAAGCACTGCAAGCTGATAACTTTGGAAGGAGGGAAGATCTTGTATGTCAATTTTTACTTTATGATGTGCTGCAGTTTCACCACAGATAAGGCCTTGTTTTGTGTATATTTTAGATAATTGTGTATTTTTCTGTTTGTTTGCCCAAAGATTTGGGATCCAGTTCTTCCCCTTTCACTGATGAAAAGGGACTACAGATGGTTTCTGATTTGGAAAATAGCAGTGTATTGCCCTTCAGTTTAAATCTGTGCTATTTCAAAATCATAAGGCAGTGGTAAATCCTGAGTTTTGCATTTTCTTAGACCCTTTATATCATTATCTTAGTTGGAGAGAAGTAAATTTGAGAAAACTGATATTCATCCTATGTGGTGGCTGGAAATCAAGTACCTAATCATCTAAAACAAGGGGTGTTTTTTTTTCCCCTGGAAGTGTTGACTGTCTCTGATACAGTGGCAACATCAAAGCCTTCTGCATGAGACTTTAGCCAGCCCTTGAAACATATGGTGCTGCCTATTGTGCTGCTGCTCATCTGCTGTAGTATCTTGGATTTGTGCTTGCATCATTTTCTTTGATTAGGTAGGCCCCCTCAGCTTCACCTTTCCAATTTACTAGAACTTAACTCTTCATTGTCAACTGATTCAAGAATGCAGAGTCAAACTCCGTAGTCAACATACGGCCTGAAGTTAATGAATTTAAATGCATGAAGTAGAGTAAATTAGAACTGGTGTTTTAATGTTGATAGCTTTTACTGCAAAACTCTTATTACATCTGTCTTGGAGATTCAGATTTTTTTTTTCAGATGTTCTTCATGCACATCATTTTGTACACATGCATGGCATAGCAACTCTTTTTTCCTTTCAGGGGCCTAGTGGGAAAACATGAGTTTTCATGCAAATAAAAGTCTTGTATTCACTGAAATGAAAATGATACATTTTCGTCTTTTAGTAAAGATCCTTGATGACATTCTCATAAACACCAAGAGGAAAGAAAATGAAAAACATTTGTGGGAGATGTGGATGAGAGAAAAGCTTTTAGGGCATGAGGAAGCAAAATTTTCATCCTTCCTTCTGTTCTAGTACTGGCAAAATATCCAGGCAATAATAAAAAAAGTAGGCAAACTTTTCATGGGTCAAGATCAGTTTATATTCATGGAAAAATGGGTCTCAGAACTGAATGTATTTTCACTGTACTGAGTATACTGAGTGTACTCACTTTCACTCAGAACTGAGTGTGCTTTCGTTTTATTTGTGTACAATTCAAATGTGCTGTGAGATCCCCTAGTTAGCTGCAGGTCCTTCATCTGAATTTATAGAGCTCCCTTTATGTTGACTTGAAAAGGAAATTGTGTTGTCCCTGTGTGTTGGCTAGTGGGTAGGAGATGCAACTTTATCATCAGTAACACCTAAAAGTAGCTATTTGTTCAGCATTCTGAGGTCTGAGTTTCTTTTCCCTGTTTTGCTGTACAAACTGGGAAAGTTTTAGCAATTTTACCAAGTGGCATTTGAAAGTGGATTGGTTAGATCCTGTAGAAAGCTATGAGCCTTAGCTATGAGCCTCTCCTGATCAATATTAAGATTTCACTTCCCTTTACTCGAAGTAGTGATACAGCCATCATAGTCTCTCATTTTTCCTGATTTTTATTGATGCCAGTTCCCAGGGCTGCTGTTGACTTTAATGAGAGTAGGACAAGTACCTTAACTGATTCTGCCTTTCCTGTTTCCGTCCTCTGAAGAGACTGCTTGTGGAATCCCCTTCTATGGAGTGAGTGGGAGGTTGAGAGACAGTGATGTGAGACCAGCTGAAAGGACGGATTCACAGGGTTTTTGATTTTTATTTTTTCATCCTCATAAGACTCTTCAATGAAAGGGTGAGAGTGAGACCCTTGAGGCTTTGGGGGCTGCACTTTCCACTATGGGTTTCTCCCATGGGTTCCAAGGGTGGGTGGGGGCCCTAAACCATGCTTCTCCTTTGCCGTGGCAGCTTTGCAGGCAGGCTGTAGGCCCCGCTGGAAGCAGGTGGCTGGAGCAGGGTGTTGTAGGTGCTTGGCCTGGGATGGAGGCTACATTGACAGTGTGGTGCGTGGGCAGCACGCGGGCTCGGTGGTGATGCAGGAGAGAAATGATTCTCAGATTTCCCTGGGGATTTCTGTAGACACCCTAGCTTCACCGTAGCTGTGGTGGGTCTTCAGTGACTGTTACTTTTGTTTGTTGTCTATTGTGATCACCTGCGTTTTTTGTTTTTTTTTTTGTTTGTTTTAATGAAGTCTGTGGAAAATCAACTGGCTTATTTTCTGTAAATAGCTGCTGAGCAGTTTGGTGTAGGGGAAACCTGAGACTTTTATAAAAATCCATGGATGTCTTCAAACTGTGGCATCTCCCCTTCTTCCCAGCCTCACCACAGGATGCTGTGTCTCCCCCATTTCCTTCCCAAGCCCTTGAAACGACGTGTAGAAGTCAGAGTGGAGGCATGGCAGCTGGAGTTGGGATTTGGTGCAGTATCTGCTGCTGCAGAAATCTCCATATGCTTTGACAGCACCTCGCCCATTCTGTGTCTCAGAGTAAATGGCTGGATGTCATGAGGCCATTGCACATGGCAGCCCTCCACGGTTTCTGAGGATCATTCAGTAGTTTGAACTCCCACACACAAAGAACTGGCCAAAGCACAGTTTTTCTGGCAAAATCTGTCATTATACTTGATGCTGGAAAACAAATGAATTGACAATGATTAAGCATGGATATATACAGATGGCAGAAATAAAACTTTATGAAAAGGTATATAATGAAGAAGCCAGAATGGATACACCAGTCATTCTATTAGTATCAAGCATTTGTGCCAATCAGGGGAATGATTTGAGTAGGAGGGGCATATTGTATTCCTGTTACAGAGAAACAGAAAACAGGAAAAAAAAGAAAAGAAAAAGAAAAAGTTAAGTATTTTCTCTGAAATCACACAGATTTGTGCGAATTCTGAATACCCTAGCTTCCCCTCCTACTTTGTGCCTTTGTCCCAAAGCTTTATCTTTTTTATGTTATATATTGCTGTATAACATTAATTTTTTTTTTTGGTTGTTCTTGTTGGACAGTTGAGCTGATATATTTTAAACACCATAAAATGCCCCAAAACAGAGCAAAACCCCCTCTTTTTCAGACTGACCCTCCTCTCTGCCCCCTGCCAAGTGCTTTGGCATGAAAGTAAACATTCATTTATGGACACTTCGAATAAAAGCAAATAAAAGCGAAGGAAAATGAACGTCTATCATAATTCAACAGAGAGGAGGAGTAATTTCTGCATCTCTTTTTACCCTGTTAGTAGTGATTAAGGTGCCTGTTGAGGTAATAAGAGAGGAGGAAGGCTCTTCCTTCTGTCTCGGAGGAAATATGAACAGCCTGATGGAGGAATGTGTGTCCTATATCCAAAAATAAGTGTTGACTTCATAGTCCTCTCTATATGCAGCATTTAAGAAAGCATTTTGCCTGTTTTTTACAGATGGCTGGCTTGAGTGGGCAGCTTGTGTGAAGTCATTGAAAAGCTTTGTGGCTGAGCCAGGAGCTGAACCCAGCTCTCTCCATTCGTAGATGAGCAACCAAACCATGAGGCTGCCTTCCCGTATACGTCTGCTCAGCTCCATCGCTCCAAATGGAGCAAGTCCCTGTTCGCTGGCTTCCCAGTTTCTCTCCATCTGCCTTCCCTTTCATAGATTTTGGCTACTACTCACACGTGGCGAATAACACAAGAAGCTCAAGAAAGTTATCACATTGCTTAAGGATAAGATTGCTAGAGACGTGTGAGTGCAAATAACTTTGGCTTGAGGTTCTGCAAGACCGATTCCTCAGGCAGTATTATTTGACCCATTGGGGTTTGAATTCATTTGCATGTTTAGATGTTTTCTGCCGCCTTTCGTAATAACAAGATATTTACATAAACAAGGAAGCAATAACTAGATTCTTTTTAATATGAACTTAAGCTAGTCTAAAAAATGCATTATCTCAAAGAATTTGCTAAACTTTGCTTTTGTGTTGTTGTCTGTGTGGGAGAGGCCTCAGGCATTTCTGTTGTTTGTCATTTCCAGCTCAATTATTGTCACACTTCCATAATGTCTGTTGTATTTAACAAGAAATATACATATATAAAAAAATATATATAAAATGCAAAAAACTCTGTACTGACAGTGCTTTTCCTTAAATGTGAAATACCCTGCACAAATAGAGCTTAAGTGGAAGCAGCGGATGTAAGTGGTTTCCATTGTGGAGAAAATATCTTGCTTCAATGTTTAGACAAATGGATCTGATTCATAGACACCTGTTCACTTTTAATGACATGCTTAGATCCTACTGGCTGGAGTGTTTTTTCTATCCATGTTTAAACTTGAGCAAGCCTGATTAGCACGAATCATTGCCATGACACTGTTTATGGTGTTGTAGTGAAAAGGACTGTAAATTCCCCGCTCCTTACAATATCACTTTTGATACATGGCTTTCCTTCCTGAGTGCACCAGATGGCAGGCATATTTAAGGAGGCACAGGTCCATACTGTAAATATTGTGGGCAAATAGAGTGGCTTAACAGGTTCAACTGGCTTGTGCTTCATCCTCAGAATTGCTACCCTGAAAAGATGCTGTGTAATGGGGCGTCGAAGACCTGAGGAAAATACCTCTCCTTGGCATTGGTTCCCTGCATTTCGGAGGCTTGAAGGCTGCTGCCCCTGTGCTTTGCCTGGCCAATTCATCAGACAGTCTCTGCTGTGAGAAATAAATGTGCATCCCTGAAAAGTTCAAACCCTAGAGACAGGCCTGCAAACATTGATGCCAGCTTGGATAAAAGCAGTATAGAAGAATTTGGGGTATGGAAGTGGAGAAAAGAAAGGAGCTAGGAAATTGATTATGTCAAGTTCTTTTTGGTTTTTATAACTCAAAGTAAAACAGTTTTGGTTTGAAACAGATTATACTGCAATGAGCAATTCAGGCAAACGCCTCTTCCATGACTTTAAACTACTTAGAGATTTTTACAAACTTGACATCAATAAATAAACATACGTATATAAATAAAAGACAGCATGCAGACTCATGCTTAGCAGAGTGTTTATAACTTTAAACTCCCACAAACCTGAAGATGAAAACTCTTTTCCATTTGGTACTGTGCAGCCAGTCTTTTGAGAGTTCTTTGGCTCTATGAAATAAAATTATGTAAATTTGAGGCACAAAAATCCAGGGAAGGTTAAAAAAAAAGTCTTGAGTTTTTTTGGTTGTTGTGACAGAACTGAGATTTTGCCCTCCAGTTCCATTTTGCTACAGAGCCTGGAACATGCCGTAACGTGGTACATGACTCAAGGATCACCATCACTAAAGACAGTGGTGTCTATTCCCTCCATTCCCTTCAGTGTTTTAGATTAAGGATCTCTCAGTGTTTAATGGATGACATCGGTTTTAGCAGTGCTATAAAATGGTAGATTTCCTAGATTTTTCCTTCACCACTTTTTTTCCAAGGTAAAATCTTTTCTTGGGACACAGAAATCAAGAATCCTGTAAAATCACTCACTTTTGCTTCCCCTCTCTCCCCGCCCCCCCCCCCCCCCCCAGTGTTTATACACTTTTAAAAACTACTTTTACTCACATTTCTTCTTTTTGTAATATTGGGACAATTTACACAGCTGGGAGAAACAATTTAAGTAAAACCAGAGTGGAATATTATCTGTGAGAAGAGGAAGAAGCTCTTTCTTTCTTCTGCCTCGCTACCCTTTTTATGTCCTTCCTTTTGAAAGCAGAGTAAGAAATACATATATGCAAATTTATCACTGCTCACTTTGTTCCTTGTATCTTCTTCTGAAGTAAACACAGTTCCTGAATAATTTTGTGCTACTGTGCTCTGAGAGGTGGCATCAGATGTTCAGTGGGAGCTTGGTACTTTGTTAGCGTTGGGATTTTAATACGAATTCCACCAGGTGCTTATCTGCTACTTTAGTTCCCATTATTGCACTGGGGGATCTTATTGCCCCAAGAGGCAACATCCATGGCAAAAAATGTCTGTTTCGCTCCCCCTTATGGATGAACACAAACTGTCACAGGACTGGGCTTTTGAGAGGCAGGTCACCTCAGACAAATTGTCATATACTAGTATTTTGGTGCAGCTAGATGGTGCCCATGACCCTCACACTGGCTGTCTTCCATTCTCAGGATGGCAGGAGTTAAAATTATGCCTGATTTGTGAAATCTGTTTAGGACTAATTATAAACCAAGTTAAAAACAGACTGATGAGGGCCCTGCCAGATGGAATAAGCTTTTGCATTTCTTCCTGGCAGTTGTGGGCCTAGTTAAAAGAAATATCCTCCCCCAGTTCGTCTATCAGATATTACCTCCTGTTGTAACTGTTCCTTAAAAAAAAATGAAGGGGAGTGGGGAGAAGAGGCAAGAAAACTAATAACTAAAAAAACCCAACAAAACTGTCTAGCCACCTGTCTCTCCCCCACTGCTTCTCCCCTTAAACAAAACAAACAAACAAAAAGTGGAAAACCTTTCTTTAACTTAAAGACTTAGAAAGAACTTGCCCAAGCCCAGATGCCCCTCACTGACACCAGAAGTCAGCTGTGTAGTACAATTTGATGCTTTCAACTCAGAGACTCATGTTATACACCATGTGGTTCTTTACCAGCCTTTTGAGTATCTCATTAGCTGGCCTAAAAGGCATGAGAAGGCAGCAGAAAATGGGCATTTCTCTAAAAATACTCATCAAGTGCTTTCTATCCCTTTGCTAGCTTCTGGTGGAAGAGGGAAGCAGTTGGCTTGAGTCACTTCTAGATGTGCTAGAGCATAACTGAAGACAGAGCCTTGTTGGTACTCAGTGTAAGCTCTCACTTAATGTTTTCAAATCCTGGGAATGTATCAAAGCTTAATTTAGTAAGAGGAGAGAGATGGGGGAAAAGTGGGTTTGTTTATTCTTTACAAGTTTCTCTTTACAAGTCTATTAATCGGGAGTTTTGCTCTGACAAAAGTCTTGTGACTTAACTTGGTCTAATTAGTGGGTGACTTTTACTTAACTTGAAATTGGTTTCCTCCTACACCTTCCTCATCTTCTGAGTTAGATAAGTGTAAAAGATCACTGGTGTTACAAGATCTACTGTCTGGCTGCTGTCTGAATGGGATGAAGTACAGAAGAGGTTTATAAGTTGGTGTTTTAATGGCATTGAAAAGTGTTTTTTGTTTTTCTGAAATGGGCGTTCTGTGTGGTTTTCCCCCCACTGAAACTCCCTCGTTCTTGTTACATTAAATCTTCAGGGACAGACCTAAAGTACATATTTTTTCTTAACAAATTTCCCTTATTCTGCCTTTGCTTATTACAAAATAAATCAGAATAATTCCACTATTTTCAGTGGAATTAAAGCTGTGGAGAAAATAGTGGGTGAATAAATTGAGCCAAAGGTATCTTTATGACAGCAGAGTGAATACTTTAATCTTATTCTGGCTATTCTGGTACTAGATTAAGAATTAAAATTTATTTTAACTTTGGGGAAAAAAAGAGTCTAATAAAACCACTAGTGTGGAGACTCTTGAGGAAATATCTGACATTGTAAATAATTTCATGCCAAAGGAATTAAAAGGATTCCTGTCACTGGGAATTCAGAGTATCTGTCTCCCTAGTTTATTAAGTCTTTCCTCTGAAGATGTCTAAAAGAGGGACAAAATTAGCCAAGTCCTTTCTCACCTCTTCCCCCCTTTCCTTTTCTGTTCAAAGTAATGGGCTACTTTTTAAGTTTAATTTTGTGACCCATTAGAGAAAGAGATATGCTTAATTCAGAAGTGCGAAGACTGTGTTACTAAGTTGATAGAAAAAAGTTTGGCCGCTGCCCAAAGACTTTTTTTCCTTTAAACTTTGATCAGTATCTTCTCTTCATCTAGCATTACACAGGATGTTTCTTCGCCTGCAGCCAGTAGATGAATCTGTAAATATTCTGTAAATAATTGTCAGAGGATGGGTTGGCAAAGGGGCCACAAAGCGTGCTTTAATATAGCCTGTTAGGTCAACACTGGCAGGAGCACGGCTCCACCGGATCTTTCAAATCCATGTAACCCAGAGTTTGTTTTTTGTTTTGTTCTGTTTTGTTTTTTTGATGTGCAATTTAGTGAGGCTATAAAGTAGAAGACCGAAAGTGGAATTATCAGGCTAGAGAGTACTTAATGCATCTTTAGCCCTAAGGTTGTTGGAAGTTGATTGTAGGCCGCTTATTTGTGTGCTGAGAAGGGACGTGGTGCAACGTATTTCAAAGACGGTGAGAAGGCGGCCCACCTAAAGAGGTGGGTGAAGAGTAAATAATCACTTCAAAAGGATTGCATGAGGCTTTGTGCATAGCTACACTTCTCTGGAAGGTATGGGACAGAGGGAAAAGCTATATGGGTTTTTTGTGTGGTTTTTGTGTGTGTGTGTGTGTGTTTTCTTGTTTGTTTTTTTGTTGTTGTAGTTTTTTTTTAACATTTGTGTAGCAATTCTCACTCTACCTAATTTGAATTTTAATAGATTAGCTCTTACAGCAGTGGCAGACTGGAAAGAAACGGTGATTGAGAAGAGCCAAAGGAGGATATTACTAAATAATTACCATACAATTTAAAATGCATATTCCGTTCTTTCTGTGCAGAGTTTCACAAGCATAGCATGTTGTGAAGAAGTTATAGGTGAGAGTCACAGCCAGGAATAGAGTCAATACAGGCCCGCTTGATAATAGTCTGTTTTCCCTTCCAGCAGGTGCCACAAGGCGTTAGTAGTAAATGAAGGGATACCTTGATGACTACGCATACGCATCAAAGGAGAAATCACTTGCAGATCAGCTTCACAAAAGCAAGGAGAGCCACAGAAACTGTAGGAAGGCAAAAAATGTGTGAGAGAATGTGAGGGAAGAAGGGGAAGTTGGTTCTTGCTTTTTCCTCTGTCATAAAAGGATAGACTACTGAATTATTGTCCTCCGTGATTTCAGCAGGAGCTCCCTTTATAAAAACTCTTGATGGTGCAACATTTAGAAACATTTGTCAAATGGTGTACATGTTTCTAGCAGGAAACTGTCTCTGTATTCAAGTCTTAATGCCCAAGCAATTAGCAAAGCACAAATGAAGACTGAATTTTAAACTGTTATGGCATTTCAGCCTCGTTTGTTGGGGCTGTTATTTATTTATTTATTTATTTATTTATTCTCTGTGTGTGTAGCTTTTCAACAAACATTTCAAGCTTTCTGCAAGTCTACAGAGATGTCATACCAAAAATTGCATGGAGGTGGGCTTTTTGTACCCGCTTGGTAAAAAGAAAAAGGAGAAGGAAAGAAAAAAAAACCTCCTGCTTTTGAAAAGCACGTAGTATATGTAAACACCACTGAAACTGTGATTTAAAAGCCTCTGCTGAATAAAGAATTGATTTCAGCAGTATGTTTGCTTCCTTTAGCTTGCAGGGTTCACTACATGCAAAACGCATTTGAGGCCTCACGTGAAAGAGGGGAGGGATTACCTGTGCCTTTAATATCTGCGAGGCTCTTCATTGCTGCCCTTTTAGCGGATGTCTAGCTTGATTGCTTCTCCAATTCTTTGGTATAAGTCTGCAGAAAAAGGGTATTTTGTAAGGTTTTTTGGATTATCCAAAGTCAACTGACATTTTTTTCTTTCTTTAGAAAAAAAATCTTTGAAGTGGAGAGGGGGCTATAATACCTATATATGCATGATTGAATAATTAAATAAATTTATTTATAAGAACCTAAGGCCTGAAGTTTCACCTGTACTACTGCTTTTGCTATTGCTTCCTTTTGAAAAGCTTTCCTTTTTCAGTAAAATTATTTCTGTGGTACGTGGAAGTGCTTTAAATAACTTAGCATAAGACTAGCATAGAAACTGTTAAGACAATTCTTTACAAGACAGTTTGTTCCACTTTCCAGACAGAGCTCTTGTAGCCAAACGGTGCCCACACCAGCATGTCAGGGAATAGAGGAGGGGTGTTTCAGCAATCTCATCTTGCTGATACTGCCCCAGTGGTAAAACCTGTGAATGAATAGACAGGTTATTGCTTTTGCTACTCCAATTAGTCCTTCCAGGTCTGTGGATTTGTAAGCTAGTGCTGAGAAGCTGTAAGTGCTGACGTGTGTCTGTTCAAGAAATGAGCCTACGCTTTTGAGATTTAGAGCCATTAATTTGGCTCTGTCAGCCACTTCTTTTTATTTTGAAAAAGTTTTTTTCTTTCTGAGTTTCGTATGGGGGATGTATGATTTTATTTTTCTTTCAGATGTGAAAGAAATGTCTAGAAGACATTTCTGAGAAATGCATTTGATTATTAATGTAGTGCAAAAAAGGAAAATAGAAAGAAACAGCCTCTGTGAATGAGTCCAGATCAACTTCCCCTACTGTTACATGCACTTTCTCATCCTGCTTTTTTGGTGCTGACTTTTACATGCTGAGGCTGGAATACTTGCCAGTGTAGCTGTAATGCCAGCACTATTTAGTGAAACCATAAAAAAAGTACTTTATACCTGCCCAAAACACTGCTATTAAAGTAATTTACATGGGATTACTATACAAAAGCAGTTATGTCATCAAAAGCTCATTTAGATTCCTACAACTGCATCTAAACAAGAGCTATTGATGGTATAGAAATGTTGCCAAAAAACACATATCTCTACCTAACACTGCTACACAGAAAAAAAATTCTGAGTAGACCTGAACAGAAGGAATCTGACACGTGCATGCGTGTGTGGATCTGTGTGCATGTATGTATGTGTGTAGCAAATTTTGTTTGAAAAGGAAGGATTCTCAACTTTTTCTCCCAATTACAAAAATGTAAATTTACTTTTTTTTTTCTTTTCTTGAAAAAAGGTCAAAAAGACACTTTGCTTTCAGTTCACCTGACTTAATCCATCTAGAATTTAATCATTCAGGATCCTTCTATTATTCAAGAGAAAGCGAAGAGCGCTTCCAGGAGCAAGTCACCTATCATTTGTCTTAGGAAAGCATAAATACGTCTTTGGAAGGGTCTATGTCTCCCCATGAGATACAGAGGGCATACCAGAATAACTAACTTAAACGGGATAGTTAACCTTTTCATGGCCAATATTAGGTGTGGTGAAGCGCTTTCCAACTAACCCTCTAAGTAAGTTGGCAGATGTGAAGAGCAGGGAGAACCCGGAGGTGCCCTGAGCAGGGAAGCTCCGTGCTCCATGGTGGGAGCCCTGCTAGTGGAGGCGGTGGCCTGGGCAGGAGATGGCAGGATGGCAGGATGATGGATGCCAGGAGAGCAGCCTGGCTGCTCCTGGGTGCGTGGCCTCTGCTGCTGCAGAGAGAGCGGGTAGGGGCCTGTCCCCTGCTCTGAGGGGTTCATGGCCTGCTAAAGTGCCTAGTGCCTTTGCCTGTTGCTTTTTGCATGAAGGAGCCCACTTCTGCAAGCCTGCAGTCCTACCTCTGAAGGAACCAAGTAGTTGCTAACTTCCCCATCCTTCAGCGGGAGAAGCTTTCTACTAGTCACTGAAAGTCTGGTTATTCCTGAGGACTTTGCATCGTTGGCAGTGGATCTGGCAGCCTTTGGAGGTCATCTGCATGCTTTGGCTTACACTGGGCCTCCCTGTTAACCAGCGAAAGAGCATTTGAGCATTTGGAACATTTGAACATTTGGTCTCTGTTTCATTTATTGATTTGAAGTCTGTGCTGCTTTGTGCTTTCTCCCAAGCTGGGACAGTCACTCATGACTTTTAGATTTTCTTGTGGCAGAAACCATTTGGCTCCTTATTTTGTAGGCTTAAAAGGCCTTGCAGCAAAAAGCTGTATGTTTCTTTGTGCCATAGCTGTGAACATTGTGAATTTAGGAACTTTGTACTCTATTCTGAAGCCAGAGCACATGTGAACTCCACAGAGGTTAGTTTTAAAAGTACATTTGCTGCTCCATTCACTGAATGTAATTGCATGGTTCTGCATCCTCGTGGGATTTTGTTTGAGATGATTTTATCAGGGATTTCGCAAACTCCTGCTAACTTATTCCACTTTAATTTTAGTGTTGGGAAATTATTTTGTTTTGTTTTGCCATTTCTTGATAGAAGACCCATGACTCAAAAAATGAAAGGAACAGCACAACTGATGAACAGAAAATCAGCCCAAGCTCTTTTAATCAATTGATGATGAAATTATCTGTGAATGTGTTTTTTCAGTCTTTGACCAGTAGTTTTATGTAAGGCTAAATAATATTCGTCATCATCATGGAAAATCTTTTCAGTTTCCCTCTGTCAGCTGCTAAATAAATTACTAGGGAATATTTTTTTCATCCTTCAGACAGAGCTATATTGCACAGATTCTATTAAGATCAGATAGTCCATTTTGTAGTTTTGTAAGCAGGCAAATGTGTGTTTCTGAAGTTTGAAAGAATCTGATCCCATGTGTTTGGTTTAAGTGCCTGTGTAGATTCACAAAGCTGCCCTTGTTTCTGCCCATCATTTCTCCACCTTCCTCAAAAATTTAACTATAAAAGTTATTGGCACTTCTCAAAGAACAGGCTCTGCAGCACTGTAATACTCCTAAAGACCTGAGACAGGTTCTTTATGAAAATCCCTGTTTAGTTGCAGACAGGGTCAGGCCTAGCTCAGAGCTTCTGAAAATTGGATCCAAATTCAGATTTTCTGCCAGCGCGGTGAGATAAAACCAAGTTCCTTTGTCCTCTGCTGGAGGTGGTGAAATTCAGTGTCGTGCCAGAAGTCAAATGGCTCCTGCAGGTGCTGCCCTCTTTGTCTGTCTCTTAGACTTCAGCAGTAGCTGGGGGATATCTGGCAAACACTAGTATTCCCCATTTCTCCACATCTGCTGAGCTCATGTGCAAACCCTAGAAGATAATGTCACCATTGGCGGCAAGGTAACGAGGATTACGATATACCAGCCTCTGTCCCTTCCTCTCTATTTCAGTGAGTTACTTGACAGGATCTTCTTGTAGCAGCGTGAAAGTGTTGAGTTAGAAGAAGATTAAACTGTGGCTGTCCACTGCTGTTTTTCCAGGAGCTTGCTTGGTTTCAGGCAAGGTTGCTGAAGGATGGTGATGGGGCTGCTGCGACTGCTGAGGCCAGTCACAAGCAGTGGTTGCTGCTGGTGGGGGTCCCAGGAAATGAATGTCCATTGCTCCAGGCCATACTTAGGGAATCATTTCACATAGGTAAACCTTGTGCCTGATCAGCAAATGGAAGAAGTGTTTTGTGAGCTTGTTGTATGGTATATATAAATGCCATGAATTATGCTTTGGTTTCTACGCTCTGCTGTCCTAAAACCAACTTTCTTGGTCTACATTTTCGTCTGGAAAAGTTGGAAATTCAAGACAAGTCTTTGCAATGGAAACCTTTAGTATCTTCATAAAATAAAAAAGGACACTATTTGGTTTATAAAATGCACGCTGTAGTAATATATATATTGGAGAATTGATGGAAATACTTTCAAATAAATGTTGTTTGACAAATATACTACCTTAACCACAGCCTTTGTGAAATCTTTGCATTGTAATGTTTTGACCAACCAGGTTTTGAGGCGCAGTACATTATACTCTTTCTGTCAGTGGTCAGAAATCTGAATAAATGGCAAAGAACCACATATTTCAAGTGAGTGAATGAATACATGAAACAAGTTCTTAGCTTTCCATGCCTGGCTATTTGATATTCAGCCATAGCTGTCTGGTAACTATAATGCAGAAAAAAATTGTGTGCAAAGCTGTGTATCTGCACAGGATTTTGAGTATGTACTCATAACTGGATATTTTGGATTATCTGAAAAAAACTCTATAGAAACTCTATAGCCTCACATTTTGCATGTTTTGTGAAATTTTATAAACCCGTGCTGTTCTCTATATAAGAATTATAGTCATAGTGACATAAAATTACTTAGGCTTTTTTTTTTTTTCTTTTCTCTCTTTTCAGTTATATGGGGTGCATATGATAAAAGCAGAGTACTGTGTGTTCATTCACAGGGCAGCAGATACCCATACTCAAGGCCAAAACAGCGAGGATCGTTTTGGGTGATAATTCTTGTCCGTACAAACCTGTATCTTTTATCCAAGAGGAATACATTGACCGTAACTGCAAAAGTAAAACTCAAGTGGTTTGTTCATGTCACCAGAATTACAGGATAAATGTTATAACATGGATCAGCCGCCATGTATTATATATCTACAGACAGTGAACATTTTTCTCCCACTGTTCTTCAGGACCGAGATTTCTTTAGATGACAGTTATGGAAAATATGAAATGCCTGGAATATGCAAAAATAGAAAGTTCTGAATGTGTTTAATAAAACTTTAATTTGTGAGTTATGTCAGTGTAGAAATAACTATTGATGGGTGAAAGGTGCATCAGTTCAGACAAAGTTCTATATCTTGAACTTTTAAAGGAATTTAGACTTCCTCGTCATGTAGGCTTTGTATCATTTTTATTCCTCCTATCTGGCCTCTCTTTTTCATTGTTTTTATACCCCAAATTTTGTGACCTGCTTGTTTGCAACAAATTCTACCATGTTTCTACCATTCCTAATGTTTCAAATGACTTAACTTTTATGCCAATGTGTTCTGGGGGAGCAATGTGGGTTTTGGGGGTGGGTTTTTTTTTTTTAAGCCTTTTTCCTTTTTTTCTTTCCCTTTGTGGACTTTGGCAAGGGTGTTCTGTATAGATCTCGTGGCTTTCTTAGACTCCATTACTATATTTTTAGATGCTTGTTCCCCGAGCTGTGAAGCTTTAAAGCCCTCAAGCTCAGCAGATGTTGTTACATGAGATGAAGAACTCTCACACAGATTGTGTGTGTTTGTTGAGTAATGTTTAGAAATGTAACCTTGCTTTGCCCCTTTCTCCTAACTACACTTTTGAACAAAACATGCAGTCTTTTAGCTAAAACGTAGGAGTCATTTGCAGTATTTCTTTACTACATAGAAGTTGCTATGAAGACGTTAGCATGTGCAATGTCATATCAGCAAATGAACTGCACTTTTCTCCCCTTTGAGGGAAGGCCTCACATTTGGTGTCCCATGTAACTGGTTGATGAACTTCTTATCTGAAACTTCCATTTGGTTAAAGATATGCAGTTTGGTTTAGCTCAGATGTGCTGGTTTGTTTTAGTTTCTTCACTGATGTGAAGAACTTTTTCTGTTCAGGATTTTATCAAATGGACCTGCTAGTAGTAGGTAAAAACCTCCTGAAGGTTTGAACTTAGGTTTCTGTCTCAATGGGGAAATCATGAATTTTTAATCAGTCTGTCTAGATGATCAGTGTAGGGCTCTTAGATGTTTGCGAGCCTTAAACAAAAGAGTTTCATATGAACTAGTGTCTATGGTTCATGCAGTTTCCTCATGTCTCGCAGGACCAATTATTGGTGAGCAGAGATCAGAAAGTGAGTACTGAAGGGTAAAACGAGGGATTACTCCTACAGCGATTGCAAAGGTAAGTAGCAAGTTAATGGAAATGACTGAACAGCTAGAATTTAGTCATGTATCCGTTGTAACACTGTCATTAAAATAGGCATTTCTGCATTTTTCTCTTGATAATGCAGTGCTGTTGCATATTTTTGTGTTATTTACTTTTAGAGGTTCTGCGAGGAAGGGGGTTTGTGAATAGATTGCTCGTAAGTAAAAGCAAAAGATACTGTTATTTTTAAGCTCAAGGGCAAATAGTCCTATGTTATTTCTTTGAGTCGTGATTGAAGAGCAAAAGAAAGAGCTGCCATTTGCTAAAAGAGCATTGCATTACTTCTGGTGACAGCAGCAACTAACATTTTAAAAGATGATTTCACTATCTATTGGACCTGATTTTAATGCTTGCTCTAGTGTAAATGAGGAGTAACCAAAAGAAGCCAGTGCTTTTGCACTGAATATGAAAGTAGAACAAGTGGGAACAGAACTGTGTTGGTTGTGGTAGCCGCTGGTACATGTAGCCACTGGTACTACGTATTTCTTGCCATATTTTATTGTAAATAATCAAGATAAATGTGGGGAGAGTGGAGTTCCACCTGTTCAAAATCACACCTGTCTCAGCTCATGGATGACTCATTAATTTTTCAGTCATCTCTGCTAATGGTACCTTAAGAAAAATGATATTAGCTCTTTAAATCCCCCTGAAAAATCATTTGACTTGCTCTGGAATCCAGGAAAAAAAACCTTGCAGAGGTGTGGCTTGGCATAACTCCCAGGATGTAGAAGAAAGTATGCAGATGTGACAGGATGAGCTAATCTGACAGATTTAAAAATTAAAGCAGGAAGCAGGAAGTCAAATTTTGCAAGGTGACTGACAGGATATGGGAAGTGAACCAGCTCTGTTGGCTGACAGACACAAAATGAGAGCTGACACCCTGGTGATGCCTGCAGAGTAGGAAGTGTGAAAGAAAAAGGAGCCCTCATAAAAGGAGGCAGAGGAAGCATTGGAATGACTGAGAACGGGGGTAGCATGTGGCTATCTAAGATGTGATGCTTTGGCAGAGAGAAAAAGACTGTTTGCACAGTGTTTCAAAACTAAGTGATGTGAGGAGGAGGAGGGCAAGAATAAGAAAGGAGATGGTTAGACCTGAGGCTTTTTTATTGTTATTGTTTTCCTTGCAACAGGTACCAGGTGCTAGCAGTAGGTGACTTTGAACTTGAAGGCTGCTGAATACAGGAGTAGTCAAAGATTTGCCTCCCTCATGCAACTGCAAAACTGTCAAAATTGTCTTGGTGTCATGGACTTTCAAATCACTTTACATGAGCTCCTGCAGTTTCTCAAGTCTAGGGTAGGAAACAATATAGGAGCATGTAATTTGGAAGACTTTCCATGTCCCATTTTTGTTTTCCCAAGTTACTGAGCTCTTTCTGTTCCCACTTGCCTGTCTTGTTTATCTATGTCAGTTAGTTTGGGAGAAAAGAAATCTGAGAGTGTAAAAAAAAATAAAGAGCAAGTACAGTACAAGCATGAGAATGAGAGGTACAGAAGGCAGGGAATCTTTTTATAGTTCAGAAGGGGAGAAATATAAAACAAGAAAATATATTGAGCAATAAAGTTATAATACATTCTTGATGCATCATGTCAAGGAAGGAATAACTAATTAAAAGTCAAACCTTCAAATCTTCTTGCTGCTTCAAGAGACTGAGTCGGGGCTGAGTGGCACAAAAGAATTAAAGCTCTTTGTATAAAAAAGTCCTTCTTTGTTAAAATAAAAGCAAGTGGGAGCTAGAGGGATAGCTTAGAGATATACTTTAATTTGTATAATACTTTTGGACTATTACTTGATTATTCTTCCCCATTTATGATGATGGAAGAAACTATCAGGCATAAAAATGATTTTGTAGATTCTTAAGGTAGGCCTGCTAAAAACAGTAACTCTCTGTCTATCTCTGTGATTGTTCAGGTTGTCTACTATTGATGTGTTGAAAATTTGTCCCTGGCCAATTACCTTTTTCTCTGATTTCCTTTTGTCTCTTTGTCATCTTAGCTTATGGACTTGATGAAAATGATGGTCAAGGATCTTCACCATACTTTGAGCAGTTTGCATCACATTACTTTCAAGAAGAATGATTTTCCGGGTGTAATACTGAATGAAAACAAATTGTTCTGACAATTTCTGTTCTTCTCAGTCTAGTACTTTTGGTGGCATGTATTAAGTTCTTTTTGTTCCAGACATAATTCTGAGTCTGTTTCTGTGTCTCCAAGAATCTCTCATAACTAATGACAATCCCAGTACAAACAATTTTTCTAGTTATTCTGAGAGTTTTCCAGCGTATAATTGATCTAGGATTAGCAGAGCGTTTTTTGTCCCAAATCCTCCCCATTTATATTTGTGCTGAATATAAACTGCCTGAAGGGATTTCTCTCTTGAAATGACATCATGGTCTATATGCTGATGGTCTGGATCTATGTTTGTTTGAAACTTCATTCTCTTTATTTTGCTTTAAAACCCAATGACCTGTTGTTGAATTCTGCCCTCCTTACTGTTTTGATCACTCACAAGGGAAGCCTTTGGGCAAGAAAGAAAATGATAAATCTGGATGCTTAGGGTATTTTGAAATCTGGGTTTCTGAGCAGTGTTCCTCTACAGGTGGTGCCCTTAGAAAGCCCTAATGAGATTTTCACTTGTGCTGTGTACGTGCACCTGTGAATGTGTCTGAGATCTACCAGCCCATAGAAAAAGTAAAAAAGTAAATTCTGAAATTTTATAAACTGAAGATACTGTGAATTCTTTTTTTTAGATATTCCTGGCTACAGAGGGAACTATTGTACAAGAAAAACAAACTTTAGTGAGTGGCATTTGAGAACATGTGGATAGAGGTTAATGTGAAGGTTTGAAGATTGATGTATACTTAAGCGATATCTGTGTTTCTCAATGGAAAAAGAAATCTTCCTTCTCAAGCTACACTTTGCAAGATTAAGATTAAAAAAAACCTATTTCTTTCATATTTTCAATATAGCAGGCTATTTTCCTGAAGATCATTACCCACAGAAGTCCACAGTGTTTCATAAAATCCATAGCATGAACATTAAAATAAATTAGACTTTGCAAACCTTCTTTTGAAATCAGTGCTGAAAGCAGGTATTTCATATGGGAAAAATGTTAAGAATTTGAGGAACTAACTGTTTTCCAAGCAACTGTGGCTTTTGTAATGTTAGTGAAGTTTATATTTAAGAGGCTTTTAAAAATGGGCCGAGTTTGGACTATGTGTTCAAAGCAGTCTGGGATTGAATTTCCCCTCATGTTTCCTCTTTGTATGGGGCATTGTTGATAAGTTGTGAGAAAGCAGTAGATTCACTCACAGGTACAGAGCAATATATGCCTGCATGCTCCACTGGCAAAGGTGAGTTATATTTTTTTTTAATGGATAGTTTTCATTTCAAGCATTTTTCTTCTCCAGATTCAGTGCAGGGTATGTTTCTAGCAACTAGAGATGAACACTGAAAATCAAGAACAGGTTTGTCAATGGCAGCACTCTAACCAGCCCATCCTATTAATTCCCTCCCTTCAATAGTGACACCTTACTTATCTTTGAGGGGACTAAAGAGCAGTAGAAGCAGGATGAGAGTCAGAGATGGATCTGAATGCTTGCCCTTAGGCCATTGGTCACAAAACATAATGGCAGACTTTATAACAATATGCTTCCTATGAATAATGAACAGGTCTGGCTTTATGAAAAATACCTCCATTCAAAAAACAATTTTTTTAAAAAATGACAGAATAACCCTTATTCACTGCAGTCTGCCAGCCAGGAAAGCAAAAAGACAGGAGCACAATATAAAGTTCTATTTACTGACAACTAAATCAAAAAATGTCATCCCACTGGGCACACAAATACATGGTTTGGAGAAAAAATATACAGGTGAAGACTGCAGACTATATCCTGTTCCTTCCCACTGAGGGAGCTGACTCCATTTAAGGGCCCCATGTTTGTGGGTTAGTCACTTTGTGGGCAGAAATGGTGGGATGATGGTGGGCACTGTTCATGCACTCCGCCTCCACGTCCAACAGTGGTTAGCCCCTGTGGCTGAAATGGCTTTTTTAGAAAGCGTTTCTGCTCCTTTGCTGCATGGGAGGCTCTCTGTGAGCAAATACTCCCTGTTTTGCATTAACAGTAGGTTGTCTATGTAATAACTGTGAGGATAAAAATAAATAAATAAATACTCCAAGCCTTGCTGAAGGCCTCTCACATAGTTGAGATAAGCTTTGTGGCTTCTCATCTTTGACTGAGGAGGGACTCTAAGGAGGTTGTATAAGCAATCTTGGAAGAATTAATATGGAAACCTGCAAAACTGAAAGCAGATTTGCCTAGCAGATTTGCAGATTGTCTAGGCCGGACAGTTGACTTGGAGATCAGTGCAGAAGCGTGGTAATTGTGAGGGGATTTTACATACTGTGATGGGCCTAAATCTTCTAGGGATGTTCGGTCTTTATGGCATGCATATTTGTAACAATTTGCTTTGGAGTTGTAAACATTTTTTGAAGATAATCCTGCCTCTGACAGGAACCACGGCTTTCTGTGAAGATTCACATTAGCTACCTGTGTATGCTGTGCACTTTAAAGCATTCATTCCTTTACAAGAAAGGGGGACAAGGGCAGGTGTGGGGAAGAAGGTGGGTGTCTGTAAGACCTGAAAATAATATGGAAGGTACAAACTTTTGTATGCCAGAGCACAGCCCCTGAAATACATTTTCCTAGAAGAATGAATTAAAATATACATGAAATCCTTATAGTCATTATGCTGTAGTTAATGCAACATTATTGGAAAGAGTAAAAATAGGACTGTGTATACTTTATTCATTTGCTCATTCTTCCCTATCTGTGATTTCTCAGAACTACATATGAGGTAGCAGAGAAGTGAAAGGACACTTGCAAGTTGCTTTTCTAGGCTGTTTTTTTTCAGGTGATGAAGGTTTTTATGTGAGATAGTTGCTATTCCTGTTGACTTACATTGAGGTGAAGATGTGAAATGCTTCAGAAAACAGTTTTAATCCAAACCTGAGCTATGACTCTGAAGACATCATCTCAAAAGAGGAAAAAGAAAAAAAAAAGAAAAAGGGGGGGGGGGCGGGGAGAGAAAAAAATAGCCAGAATCATGTGACACTTCCTGACATTGTTCCATTCTTGCTAAAACCTAAGTTGAATAAGTGCATCTTCTCAGTGAGCTCTCACTTTCCAAGAGTTTACAGCCTCCGTTCCCTGCCTAACTATTCCACATTACATGTTATGGATAAAATTGTCATTTTCTTAATAGAATGTTGTTGAAAACTAAGTGTCTTGTCTGACTGTTATGTCCAGGGAAGCATGAAAACTGTAATAATAAAATGATTTGCTTTTGCATTCTTTACATTTACTTTTTCAAAATCCAATTACAAAAATGGACAGTACTAAAATGTAAACAAATATTAATTTTTTTGCAGTCCAGCTTTGGTAACAAATGACTTTTTTAAAAAGCATAATTTCACAGCCTTGAGAAGTTTTAATCAGTAGGAAAGCATAAATACTCGGTAAGTGCTTATGATACAGAAGATTAAACTTGCTTTAGAAAAACCTTTCCTCTGTTTCTCCAATTGCTCCAACACATATATCTTAACAGAACTTGGGTACCAACTACAGATAGAGAGAAAGTGTGACCTGAGAGTAGTAGATTGGCATTACTATTAGGCAAAAAAAGAGAAGTCTTCTGTTTGGAGAGGGATCCAGTGCTCATTCTTATGAACAACTTTGTTCATATATAAATAAATGGAGGTTGCTGACCAAATTTGGGGAATCTCTGAAATTGAATTGGCTCAGATTGATATGTGAGTTTGATGTAATCTCTTCCTTCTGTCCTTCCCAATCCTGAGGTGACGAAGGCCTGCAGTTGTCAACCCTTTTCACGCAAACAGCTCTCTGACCTACCCACAGGAAGCCCTTTGCAGGTTGGTGACATATGTAACGTATGTAACATTTTTTGCCTGCTGGATTCTTGTTCTTTGTTCTCCCCCTCACCTCCAGCAAATACGTATGCATGCATATTTTTTTCTTTTTTTTTTCTTTTTTTTTTCTTTTTTTTTTTCCTTCTTAGACTCTTCTGAAGATCATAGCATCTTTCCATCTGTTGGGAAGGAGCATGTTGACTTTTTACGTGGTTTCTTATAGATTCTTCCCTGAAGAAGCCTAAACAAGAACAGGGAAATGTGGAGTTGTTGTGAAATATCCTTTTCTTACGGGCTCCAATAGACTTAAAGAAGAAATTCAGGAACCAATACCAACAACTGGCAATAGATAAAAGGTAAGAACGGACTGGTAATAACAAGGGCAAAGAGCCAAGTTTAGACATAGTATCTAATGCAGCAGGAACACATCCAGGCAGTCTTTAGGCAGAAAGTATAATGTAGCATTATGTTAAAGGAAAACAAAATTCTGTTAGAGCGGCATAAGCAACAGATTTTTCAGTCCATTGGCCAAACTTAAGCATGATGTATGTGGGAGGTGGAGTTGACAAACCGGCTTGTGTTGACTCAGTGTGTAAAGTTGTGAGGTTTTGTGTTCTGAGGACATTTGATACAAACAAAAAAAAAAAAAAAACACACTTTTGAAGGTAAACTTTCTTTTTAATATGCTCAACTTGTAATGATTTGAAATTCACAAAACAAAAGTATATCTAAAAGACCTCCTCCTTTGAACTGTATTTTTTTCTGACTACCTGAAAAATCTTTTTTAAGACTGTATGTGTGAATTTGTTTTCTTGCTTTGAACATAGCCTTCAGGGGACAAATCATAGTGTGCATAATTGTATGCATACATGCTAACAGGGAAGGTTCTGTAATGTTACAGCCCTAAAATTTAAGAAAGAGCATATTCATTCCTACCTGTGCAGTCTTTTGTGAGAGCCAGGTATTTGCAGTTGTGAAAAGATTAAGGTGCACATTAAGATTCCAATAAATAGTTCTTCTCTTTGTAGTTCATTAATAAGGGCAGAGAGACACTTGCAGCCTGACCAGGTTTCTTGCTCTGTCTGTGCATCCCAAACTCATCAAATGTGCTCTACAAGTTTCCATGTTTTCTTAGCAGAGAGGATGTGCTGCTTCTCCAGTAGCAATATGAACTTGGATAAATAATGTTCATTTTCTTTTTTTTTTTGATACATTAAGAAAGAACAAGAAACAAGAAAAGCAAAATCATTAATTGTTGCATCGCTTAATTTCAGCTGCACTGAAGAGAGTTGTGAGACCATCTTGGAGGTAGAAGTAGAATCATTATGGATGGAAAAGACCTTCAAGATCTTCAAGACCAGCCATAAACCCATCACCCCCATGCCTGCTAGAGGGAGGGAGGGTGGGAGAGCACCAGCACTCTTTAACAAAAAATGTTAGTACCACAGGGATACTTCTACTCATGTGCTGGCAGGCCAGTCTTTTCTAGCTCTTCTACCTTTTTCCTTATATGCGAGAAAACATGAAAGAAGGATGTAATATGTAGCTTTTGTGTATGAGGAATTTGGAAGATGAAAAGATTATTTCTTTCAACAGTAAATGTAATTCATTGAAATATTTCTTCTCAAAGTTCTTGTTCTCTCTTTATCTGTTGAGCCGAGAAGCTTTTCTCCAAGGTCCAACAAAGAGGCATCAAAGCAATATAAAAATAAATAGAAATAAATCAGAAGAAATAGTACTTTTTAGTAGCCTGGAATTTCATATCAAATGAATTTGGCAAGGGCTTGAGCAAACTGAATTGCTGTTATGAGTCAAAGTGAGGATTTTTGGTCTTTTTTGTTTTTTGTTCTGGCTTGAATGTAGTCCAGTTTCTTATGAAGTAAAAAGAGCTGATTTTTTTTTCCTTGACAAGGAAAATATTACTGGGTTTCAGAGGAGAGAGGGAAAAAAAAAAAAGGAAAGAAAGAGATGATGAGCAACCTTACATCAGTTATGATAAAGTTAGTACCCACTGCTTTTCTGTCTTATAGATTTAGCTGCATCAAAGTCTGTGGAGATGTCCTACAGTATCCTCAGAAAGCTATTGCCTTTGTTAGCTATTGCTTTCATGAGAGAAGGAAAAAGAAGAGGTCATTGTTATTATTTTAAGCAACTTGAAAATGTCGTATACACCGTGCTAAGTGGTTGAACTTTAGGTTGATTTACATTAGCATTATGCAGGATTAATTTTCTTTATAAAAATCAAGGAGCAATTTAAAATTGGTCTCGGTACACTTCTCAACCTGGTGTCCACTTAAGCTATGTGTTTTTGTAAAATAAATCACTCAGTTTGGAGAGACATGAATTATCTCTAACACCTGCATCTCACCGTTGTGAACCAGTATGCATCACACACTTTGAGATAAATTTCCACAGAGCACTGCAGCACAAACCCAACCTTTGAAGGTTAAATAAAAATGGATCTAGATGAAAGCCAATCACAGAGATCCCCACCTGGCAAGTACCTATGTACTTATCTACGTGAATATTAACTGGATTATGTAAAATTAAAGACACATACTGAGGCCCATATGTATCATTTCCTTCTCACTTAGGACCTGAAAATGAATAATAATGAACTCTCTTCTGTAGAATCTTGCCAAGATATCTATGTTGTTTTAAGTTCTGGCTTGAATGTGGTCTAGCTTTTTATGAAAGTGCTTAATTTCTAAGGTCTACAGAGTCAAAGTATTTGTGTTTCTAAAATGTAAACAAGTGCAGAAGCCTTGACAGAATCAGTCCCAAGTGTCTTAGCATATATATTTGTAGCATCAAATCACACTGGTTTTCTCAGAATAAAGCCATTATCAGAGTGACTTTTTAAAGCTAAAAAGATTTGGGGAATTTGGAATGGTTATGAAGTCCCCACTATAATTAAAAGAAAAATATTAATGTTCCAGCTTCCTCTTAATTTTAATTGTAGCACACCTCATTTTTATTTCAAATGAGCCAAACTCATCACTGCCTGTAAATCTGTAGTGTTTATTTTCACTCATATAGCCTCCCAAGAAATGTATTATTAACCACCATATTTTGAGTCTTTGTTTATTGCAGATAAGTCCTTTTGCTATTCAGTGATAATGTCACATTCAGATAGGATATATATTAGCAATGTGATTTAATTCTCCAGTTTATTTTTGTTTGAAAGGCTAATGCTTTCCAAACCACAGTATAAGGGTGCCTGTAGACAGACAAATTACAGGTTCCCCATAGAGCCACATTGCATGAATTGTGAGCTTGCATTGACATGCAAGGAACTTTCAAAGCTGTCCTAAGTTGCATGTTGTGAGGCAAGACAAGAATAGGGTAACAAGCAAAACATGTGAAAAAGGAATTTGCCTAGCAGGAATTCCCCACAAAGCATTTAGAATTGCAAGTCATGTGAAAATCACTGCAAAGAAAATGGAAACACAGACTGTTGCTATTTATTTCTTGTTCAAAGAAGAAATTCCATAAACTTTATATTTTACTGGAAGATTGTGATGCTCATGTCTCTGCCATGAATTAGACGATCTATAGCTGTATGTCATCAACAGCAATTCAGATCCTTTATGCTGATTCAGAAAACACTCAGAATCAAGATCTCATTTATGTCTAGCAAAGGTACTGCTAGTATGTTGCTAAGCATTCTGTGAAAGGCAAACCTTTTTTTTTTTTTTTCTGAGCACAAGGAAAATTCCATTAAAATTCTTAATTACAATTATTAATTGGGGTCCTTAAAAAATCTGGGCCAATCCTGCCTCTGCATCTATTAAATGCAAAAGATTTTTATCAACAACTGAAATTAACATACAGTGATTCAGGCTGATTGTCAGTATAGGAATGAGGTTGACCTTTGTAACATGAGGTAGGCTACAGCAAACTTTGCTGGGCATGGAGGATATATTGTCAACACATGGCAGGAGAGAACTGCAGTCCAATTCATAGGCCAAGTAGCTTTCACTTCTTTCTCAACTTTATTTTGTCAAGAGATTCTTAAAAGCCTGTGATAGTTTATGTGGGCACATCAGTGCACTTGTCTCAAGTTGATTTGGATTTTCTAGTAGCTGTGACATACTTTTGTTCTACACCTTCTTATCCACTTAGATAAGCCTGGTAAGATGTTGGTTCACCAACTGCTATCGCTTCTTGATCAAAGCAAATTGTGCTATGTAGTGTCAGCTGCTTTCAGAAAAAGTGGAAATGATGATGTGCAGCAACATTTGGAAGCTGACAGTTACTCCATGGAAGAACTAGTAGAGGAGAGCAGGAATTATCTGGGAACTTTATTTGAACTTTAACATGAATTTGTTCCAGCTACATTCATTCCTTATTGACACTCTTCCTGTGAAAACTTGAGCAGTTGATTCTGACTGACATCGGACTTGAAAGTGATGTCTTATGAATGTTTTTTGGGAAGTTTGTGGTCAACATTTTTGTGGGCTTTCCAAAAATTGTCAAGGACCAGAATAGCAGTGGCAAGTATGCACCTCACCTGTTTAAATGCTTCCGGGAGAAGAAGTTTAAAAAAAAAGCACAAAAAAAGAAACACTGTTTGCCTTTTTATATTCTTGAGTGCCAAAATGCATCTAACTAAGTTCATTAAGATTGTGTTTGTAGGAGTGATTCTGCATAGTGAAAGCCACGTTCATATATCTGATGCTGCAGAATGGAGCATCAGATGGAGCTGCAGAATGGAAAGAAGATGATGCAGCCTCTCTCATCTGTTATAACAAAAATTTATATCTCATCAACAGGCTTGCAGAAAGCTTCCTTGAGACCAAAACAGAGTCTAAACCTTTTGGTTTTACATTCACTACTGGAAATTATGTTGGCATGCAGATTGTTGGAGAAATTAATTATTTTGCTTTGCTGTAACACATTATAGGCACTGGCCCTTGAAGGAATGTTTTTATAAATGTCCTTAAGGGCTTGCTGGCAGTTGAAAGCATAGTTTTTGTGGTTCTCATTGTCACCGCTCACTCAGAAGGCCACAGTAAAGGTCTAAGCTGGATGAAACCATAAGGTCATTTTGTTTACTGTACCTTAAGTATGGGACTGAGTTGATTGATTCTGTTGGGGGAAAAGGAACAAAGGAGGTGAGGTTTCTTCATTTTCCTTCTATTGTGGGTAAAATAACTCCCCCTAGTTTACTTCTACCAGGTACTACTGCACTTTTTTTTTTTTCTTACTTTTTATCACATTATCCTAACTTGACCATCAGTGCTCTCCATTATCTTTTCCAGATTGAATTTAGCTGGGCCTTTAAGAGGGAGAAGAATTGATAGGTTTCTTAAAAAGCTCACTTTTGTGTGCATCATAGCATCATCTTTTGTGATGAGTCTACAACCTAATCTTAACTGAAAGATATTGCCTGGACTTTTCCATTCAGTGTCTTTATTACGGACTTTATAGAGCTGCTATAGAACCACAGCTTTTAATCAGTTTAGTAAGTGAAGTTTCAACCAGTTTCTCTTGCTCCTGTCTTTCAATTAAGTGTGGTATCTACTGGAACTTTTTGAAGATAAATTCTACCATTTTGGAAATGCTTCCTGTTATGGGTCATCTATAATGTGCACACCTGCATGCAAAGCAGCTGTATACTTTGTTATCTCACACCACATTGAAGAGTCCAGTTGTGAAATGGGGGGAAAAAATCAAAAATGAAAATAAAACAACATGCTCCTGAAATGTGGGCTTTCCAGAGGGAAATGTCACTTGCTTTTTCACATCTTCCTGTTCTGGAGATGGCTCATTGATTAATTTGTATTGCTGTCAGTACTTCTTGAATATGGACTCTCATATCTATCTTTAGAGAGTTCTTGAGTATATTTTCAGAGTTTCAGAATGTATTTTAAAAACTTCTTTGGCTCTTTTTGCTGAACCCTTTCACACTTCCTTGTCTTATCAAAATCCACAAAGGTAAATGTTTTAACACTTTGTAGCTAACAGTTCAGCTTTTGTTAGTAACATTAAATCCATTCTCTTTCTCCAGGAAGAAATTTAATAGAGACTTCTTTCAATCAAATTTCTAGTAATTATTTCATTTAAACACACAGAAAACTTCTAATGTTAGGAAGATTCTTACAGCAGTTACTTTGGGTGCTATTGAGTAGCTTTGTAGTGATTTAGTTTTTCATGTGCAAGATGGAATAATAACAGACTTGAAAGAAAGATATAGGAGTCAGCAGGAAGACTGGTGTCTTATGAGGAACCCACTAAGATTGGGATGAGTCCCAAAAAATCCATTTAATTGTATTTGCATTTCCTTATGTCATCTTATTCCATCAGATTATTTTCCCTATAATTTCTGCTTTCTTCCTCAGGTGCATGAGAAATGGTTAGAATCACCCAGCTCGTACACAGCATGTAGTACAGGATGTTTCCAGCCTACTACACATTTAGTCACAAGAGTTCATGTCCAGCCATGTTGGAGGTAGAGATTGTTCATGTAACGTCAAGGAAATTATATGTGTTGACTTAAAATGGAATCAATAATTTCCCAATCATTTCTACTCTGATTACTCTAAACTAGTCATGGTGATATTTACTATATCTTGAAATAATGGCTTGGAAATGTTCAGCAAACCATTTTAAATCCTCCAAGTGAGTAATTGCTTTTCAGATTTGATTTCTGTCTGTATGCAGAGGTTACTGCGCAGTATCTACTCAGCTCGTACAAAATATAGTTTGGCTTACATGGGGATGTGATTATTCTTTAAATTCTCCCATCAAATGTTTTGCTTCGAGGATTCCTCCAAGTTGGAGGCTCCTAAGCTTCTTCCTGTCCCTGTATTTCAGATACCTGCCATGGGCTTGTAGCTACTTTATTGCCGTAAAATATAACTAGATGAAGGGATAATTGTTACACATTTTGCTTTTAAATTATTTGGGATACACAGCACTCCTTATAATTAGCTTTGCTCCATCTTTATTCATCCTGGATCTCTTGGTAATGTTGTTTTTGAGATATAAGATGTTAATCCCTTTGTTGAGATCAGCCATATGCTCTTTTCCCCTGATTGTAATTGCTTTCTTTTTATAAATTGCCACGGTATTATTGAATGCACATTAGTGAGTGGATTTGTGCTTTGGCTGGCAGGGAAAATGTTATAGTTGTGAACTCTCCTGTATAATAATCTTCATAAGAGAGGGATGAAAGTTTTTTGTCAGTTTTTCATCAAAATATACTTTTATTGAAGTTGAAATGTTGGAAGTAATGTATTGATCTCGACAAACTGACAGGAAAAAGTAGAATCATTATGTTTTGACAACACTGATTTATTCTTTTTTAGATGAATTTTTAATATCAGCTATTGCTATTTTTAATATCATATGTGCAGATAATTTGCATTTGACCTTGTGTTCATCTTGTTTCAATCTCTCTGTCTGCTCTAAGGCACATTTTGTAAAACTTTTCCATTTCTGACAGTTGCCTGACCCATTCTTCAGGATCTCAGGTTCATTACTTCCACAAATGATCTATTCTAATGGGTTTTTTTGTTGTTGTATTTGTTTTTTTCTTTTCTATAACAAAAATAAATGTGCAATGTTGCAATTAATTGCAGAAGAGAGATTTTAGTTGTGGACTAGCTCTGGTTTGCTGTCCTGCTATTCCAGACAACGATTATTTCAGCTTATGCAAGCTAAGCAGAGTTGGGTCTATGGTCTAAAAAGCTCTGGTTTTGAAGGGAGACTCAAAAAAATGGTAAGCAGACTTTGGTTTGTGGAGTTCTTCCACTTTAAAAATAAACTCATTTTCCTAATTAGTTAAAATTATCACCAAAGTGTCAAGAAAATGTTACCACACTTTCTAAAGTGTGAAATAATATTGAATTGTTATTATTTTTATTGAATTATTTTGCTGGCTTTCTACAATGGGGTAAAAAAATTAACTAAGCATTTCAGAAATCTCTGTCATCAAGAATACTTTCCAATTATGCTCCATCATCTTCCGCTTGAATCTGGTTTAGGACGTATTTCCCTATACTGATTCTTTGCTCTTCTGTCTTGTACAACATCCTCAAGATGATTCTTTGGGGAAATTAGTGAAATTATGTTTTGTTTGGTTTTGTTTTTCCTACCCCATGCACAAAAAGTTTTAATTAGAAAAGCAGCATCTATCAAAACCTAGACTTGTACAGTCGTGGCTCTAGGGAATCTGGTTCTGAAATGGTCTTGCAAACTGATGGCTCCTGTGGCTCTGGAAGTATGCTGGAGTCTTTACAAATGGAACACATGAATGAATATAAACCTGTGACTTAATGAAATTCCTCACTGTAGATTAAGTTCAGAGTCTTCAATCAGATATCAGAAACACCGATCTGAAAAATGTAGGACTATAGGCATGAAGGAGGAATATCAGTCACACTATGCTGCTACTGTCTGCTTCTTTCCCATTGGTTCCCATTAGGGCAAGATTGCAGAAGACCACCTTGATATGCCAATTAGCCCGTACATATGCACATACACACAAACCTACAGTGGGACAAGAGCATTATTAGAAAATGCATATTGCATTCTAAGTTTGTTGACATAACCAGTTCCCTCATAATTTGTTGAGTATCAATCAGTTATAATAGCTGGGGTCAGAATGGTTTCTAAGGGACTTCTCCAGTTGCATCTCTATTTGCAAAGGAAATTAAACCCATTTCATTAGTTTATACAATCTAAAGTAAATTAGTGCAACTCTGATTACACTTAAAATACATGATATTGCAGTTCGCTTGAAGGTTTTAAAAATACAGACGTATTGTCAACCTAAACGCTAACCTTCTGTAGCCTAGTAGATATTTAGAACTTTCTGAGGCAAGGTGTTTATGTTGTGCAAGAATTGTGTTGGCAGTTCTTTGCTGATATATCTAGTTCTATCAATTGCAAATTGTATGATAATTAAACCCGAATTAGATAGTCCTCCTTTGAGGACTCCTACATGACACACACATACATTCACCATGTTAAACAAGGCAGATAGTAATTACATATAAAGGCTTGAAAGAAAATGGATGATTTAAGTGGTGTCATAATTAAGTTCACTAAAAGCAAAAGATTGTCTATTTATTAAACATTCAGCTACAGAGGAAAACAAATATCTAATATGTGTTGATTTCTTTTGAATAAACATTTTTTCAAAGGCATGCATGTACTAGCAGACACCATTTTGTGTTTTTTTTTTATGGAAAACAGCTTGTTTTTAAAGCAGTTTGTGTGCTATAGACTATATTTAAAAACAGAATTAATGCACCTCCAGCTCCGCTTTGAGAACATCAAATAGCATTTATTAAGAAGGAAAAGATAAACACATAGCCAGATTTCTCATTCTGCAGGCATTAACTGATTGTGTTGGGAAAACAGAACTTTTGAACGTGAGATGTAGAAAACAGTTATATCTGTGTTTTCCAAACAGCAAAAATTGGGCTTACGTATCCTGATGAAATACTTCTGTTTTAGAAAAAGTAGAGTAAATCAATCTAGGTTATTTCAGAGAGAACATCTCTTTCCCACTTGCTGATGAAGAATGATGAAGACAATTGTTTTGACTTCATCATTTGCATTTTACATTATAAATCATAGTAAATCAAAATGACCTGGCAGTTATATACTCAGTTTGAATATGTGAAGGAGAGATAAAACACTGCGATGAGGTCAAAATAAAAAGTCATTTTGACTGATCTGAAATGAAACCATTTTATGGGAAAAGGTAGCTACCCCTGAACTACCAAACACTCAAATGTTCTTTTTTTTTTTCAAATGAACAAAATAAAACTAAATTTCTTTGAACTTTTATGTTATAGGAGTTCTATCTACATATATTCTGCTTCTTATGGCTGGGTATTAACATTATGGATATTTCTGTTTTATTTGGTAGTATTAGGAGAAAGCTGTAGAGCTGATCAGACAGTATCGATGATTAAATACTGTCTACTCATAAATACATTTTTTGTGTGTTTTACAGAGTTTTACAGAGATACTCACTGAAGTTTTAATGTAATGAGCCAAATCGCAAAAGTTGAAACGATGGGTTACAGTGGATTTTTTTTTTTTTGAAGTATTTTTCTTTCAGGTAATTTCTGAACTCATGCATCTGTTCTGATTTAGAAAAAATACAATTTTGAAATGCTTTAATACCTGAAAGTGTAGTTCCCAAGCACTGCAGTTCATTTTCTTGTCACTGCAGGAGACATTTCTTATTGGCAATCTCAGAGGAAAGCTATAGACCCGAATGGGAAATGAAAAAGGTAATTTTCATTAAAATATAACAACAAAATCACATGAGAATTTGAGAGCGCAGTCAATTCAGCCATGTAAATAAAACAGATGTTTTCATGTGATAAAAGTGGGAAAAATATGACAGAGTATTAAAAAGCCCTGCTCCTTGCACTTGCACACATAGTTATAGATGTTGCAGGCCAGTGAAATACCTAACCCAGGGCACACCCCTACTAGTTCTTCAGCCCCCACTTTTGATGACCAGCAATAAATAAATAAATGAATAAACAAACAGAAAACGGGATGATTTTAATCCCAGGTTGTTCTTGAAATGGAAGCCACAGGATTTGCAGATTTCAGTTAAAGTATTGGTGTTGGTGGCTGAGGGATCCTGTATTGGTCCAAACAAAGGAGAAAAAAAAAGGGGAGGCCTGCAAAAATAATACGTACATACATGTTCTTAACTGCGGTGACTTCGGTACTTTATTACCACCTTAACTTGAGTGAATTCTTGCTTTTTGTTGATTTTTAGAAGCTGTGGCACTGCCAGTTCAAGAAAAGATGAAAAACAAAAATCATCCAGTCAACTGTGTAAGTATTTTGCTTAGCTGCTGCTCTTGCAGTTAAGTTATAGATACATTTAAAATACAGAAAATATGTATTTAATATTCTAAATACCGGGTATAACGCAAATTTTCATGACAAGAAGCTGTTTTAACTGACATTAACAGCACTGCAAAACTCTGGAAAGCCTCCCACTTGAAGGTGTTTTGCATATGGCATTTAAGGATTTTGCTGTACATGAGTAGACAAATTAAAAACAAACCTCCATGAGATTAATATATAAAGATTTAGTTTTCAGTGTTGTCAGTCAAGTTTATTGTTATTATATAATAATAGTAGCTGTGCCTTTCCCCCCTTAATGTTGTTCTTGAATAAAAGCAATGGCTTGAAGCTGGAATAATTGAAAAATCAGTCAGTCTTAAAACAAACTGAGGTATTTGCTATTCCACTCTCACCAGCGATAGCCGTTGCTTAGAACTGCTCAGCAATATCTTGACTTTTGGCATAAAGGCATTTAGAAGAACTTCCTGTGTATCTGAATGGTGCAAAGAAAAACATAATTTTGGACGTTTTAGTCACACTCCCAGAAAAACTCAAAACAGGAGAGTTACTTAGACACTACGGTCACTAATAAAACACAGTTTATCAGATTGTTCTCTTAGGTAAAATATGAGAAAAGTTATCCTGCAAATGGAATATTTTAATAGGGTTTAAAATGTCCTTCAGAGATATAGCCATAACCAAAATCAAGGGTGTATGGATTTTCTTGAAAGGATTACAAAATGCTAGTCATTAATGATATTAATAGCTTTTTAAGTTTTCCAGGTTTGATCTGTGTGTGGTTTAAAACGTTGGGATAGAATTTTACCTCTGATCACCAAAAGAAGCTTTCAAAATATCTTTCTTCAGGAGTGGGGGGCAAAAAGTTGGGACAATGAAATTCTAGATAGTATGAAATACTTTGAGAGGATTTGGGGGATCAGATTACTTTGTCAAAACTTATTTTGGTATTCCTGTGGATTTTATTTGCATTCTTTTACTGTGTTCAATGTCATGTTTAATTTTTCTCTACTATGTCACTCACATCCACTGCTTTATAATTTTTATTAAAAAAATAGAGAAAAGAATGTAACTGCTAATAAAGTAAATATTTATTTTTGAATAGCTCTTTGGAAGAACTCTTTTACTGTGATTTGTAAGAATGCAGATACTGTGGAGTCCAAAGTGACAGCTCTTTGCTCCAGATTACTTTAATTTGCTTGTAAACAGTTTCTTAACAAGAGTGAGAGAATCCCTAATACTCAGTCTTGAGTCCCAGTTGTTGCCGAATCACAGTTACCCCTGAATAAGTCGATTTGTGCACAACTGTTACACGAGGAGACCTTCAGGGAAAGGTTTGACTGTGCTAGGTAATATTGCAGCAAAAGTAATGGAGAAACAAAAGCATGATAAAATCATATAATGACAGGTAAATAAAGGAAACATTAGTAGTATTTAATTATCTCTGCAAGAGTCTTTGCTGGGGCAGTGCAAGAGGCCAAACCAGACTCTTTGGATGACGGTATAAGAATTGTTGTGATTTGAAACACAGACAACTGCTATTAATGGCTGAGTTTGCTCTTCTTTTTCCTGCTAATTCTTTTGTTAGTTCTTTACAATCAAGGAAATAAATTATTTACTGAAACAGAGTGTTTTTTTTTTTTCCCCTGAAACACCTCCTCTCTGAATAGAGCAAGAAAATAACGTGGGGTGGGGAAATCTCTCCCTGCTTGGTATTATCTAGGACTGGGATCGAAAATTTCTAAGTTGAATTCTTTATTTATTTCCATTTATGGAGTGTTATACACCTGCCAAGATTTTCCATGTACTGTGGCTGAAGTGTGATGACTGTAATAACTGCAGGATAAAATGAATAATAATAAAGCAAAGAAAAAAAGTGTGTTGTATTTCAGTGTATTTATTATTAATCATTGTTTTATTGTTTATTTACATGAGACTGAAGTTATTAGTGTATGTTGTATTTTGTGCCTGTGTTTATATGTGTACAGATAGAGACTACATATGCATTATGCATGTATGGAATACAGCATAATTTCTTTTAGTAGTTTTGCTTTACTCTGTCGGGATTGAGATGTACAAGCAGCAATTACTGGCTATTAATGTCTTTACTGTGTGCAAGTTATTTGGATGCTCTTGCTTTACCATGGCAACACATTGCCATTGAGTAGTGTTATTGGCTACTGTCAGTAATACGGAGTTATATTAATAAATAACCAAGGCTGGCTGTTCTTGTAGTATAGAGGGTTGAAGGGAACTGAAGGCAAATGGCAGCAGTGATGTCAAGCAACACTGACTAGTATGCTCATGTTCCGCCCAAAAGTTGGAGATAGGTTTTCAAAAGATGGGTGACCATCATCAGCTCGCTGCAGTCATACTTTAACTGCTGTCAGGAGGAGGAACTGTGTTCCCAGCTGAGCACCTCTGCCTCTGGCTTTGATTTTGCGTGGCCCTTGCCTTTCAAAGATACAAGTGTTGCAAACACTGTCGTTTTCCACTGGGGTTTTGTGGAATGATGACGGTGGAGCAAGTAGCGTATGAAGCTGTTGGCATAGTTTTGACTTGCTGGGACATCCATGAGTATCCGTCGGCCCCTTAGGTTGGTGGTACAGGGAATACTGTTACGGAGCAATGATAACTGCACCTAAAATACAACTGCAATCTCCATTACCAAGAAAGGAAATCATGAGATTCTCAAGTTCTGTTATCTTCTTCCCATTATCAAAGAGTAGGCATTCTGCTTCTGGGTATAGACTTTGTAAAGTTTACATCTGGATCTGAGATTTACTATTGTAATCTATCTCTTTTTATTATTATTATTATGGGATTTAAGAAATCATCCCCAAACCCTCCCAGTCCAGGAGGGTTGTCATCCAGGTTATGTTGTCGATCCTTATTGCGATCTCAGTGAGCTTTGAATCTGTACAAGGAAAGACAAACTGAGAAACAGATTGAGATTTAGCCTTTGCTGCTTGTATTTCACACAGATCAATTTGAAATGGGTTCATTGTTTGCAACACATTGTTTCAAACACAAAAGGTCATCACTTTCCATCTGTGGCTGGATTTGTGAATTCATATCTAAGCACTGATATGTAAATGGCCTAAATTTTACAAGTGCTGAACAATCCCAGATGCAACAGAACTGATGGTTTTCAAAAAGAAGCATAGTTAAATCCTGAGCAAATGAACATTATCTGCACCTTTGCAGTTCAGCTGAACTAATATTCTGGCAATTGTACAAGCTTTTGGAAGAATGTTTCAATTTACTAATGTTTGGTATGAGTTCAAAATCTTCTAAATAAAGATATTTGACTCACTGGGAATATCAATGCTTAAGATTACCCATGTTCTTATTATCTCTTCCCCAGAGGAGTTCACCGTGGGGCCAACTTTATAACAGATGCACACAACTGAGATCAGCAGTATTATCTTCCTGCATTTATTACACTGTTAATGTTGCTGTCTTCATTGAAGTTTGGACCTAATAAATCTTTGTCTTCCTTTTTTTTTTTTTTTTGCTCTCTTTCCTTTTTCATTTTAGACAATCTGTTAGACAATTTATTAAAGTTCTTATATAATTTGCTTCCAAGTGTTTTGATTTTTCATTATTATTGTTATGCCAAGTTTTTCTCCTTCTATTTCAATTCATAAAATAAAGCCTAAATAATGCAACTTATGTCTGGGGGGTTGACCAAAATTTCAATAAATATTAGTAAAATTGGTTGGTTTTTTTTTTAGAGAATTCTATGTAGACTTGATTTCCTGTATTTTGTTATTGTATTTTGCCTTTTCAAAATTTACAGCTAAAATAATATGTATTGACAGAGGCTGATGTTCTTTTGCTTATCAACTGAAAAATGTGATGCTAAACACCTAAAATGGCATATGAAAATACTTTAAATTGTGTTCATATAACATCTCAATTCATTGTGCTACCTTTTTATCTCAAACTAGGGAAGTAATAGATAGAGATTTGATAGAGTGTTTATTACTTGGTGATGTAAGCAACATATACGCATTTTTAAAAATGCCTAAACTAAAATGCCTAAGCTTAAGCTTCCATTTCTAAAGCCGTAAGTGGGAGAATTTTGAAAATGTGATGTTGCTTGAAGATCTGCATAGATACCTGTTAGGACTTCTAAAACTTTTTGAATTATTAGTCAGCAGGAACCATTAAATAGAAAGCAAAGATAATTAGAATAATAAATGTTCATGTCATATGCTGTTGCTGTGGCTATTCAGCTTTTATGTCCAGAGGAGACCTTGACTACTATAAGATTTTTTGTGTTTATAATATACTCCACTTGATCATGTAGACGTGTCCTAAACCCTGTTAAATTAGGTAATTTATCTGCCTTTAATGTGAAAACATCCGGTATGACTCTTTTTTTTTTTTTTTTTTTTTTTTTTGCCCCCATTTTCTAGGTACCTAGATATCTTTGAAAATCATTTTCTGGGTTGGAATTTGATATAGTCACCAAGTGCCATTATGGATTAAACTGCTAAGGGATTAAGTGGTGGCTTTACTTGTAAAAGGTGGGAAGGTAAAACAGCAAACTCTGTTCAGCGCTGGCGGTACAGAGGAGTGAACTGACATGACAGTGTAGACAAACAGAAGTTGAATGTAGGCAAAAAGAGCAACTCTTGAGTTGCCATGCCAGAGTACGCTGAGGTGTATAAAATGGCATCTGATCTGTCCATGGCATCTTTTTTTTTCCATCATCTGACATTTGTTCAGGTTCTTTACATGCTTGAGGGGTGAGTGAAGATTTTGCCTTTGTTCACTAATGTGCTTGGAAGGCTGTTGAAAAGAAGATTGTTGCAGTTGTTGTTCCAAGAAGTCTTTTCTTACACTGTCTGCAGATGTCATTTTAATACTTTCCGATGGCTTAACTCTGGGTTATTCTGGGATTTAGAAAACCCTACAGAGTTAATCTTCTGACCTGGATGCCTCTGTAAGACATCCTAGAGCTATATTTTGAAGAGAAAACTCACATTAGGACCAAAAGGGGGGAGATTCTGCTTCTGTTAAGCCGCTAGTTTTCTGGTGGTCTTCAGGCCAAGACTTCACTGAACTGATCGGAACATATAAGAGTCAGTTTGAATATCTAAATGTAGATACTCTGTGAAAGCTGACTCTCTTCTCATCCACAGAATATGTTGTTTCCTACATGCATATAGTTGTGTTACAGGAATGACATTTTTGTTTTATTTGTATAGTTCCTAACAAAAACTGTGGTATAACACTTTACTAGGGTTTTTGAGTGCTATCATAGTTCACATAATGAATAAATATTATGTTTGTTTTAACAATACTGGCATTTGCTCATGAAACACTTGCAGTGCATTTGCATTTGGATTAAAAAGAAACTAACTGCATGAATTATTAAAGGCTCGTTTTCTTTTTATGAATACCCTAAAAAATCAAACCTTCCAAAACCTGAAGTGCTCTATATGCAATGTGTTATTAGAAAAATAATTAATTCTATATAATTTATCCCACACTCTGCTGTTAACTAGTATGACAGAATGAAGTGACTAATGTTATCTGTTTGACCTCATTTACTTCATTGCTGTGTCATGAGAAAGTGTGACTTTAAGTGGATAGACACAATAGCTTTGTCAGTGATTTGTGACATTGGTAGGCTATTAATGCATAGATAATAGCATAGATGAAAAAAGCATCCCAAATATGTTTCAACTAATTGACCGTGGCCTTTATCTTCACATTCTCTGATTTCTAGGTTAAGACCAGGCAAACTGTTGCTAATTGCTGTAGCTTCGATGGGTAATTTAAGAGAGCAGAAAAATCCTATGGAATCTGTGCTTTAACCTGTGTGTCCTGCCTAGCCTCCTGAATATTCTTGCCAAAACCAAGTGCACTTCACCCATGCTATAATAAGTTACTTTTATCTTCCTGCAAGTAAAAATGGATAAAGGGAGGTACTTGGAGTGTTGTGATCTTCCTTTATAAGTGTGAATAATGAAGTCTAGCGTAGAGTATGTGTAACTGTAATGGGATATACTGCACAGACAAATAATTCTGTGTGTGTGTTAGCCAAACTACAGGAAAAATACGTGGCATAAAATTTGCTTTGGCCCCTATTAAGATCAACATTTCTAGTCTGTAATGAGAAACTTCTACCTTTATTCTGCCGGGCATTACTGTGTTTTGTGGTGAAGCCCAAGTAGAGACCAACCTTTAGACCAGAGCAATGGGAACTCAGATCCAAAACATAAAATGAATGGACCACAGATGGAGCACCATTTGTAGAGCAGATATGTCCACCCTGTAGGGCAGAGATTTTGTTAAACCTCATGTAAATACAACTGAGCTGTTTCTAAGCTGAGTCAGGGTGGTATAGGAGATGCAGTGATGTGAGCTTTGACCACCAGAGACTTGAGTAATCTTCATGAAGGCCAGCTACACTGCAGTTAACACCTCAGCTTGCTTAAATAAACTTGGCTGGGTAGTGGTGATAGCCCTTAGATGAAGTGCCAGCGTGATTGTTGAAGTTAATTTCACTGGTGTTTCCTCTTGTATTCACAGATCGCAGTGACCTATAAGCAGCAGCCAAACTGTGTCTGTAACTACTAGTGGCTTTGCCCAGAATGTCAAACACCCGCGCTAACACATTCACATGCGCTGGCTGCAGCCCAGCGAGACCACACGAGCGCTCCCGTGTTTCCGTGCTGACCACTGGCTGCAGGATCATCCCAGCATCCCGGTGACAGCTCTTGGAAATGGTCCAGTGGATTAGTGGTTTTGAGCAGCACGGCCAAATTGGACAGTGCAAAGCTGCTGGAAAGGGATGCTTGGAGTATGCCTCTGGAAAGGGATAAAGGCAAGAATATTATTATCCCTACAAAGCCGTCAGGCAGCCTTGAGCAGCATATGCATCGAACTGAGAACTACTGAAGCACAAACGTGACACTTGTGTTGCCCTGTCCCCATGTGGAATCCCTTCCATCCAGCACCTACCCCCCTAGAGGCTTGATGGCCTCATCTGACCCGGCTATAACTACTGCATTAGTAAAGATCAGTTTCTTCTCTTGGAAACATTCACAAAGGTCTGTATCTTCACCCTTATGCCCCTTAGGAAGAAAATAAAGCAGTCTTTCAGCTGCCACTTTCAGTGTTCTCATGCAATGCAGGCTTTATTTGGCATGTAATTGGAATTGAAAGGTGAGAGAGTAAAAGCGAGGTTAGACTGAATATAAATGTAGTGCATCCAGATGCAACAGCAAGGGTATCATAAGCTGGTAAATAAAAAATAAAGGTGGGACAAATTCAAAATGAAAAATCTTGTACCACAGACATTTTGTGTGGCTTGGTTCCCAGGCTTCAGTTTTCTTTGAGTCCAAGTTAGCACCTACCTGCAGTAGTGGCGTTTTTCTTTATTCTCCCTCATGGGCTGAGAACAGAGGGCAATCTGTGCCTCCTTCCTCCCTCTCTGGGCCCAGGCAGTGCTTCCTGCCTGTGTGATTCTTGGCACATTCTGGGAGGTGTTCCACAGCCAAAGAATATGGCCAGCAGGAGGAATAATGAGGAACAGGAATCTGGTTCCCATCCCCACATGGAAATCTCTGTTTGTTCTGATATGGTTTTCAGCCTCACTGGATCATGGGAACAAGTAAAATTTTCTTCCCTCTTCCATTTCTTCCTGTTTCAGAACAAAATCAGAAGCTGAAATGTTGAGTTCTCCTGTAGCACAGAGGCTTTAAATCACCTGTCTTTCTACTCCATGTTAATGAGTGATAAAACAGTTTGCAAATAAACTGGGGGAAAAAAAAAAAGAAAAAGAACTGAGTATCATACATGCAAACCCAACTGAAGTGATTAATGGGCCGTTATTTGTAACACAATGGAAGGCATAGAACTAAATCAGAAATGATTTAAAATACTTTGCACATTGTTTTGGATAATTTGAAAACATTTCAAGCAAGAATTAAGCTCAAAAGTATCCTGGCCAAAATGTTAAAGTGAATCTGACAGGTTGATTAATTTATTAGAACTGTTTGAAGAGAAGGATGAACAGTGATTTGAGAAAATAGAAGGAAGTTGGGTACATGGGGTAGACTGTCTTACAGCACTGCACGTGGTGGATGGCTTCCTATACTTTATGTAATAAATATTTGAATAGGAAAAAGGCAGTGCAGAAAACAACTTTGTCACCGGAAGAACACTTCATTCCATCTGTTGATGTTGGACAGAGGCTTTCAAAGAAACCCTGGTTCAGCACAGGAATTTAAACATGTGCTTCAGACATATGTTTAAGTATTTTTTGAGACTGGAGAAGCACCATAATGCGCCTAGTTTGAAGTAAGCATTTAACTACTTGGAGTGCAGGAGACAGGAAGGCAGGGGCACTTTTAAAAAATGGCTTTTGAGAAAGGGGCCTATGAAACTGTATTTTGAACATCACCAAATAAGAAATGTGGGAATTATTGTGTCTCTTTTCACATTTTGCTTTGGGTTTGCTTATCTATGATAGTTTTCTATGGCTTCCTGGACCTGTAGCCAGTAAAATACCAGCGTTTATTAGAAAACTACCATATTTACCTAATTTTCTAAATTCCTTCATATTTTAGGCCAGAATGATGTCAGATCCAGTCCCAGGTACTGAGCCCAGAGACAAGAGAGAGAACCAAGAGAGAGGAGGACTTTCTTCTGGTCAAAGAGGGTTGAGATAAGGATTATTTAGGCAATCAGAACACTCATAAATCTATGGGCCCAGATGGGATGCACCCAAGAGCGCTGAGGGAGCTGGCAGGGGTCATTGCTCAGCCGCTCTCCATCATCTTTGAGAGGTCATGGAGAGCGGAGGAGGTGCCAGGGATTGGAAGAAACCAGTGTCACTCCACCCTTCAAAAAGGGCAAGAGGGAGGAGCCGGGAAACTACAGGCTTATCAGCTTCACGTTCATCCCTGGAAAGGCGATGCAGCAGCTCATCCCAGAGACCACCTCTAGGGATGTCAAGGAAAAGAAGGTGATCAGGAGTAGTCAGCATGGATTCACCAAGGGGAAGTCGTGTCTGACGAACCTGATAGCCTTCTACAATGAAGTGACCAGTTGGATGGATGATGGGAGAACTGTGGATATTATCTACCTTGACTTCAGCAAAGCTTTTGACACAGTCTCTCATAACATCCTCATAGGAAAGCTCAGGAAGTGTGGAGTGGACAGTGAAGAGGATTGAGGACTGGCTGGATGGCAGAGTCCAGAGGGTGGTGATAAACAGGGCCAAGTCTGGTTGGAGGCCTGTGGCCAGTGGTGTCCTGCAGGGGTCTGTATTGGGCCCAGTGCTGTTCAACTTGTTCATCAGTGACTTGGACGAGGGCACAGAGTGCACCCTCAGCAAGATTGCAAATGACACCAAACTGGGAGGAGTGGCCGACACTCCTGAGGGCTGTGTTGCCATTCAGAGGGACCTGGACAGGTTGAAGAGTTGGGCAGAGAGGAACCTCAATGAGGTTCCACAAGGACAAGTGCAGGGTCCTCCACCTGGGCAGGAATAACCCCAGACATCAGTACAGATTAGGGGTTGACCTGCTGGAAAGCAGCTCCGCAGAGAGGGATTTGGGAGGCCTGGTTGACAGCAAGTTAACCATGAGGCAGCAATGTGCCCTTGTGGCCAGGAAGGCCAATGGGATCCTGGCCTGCATCAGGAGGAGCGTTGCCAGCAGGTCGAGGGAGGAGATTCTGCCTCTCTACTCAGTTCTGCTGAGGCCGCATCTGGAGTATTGGGTGCAGCTCTGGGCTCCCAAGTACAAGAAGGACATTGAGCTTCTAGGGAGGGTCCAGCAGAGAGACGCAAAGATGATGAAGGGACTGCAGCATCTATCTTATGAGGAAAGACTAAGCAAGTTGGGCCTCTTTAGTCTGGAGAGCAGAAGGATGAGAGGAGATTTGATTAACATGTTCAATTACCTGAAGGGTGATTGTAGGGAGGATGGGGCCAGGCTCTTCTCTGCGGTGGCCGGTGACAGGACGAGGGGTAATGGGTGTAAGTTGAAACGTAGGAAGTTCCACCTCCATACGAGGAAGAACTTTGCTGTGAGGGTGACAGAGCCCTAGAACAGACTGCCCAGAGAGGCTGTGGAGCCTCCTTCTCTGGAGATCTTCCAAACCCGCCTGGATGCCACCCTGTGCCATGTGCTCTAGGTGTCCCTGCTGGAGCAGGGGGGTTGGACTAGATGATCTCTAGAGGTCCCTTCGAACATTAAGCATTCTGTGATTCTGTGAGATATGTAATGCCTGAAAAGTTATTGCTTGCCTTGTCTTATTACATGCACTGTTAAGTTTACTTGGATGTGGACAGCTTAGTTGGGCCCATAAAACATAGATCTATGTATTTTCAGGTTTGAGGTTCTGTTTTGTTTGTTTAGTCTGAACTCTTATGTAACACAGGAGATATAGGAATAAGTCTGCAGTCTTCCATTTCAGCTGTGCTTCTAAAGTGCGCGGAGCATCAGAGACTGGAGATACTAAGCCAAATGAACGCATTCATCTTTTTAGTCCTGTGGAAGATTAAAAATGGGATGAGGTCTGAAAGTTGGTTTTGGAAGATTTTCCCCAAAGTTTATTTAAATTTTGTGATTTTGTTAAGACTTTTGATCAACATAGTTATTCTGAAGGGGGGAGAAAATGAGTCTTCAGCACTTCCAAGTAATATGTATGTTAAAGAAGACATATTATTTCTGGATGTTCTGTTTAAACATAAATTAAAGGCTGCCCCAGCCAACAAAGCCCTACAATTAGACGTACCATGAAACTGTAAGGCTGAACATTTTAAAGCAGTCAGAAGAAACTTTTTTTTTTTTTTTTTTTTACCTAGCTACCTTGACTTCAGCTAGTCTCTGGAACTTTTTACTCTCCTATATGGACTGAGAGGGTGGAGAGGAGAATTTAAAAAATAGTGTGGATCATTTATATAAAAACATTAGAAATATGCATTTCTGCAAAGTTAGGGATGGGAGTTTCAAAAAAAAAGAAAAAAAAATCCCAGGAATTTGACTGAAGCATAAATTGTCATGCTTAAAAAATACCGACATTCCCCTCCAAAAAACAAACAAACAAACAAAAAAAAAACCCAATCTCCTTGGGGCAGGAACACTTCCCCACTCCAGAGACAACTGATGTCTCCCACACCATAATGTGTTACTTGCAGGGCTCTTAACAGCAACTAACAAAAGAAGACGGGATCATTACAGAGAATTTAATTTTCAGTAAAGGAAAAGCTTTGTATAAGGCATGACTTTTTTTCCCTGAAACTATTAATCAGCCTTGTACTTGAAGAAAACAGATGATTGCAGCTGAACCATTTATATGCTGATAAATCATATGTAATCCTATGTTATGTTTTATCTGTCATTTTAGGTTGCTTTATGGAATAAGTGCAAACCTGTGAGTCCAGGTTAGTCCTTGGAGTACATTGCAACCAAAGAAATAGGCTTCATTTCTGAAGTCTGGTTGGATTAGGAGTGTCTGATTATGACTTTGGTTATGACTTTGAAAGGGTCTGTTGATATATGAGGTCTGAGTTGTGAAGCTGCTACATAATGAGTTTATAATCCCATTCTTGTAACATGAAAGGTTTGTCTCATACCATACATTGGGAAATGATAAAAACTTGTTGTTATAAAAAGGACATTGATTCAATTAATTCCTTTGTGGGTTTGCATAGGAGAAATGAGAAGTTTTTCTTGCAATGTTAAAGCTGGATCCTCTGAGATCGATGACTCTGAGTGTGCTGAGCATCTTACAGGATCTGACTCTTAATTAAGTTGTGTTAACAGTTGTCTCATTTGTAAATGATGCCAGTGACCATTCATCTTCTAACACTGCTCCAGGTTGGTGAAATATGGAAAGTGTTTTTTTTCCCCAAAAAACTGCTTAAAAATAGCTTTTCATGTTATGTTTGTTGAATCTAAAAATTCAAATAGTACTTTTAACACCTTTTTTTTTCTTTTTTTTTTTAAATTGCTTGGGAGATTGTAGTTTGACTTCCAAAGTGAATTCCCATTTCCCAAAAGTGCAGGACAGGCTGGTGCTGTGAGCAGTTATCAAAGGACATAGATTGCTTGTTTTTTTTCCAGACTCTGTGACCTTGAACAAAGTCAGTAGAGCACTCTGTGCCTCGCTTTAGCAATTCATGTGATGAATACTAAGTTATACTGTAGCTAGCTCCCAGGGGTATGGAGCAGCCTTAATTAATGAGTTGGCAGTGTGCTTTGAGATCCACTGATCTGACCTTTCTGCCTGTACTATCAAAGTGCTTGTCCATGTCCTTATCCATGAGCAAAGTGATAACAAACATCTCTTCTTGCTGTCTCTTCACCTTGTCTGTTCACGTCTGTTTGATGTGCTTCTGCCTGACTCATCTGCATGGCCATTTCTTCTGACCGCTTTCCTCATTCCTCCGCTGTCTTTACTGCCTCCACTGCTTTAAGCACAGGCACCTGTATTTTCACTTGTGTAACTATTAGATAGAGCTATTCGGTTGTACTGACCTATCAGGTTTAATTTGATATTGTCAGTTTTGACGTTGCCTTAACTTTCTTTGAAGAGGAAGTACAGCCTTGAGCATTTTTCTCCCTACAATCACCTTCAGGATTTCTGTTTTGTAAACCCTGAACAGTGGAAGAGTTTTGTGTCAATATCTCCTCTACATGCTGTCCAGCTCCTCCTTTCCATCCTTCCCTCTCTATCCCTCTTGGGATTTGGTATAGGAAATGGTGCCATCATTAATAAAATCCACCACAGACCTAAATGTGGGAGTTACTACATTAACTCCTAAGTTTTGCATGTGCTAAAGAAACTGGATGGACCGTGGCTAAGATGTTCAATTAGTTATAGGTTTAAATCTTCTCTGGAAAAGTCTACCCTGGTTAGAGTTTTGCATTTGCCGAGTTGAGAAGCTGTTCCACTGTTTGGCTGGGTGTAGCCACTGCTACTAGAAAGCAGTTGTGCCTGCTCTGCTTCTGATTATCTACTCACTCACCAACACATTGGGAACCTAATCTTTTTATGACTTTAAAATGCCTTCAACCCCAACAACTTGCCTCATAAGGAAAAATTGCTCATAGCACTAATATAACAATCATCTTCAATTCCCTGTGCAGAATATAGATTTTTCTGTTAGTAAGTGGAGCAAAAGAAATAATTTTTTTCCAAGTTTTGCTAAGTATTTCTTACATGTGTATATATATATATATATATGTATATAAGCTTTTACTAAAATGTAGTTAGAGGAAGAAATCTTTTAAGGGTTTGTTTTCAAATGCAACTGCAATGAAGCAAATGCTCATGAAATATAGGAAGTGATACAGAATTATGCAGAACAGTAAGCCCAACTCCAGTCTTAGTGTCTACAATGCTACAGCTTTTATTCAAGCACAACATCGATTGTTTGCACTAGAATGAACTCAGAAAGTACCTTATCATTTGTCTACTAAATGTACCTATTTCATTCAGTGTTCCTTGTTGCTCCTACCTATCCCATGCACAAATGTAACTCTCCTAGAAAGTCTTCATCCAAGGTGCAAGTAATCATATCACAAGAGGATATGAAGCCTCACAAAGAAGGCTTTTCACACATAATGGAAAGAAGGGAAGACGCACATATAGATGAAGGGAAGGAAGGTGAATCCAGCATGATTGTGAAGCCCAGCTGACAGAATATGAGAAGTATGTGTAAAAAATTTATGAGAATGCATAGAAATGTTACTCAACAACAAATCTTTCCGTTAATCCTTCCACAATGACAGAGCAAGGAGATATGCAAGCTTTCCAATGGCTGATAGAATTATATCCTGAAATCAATGATGTGTGTCCATATAAGCTACTCTTTCGATGCAGCAAAAAGTGAAGAAATGCAAGATCCTACTTTTCAGTATTGGTGAGGGAACAGATTTCCTGGTTTTGGTTAAGGGATGGAGGTCTTTTAAGGAAGAAAATTCAAGCTCATATATTTATTCTCATTCTTTCTCAAAGGCTATGCAGGAAAAAAAAAAAAGAGAGATGTTCCTTTGCTTGTTGAAGTCTTAAGAATAAGTATCACAAACTGATTCTGTTCATGCTGACTGCTGGGGCAGGGAGATGGTATGAACAAAGTTTGTGCCTTGTGTTGCAGAATCAGAGCTTGTTCTAGACCTCATCCAGCTGAGAACTTAGTTTAAGTTGCATGAACAGTCAAGGAGCTGAGTGTAATTCACAGGCTACTAGCATAATATAGATGCTGCATTAAGAAACTGAAGTGACATATTAGAACTGAGCAAGTATCCTTTAAGTGTCTGGAATACTGACTTTTTGGTAGTTTATTTCCTTTATTCTAACAGTAGCTTACAGAATGAAGTCAGTAAACTTTTGCCCATCTCGAGGGAGCCCTATGAAGATTAGCTGGGATTCATAGGGGTGCAGAAAGCCTTCCTTACAGAGGCCTTTGATTATTGAATTAGGGCAATACCTGTTTGGGCGCCTAAAGCAGGACTAAGGATTTTTGCAGCCGTCCTGTGACACTTGGGCATCAAAGATATAAATCCAGTGGGATGAGCTTATAAAGGGAGCACTAAGTCTGCTGGCCTCGGCTGAGAGACCAAATGTGTCTATTATCTCAGGCTGGAGACGCTCATATGGTGATACACACCAGTCCAATCTAGATTGATTCTGTTGCCATTCCACTTAGCAGGGGAAAGGTAATGAGCGAAATGCTGTGTCATTCATGTGTCTTGACACAGGTAGACTGCAAATCACATGTACCCTGTGCTTGTGGAGAGGATGCTGAACTACAGAATGTGTGTAATAGGACTTGAGACAAAGAGCACGAGGCCATGAATTAATCAGTCCTGAAGTCTGAAATGAATCCTGCAGAAATTATTATTTAGAATTTATTGGACTAAAAATCATGAAATGAAAACTAATATTAATATAAGTATGTGCTTGAACTGTGGAAAAGAAAAGGCAGACATAATTTACAGGATATGAATATAAATGTACAAGTACTCATTCTAGGAAAAAATAACTAGAAGGTTAAACAAGAAATTGGAAGTGGATTTACCTATAGTGTCAAGATTATTATCCTCTGAGACCTTCTTCAGTAACAAGTACTAACGAAGAACAAGAAGTTTTTTGACTAAGGGCTGTTGTAGCTGGTAAAATACTGGTTTTAACAAACTTAGAAAATTGCTGAAAACCAAAAAAAAATGCTAAATGGTATCATAGGGAGGGAAGAGTGGTATAATTCAGAAGGAAAAATGGTATTTTGACAAAATGAAGAAAAGTAACAGTTTAAGCAATCTGGACTTGCTTTCAAGTGGCCAGATTGTATTTCCTGAATAATTACTGAGGGATTGGGCTCTGTTTGGTTTAATTGGTAACGTGTGTTGAAGCCAGAGCTGAAGGAACTATTTGCAGCGAATAATTTATTTGATCAATGTTTTCTTCTTTTCTGTTCATAAATTATCCACAAACAGGTTTTTCCCCCACTAATTTGTTCATTATTCAAAATTGCTTGGCAAATGCTTTGTGTAAGTGTCTTTTTGAGACTTTTTCTTTCTCTTTTCAGAAGATTATGGTTATACAAGTAGAGTTTATATAGTGGGACTCACAGAACCTGAATGCTTTTTCTTAACTGTTCTGACTGAGGGGAAAATAATGTATTTTCTACGGGTTATTTGGTATATTTGCTGAAAATGTGAATAGTGCAGAAGCTTTTCTTTATATTCATAGGATTTCAGGCCAGAAGGGACTATTAGATACTCTAATCTTTTTTATGATGCAGATGTAAGAGGAATACATCTAATTTCTCCCATACTGAGTGCAATAATTTGTGCTTAACTAAAGCAGAATAGAACTGTATTTTAAAGCCTTTTCAGACAAATGGCTAAAAGCTACTGTAAAAGGGATTATTATTCTGTTTTCCCCTGCAAGACTATGTAACTATCTGGTATTCATTTTTCTGTCACGTTTGATAGTTTGTTAATGGGATGACCGAATCTTCTGAAAGAAGGGAGGACATGAGAGCCTCCACGGTCATGTGAAATGCTCTTTCACCAACCTTCCTCTCTGCTTGTCCAGGTATAGCTTTTCTATGAGGAACGTTGCAAAGAAATAGAAAAACTGAATGAATATTCATGGCAAGCAAACAATGACCCTTGTGAATGCTGTCAAAGCAAGTGCATGCTTTTAGTCAAATTAATGTTCCTGAATTTTCCTTGCAGTATTTTTGCAGTGCTAGCCAAGAAAGATACTGTTCAATGTAAGTTGTAGTGACAGTATTTTTTTTTAAATTTGGAATAAGCCTTGCTACTCAGAAGGCAAGATAAGTGCCTTTGTCACACACTATTAAGATGAAAAATGTAGTAAGATGCTGCCTTCCACTACAGTTTGAATTGGAGCACATACGTGTAGAAGAAAACAAAACAAAACAGACTTTCTAGCAAAAATCTGCTGGAAGTTATGTCCACGCAGGCTTGAAGGAGCACTCTTCATGAAGTGGAAATATCCAAGGTTTCCCCCTCCTAAAATGCTGTTTATGTGAAAAAAGCCGATCCCAACAGGAGATGAGAGTAAGGGATGCCTCCTTTCCCCCAGTGGTAAGTCTGGTTAGATCTCCTGCTGGCAACCCACACTCTCTAAAGCTCATACTCCAGGCTCTCTCTATGGCACAGCAGCAGCGTTTCTGTGAACGAGCAGGTGGTCCTGTAAATTGGCCTGAAACTAAATGTATAGACCGAAGAGGCTGAGCTGCTGAGTTAGAGCGGTCTGATAGCTGGCTGGGCAGCTCAACCACTTAGCACAGCTGAGCTGCACTACCTGGCTGCTTGTAGGTACAAAATCCACCCTACTTGTGAAATAGTGGTTTCAGCTAGACCTCGTCTTCTTCACTGGCTTGTAGGAGCAACCAAAAGACTAGTTTAGACTACGCACACATGACTTTACATTCCTAAAATGAAGTGAGATGAATGTAACCCTAAATTATTTTGTTTCAGAAGGGCTGTGATAAAAACTGTAAAACCTAATCCATTAGCAAGTAGCAATGCTTTCCCTCACACAGCTGAAGCAATAAGCACTTAAGCATTTTTGTTAAGCAGAAAGGTCTGTGTCATGCTAGAATGTGAGTAAACAGGTGCTTTTTAATTCTCAAGGTTTGGTTCTCTGTGGGTGTTTTTAAATACTGTGCTGAACCTGGAAGTTGTCAGGGGCATGATGTGGTATTGAGGTTGAATAAGGCTTGTTACCATGCATTCCTTGTGATGAAATATAGATGCTGTATACTGTGAAGAGAGTAAGGTTGTCTCTACTTATATTTGACTTGGAGAAGGGATTACTTGAAGTGTCAAATTGCTTTTTCATTTGATTAAATCAGGTGTCTTGACTATAAAGCATTTCCCTGCCAAAGGAAGCTAGTAAGAGTGATAGAGCCTGTGCTCTGGAGTTGTCTCCATGTTGTCCTGAATGCAAATGGCAGCTGTTCTCAGCGTGGTCTCTGGTGCTTCTCTTTTTCCTGGTCTCTGTCATTGGAAGGTATTCCATCTGCACTGGAGCACTATGAAGCATCTACACACCATCAGGTGAGGGGCTGGCAGGGGACAAGCTGTGTCTGATACTTTATGGAGCACAGTCCTTCTAATATTTTAGAGTGCTCAAATATTCCAGCTGATTATAGTCTCTAGCCCTGCAGTTAAATTATTATCCTGATCAGAAATTTAATTGCTCTCACTTGTCTTGTTCTGTATGTGCTTTTGGCAGAATGACAGCACTCTCTGTCACTGTTTCTCCATCTATTGAGTGATTCAAAATATGTCTATAAAATCAGAGGGGAAACATATTAGTGGTGGTGATGTTGCCTGATAAAGTGCTTTGTTGCTCTTTTCTGATTTGATAGTAGTATGAGTGCACTTTAAATATTTTATGTCATTCTTACAACAAATTGTGAATTTTAAAGCTACAGTTGTACACCTGGTGTGAAAGTAGGTTTGATCAGTGTTCAGGATCCCAGATGTCTTTTTTTTTTTTTTTTTTCCTTCTCCCTATACTTTTACTTTTCAGTACAGACTTATAGTTTATAATAATCCCACTGAAGTGAGATAGATGACATCTTTTCTACTCTAGGAAAAGGCTGAATATCATTTTACTAGGAATTCTACTTGCAGTTTTCAGAAATTGTCTTAGAAGGCAAAAGCAGAGAGAATCACTGCTAGGAAGTAATGATTTAAGCTTGCTAAAGTGGAGGGAAAACAACCAAACCCAAACAAACATACAATCCAGAAAACCTGAAATGTTTGAACACTTAGTATCACAGGTTTTGAAACTGCTGAGAAATGTTGACTGCTGTTTTTAGTAAGCTAGAAACTGTGTTTTAAACGGCAGGACTGCATGTGAGAACTTATGCTCATTATGGTCTTGAGCAGAGAAGGAACGATGCTAACGTTAATTTATGGTTTGAAAAGTGTGGGTCGTTTTTAGCTTCTGAGGCGGATGAACTGTTTCTTTTGGAATAAATGGTTTTAATTCCAATAGCAAAAACATTTGTAACTGTTTGGGAGCTTGTTTTTTGTTTGTTTGTTTTTGTTTGTATAAGTTTAGGAAAGAAAACAAGATGATGGGATATATTGTAGAGCCTATTAAGGCAACAGCAGCATGAAATGCAAACAGGAATTTGCACGTGTGAGGGCCTTAAAACAATAGGTTGTACCAATTATATTCCATATATTTGAAGTGAAGCTGGAAGACATCTATTACATAGAATAATATGTGTTACAGTTCTATATAGAAGTATCTTCAGCTGTATTGGTTTAAAAGAGCCAGTTATCATGCTACTGCAATGAATGCTTGGAAATAAGCTTTTAAATTGGAATTTCCAAAAGGAAATTTCCTTGAATTCTGTATGAAGGTATTAAGCAGCAAATTCAAGCGTGAACATTTCTTGCTGCCTCCTCTAGAAAGCTTCAAATAATTTCTTCCCCCCTGCCTCAGCAGGCTAATACTTTGCTTGCTTTAAGTGTAGTGTTATGAAGAAATAAGCAATCTTAGCTAGCTTTGAGTAAGTCCAGGAAAGTGGTGGAAATGTGTCTGTATTTGCACAATGTTTTATCTTGGAATAAATCATCTCACCCTTGGCAAGGCCAATTGGCACCATTCAAACCTTCCTGGTAACCAGTGTGGATGTCTCAAAGCAAACTGGACACATCTGCAGGGTGCTGTATGGCATTGCATAGAATCTTAAAATAAAATTTGGGGCATCTACCATGCTTAGAACGACTAGAAATACTTTCATTGAAGTAGGCTTTTAGATTTTTCTTCCGAAAGAATGATAACTCATGCTATCCAAAAGCGGAAGTTGAATCTCTTTCAGGGTCACAATAATCACAATGACCACCAATTTTTGGTATCCCATAGAAGCATCTTGTAAATCAGCTTTAAAATGATAGTAATTAAAGAGCTTTATAGTTCAATTTATGCATTAATAGATGCCCTGATACCACAGGGAAGGTGTTAAACTTTCTAGATATTTTATGTTTCCAGAACAGAGTTAGACCGTAGAATCTACTTCTCTGTCATGTTTTCAACATCGATGTATTTGGGAGAAAAAAATTCCCAACTTCTTGATGGCTTTTTACTCCTATTTATAATTTGCGCAGATATGTGACTTTTGTTTTCAGGCCATTAGTCCCTTTCCTCATTTGCATATTTCCCTTTTTTTTTTTTTTTCTTTTCTCCTAGAGAAGAAAGGACTGCCAAAGAAATAGATTTAGGTTTCCTCTGTGGCAGTACAGAGTGTCCAAGATGACTGCGAGAGTCCAGCCTGCTCATCCATTCACCATATTCAACCTCTTTTGGGTAATTTGATCCCACCTGACACTTCTGACTTTTTGATGCATAAATTGGCTTTTCACAGCGTAGTGTTTCTCCTTTGTGACTGACAGGGAGATCTGTTGCTGTCAGCATGGATTTTCTCCAGTTATTTCTCCTGTCGGTTCTTCTCTACCCCGTGCTCTCAGTTACAACACTTTTCAACTCTGTGCTGCATCATTTCTCTCTAGCAAATGTCTTTCCACCTCTGTCTTTCCTCTGTTCCACTCTATTTCCTTCTTTTGCCTATCTTTCTCTCTTTTTCCAAATCTACTTTACATTTTTTTTTCTTTTATTTTTCTTTGTTTTTCTAAACTCTTTGCCCTTCTCATTAATTACATTACATGGTGTTACTTGATACTCATGCTTCCAATCCTTTTCTTGACTGCATAGAGCTTTTACTGCAGGACTTCTGATTGGCTTTGCAATTCGTATTTTTTGTCAAGCTCATATTTTTTTCTAATGTTAATGCGAACAATGGAAAAGTCCTCCCCTCGTGGGAAATCTATATCAGGGCTCTTTGACTCATGTCCTCAGTTTCTAATCTCACAAGCTGGGAGGTGAAGAGGGGAAGTCTCTGCCTGATGGAGGAATCCTTTTACTGAATTTTGTATTGTCAGTACTTGTGATTAGATCATCAGTCAAGGTAGCATGAGAAAGATGAGACTGAAATTCTAAAATTGTCCAACTCCAGACTTCTGGTAAATATGAGGTTTTTAGCCTTCTTTCACGAAACAAAGTTTTACCTCAAGAACACAATAGTGTAAGCTTCCATTCCCAAAACAGCCAGATAAGAAATACTCCCAAAGTGGTCTTATTCTTCTTCCTGCTATTGCTTGAGTTGTGACTTTTTAAACATTTCTGTTCAACCATGTTGTTGATGGAATTCCAGAGGAAATGTCCATGAGCAGAAAAGAAGATAACTTCACATTGAGTTGAAGAGTTTTAGATCCAAAGCAGACTACCGGTGAATGATTATTATGTTAAGCCTTGCTGGAGCTTGCATTTTGCAATACAAGTCAAATAAACAACTCGCAGGTCTCTCTTTATTATTCATGCTTATATGGCTGCTTCTGTGAATGCTGCAGCTAAAAGAATATACTTTGGGGATAATATTTAAAGGAATTATTTGGAATGAGATAAGATATTTTCTCTTTAGAAAGATATAATGGATGCTGACAATTTCTGGAAGAAAACTTGAACTAATCTTAAGGGAAATGGGCCTGAACAAAAAAACATTTAGACTTTGCACACAGTGCATTATTCCAACAGTGTAAGTTGATCTGAGGGTCATATATAAAAAGAAAGGCAAATTTTTAATGCAGTAAAGTAGCTGGTCTGAACACAATAACATATTAAAAATGTTTAGTAATTTGGACTTTGTTTTTTCAAATGTACTTCATCTGGCAGGTTGCATTTCTGTTCTTTTCTCAAACGTAGAAGAAATCTTTGTGATTGTGACTCCCTTGATATTATAGATTTGTACGTTGATTTTTACAATCCTAGGGCAAGAGAAGAGCTTTCATTCAAGATCATAAAATTTCTTACTCCTTATGTAGTATCTGGCCATAAAGAAAAGTGGGATTTAACAGCATAGTTCTTACTACAGGCAGCAGAGTACTAATGATGTGTGTGATTTGGCTTTTACTAGACAACATATTGCTCAGTAGTTTATGGTCTGGTCATACTGACTTCGGTGTTGGCACTTGATGTTTTCTGTTTGTGCTGATCTTGCTGAATACAAGGTATTCTGAAAGCAAGCTATTGTAACGGAGGGAGTAGAATTATATTTCCAAAGTCGGATCATTATCTGCCCACCTCTCTTGATCTTTTATTTTTGACGATTGCATGTATAGTCAGTTTGGCATTTAACCTGCCCCTCCAGCAGTGTGACTGTGGAGACTGGTGGAATCCTATTCTCTTTCAGCCATTAGTCTTTGTAATGTTCTGCCAAATAAGGTAAGACATAGTTATATCTGCATGAATGTATCTATGCTGCAAATGAAGGTTAATGGATGGAGGGCTGAATAGCCTAACCTATGTGGCATTGATAACACGAGCAATGAAAAATACAGCAGTGCTTCTTTACTGTAAGTAAGTCTCACAGTCTGTGGATTTCTTCCCTTCTGCTGCTCTTCAGGTAGATTAAAGCTAAATGGGAAATAACTGCTTATGCAGCGATCACGGCTGTGTATTGTTCACACTCAAAACTCAAAGGTATATGTTTAGTATATATTTAGCATTTAGACCTGCAGATTTCGGAATGGAAGGAAGTGTATAAGACTTTATGTTGGTTGGTTTGGTGTAAGTCAAAAACGTAGAATTGAGGACAACTTGTGTTATTCTCGTTGCCACTTTGATTTTGTTAAGTCATGTCATCAACCTGTACTTTGTTATTGACTGGTTTGTCCTATCTGCTTAGATAATAAGCTCTGTAGGACAAATCACTTGTTCAGTGCAGATATGTGCAAGATTTAGAGTTGTGATGCAATACATGCAAGTGGAATACCTAAAATTAGAAGGAATTATTTTTTCTTGTTTTACTCCTCCTCAGAAGTTGGGTGTTTGCATTTGTTTGTTTTCTTGGGAGGGCCTGAAGTTTTCAATTTTTTTTTTCCCAGTTAATTTTTAAATGTGAGACAACAACAGAGATGAGAACTTACAATTCCTAACAGAAACCAAAATAAAAAGTGATGATGCTTTTTTTCTTTTTCCCCCCCCATCAGATTTGCTTTGTTTTTCTCTATTCCTCTCATGAATTAAAAAAAAAAGTAGTAATAATAAAAAGAATGGCTGATCTTTTCCCCTGCAAAACCAAAACAATCCAAAATTCAAGTTGTTCTTTTCAACTTGCCTTTCAAGGTTTTGTTACCTAGTCTAAAGGAACTAGAAACTAGAAAACAAATGTACTTAATTCCCTTCCTTCTTTTTGATATAATTAAATTAATTTTACAAAGGAATATATTGGAATTACTTGTTTTTCTGTGTTTGTTTCTTGAAACTGTGCCTTTAAGAAAGATGATGGTAAGGAGGAAAGAACAACAAAGCAGAAAAGGAGAACTGTTATTGTTCAAAGAGGGTTTGAATTTAATTTCTTGCCCATTTGTCCAGTGAGGGAATAGGAATGGCTTCATTATTCCTCAGCCATCCTCAAGTGAGGTTTCTAACCTTGGCTCTGTTTCACTGATGAGGACTTTTTAACTTCCCTTGACAGTTTGTTCATTTACTTAACTCCTTTTCTTGCTGTATGAAACTTCACACAGTAACTGTATTTGACCTAAATTTTCCCTGATGCCACTTAAGTTCATTGTTTCCTCTTCCTTCCTTATTAATTAAGGGGAATAATTGATTCTTGTTCTTCCTATTACATCACTTTATGTACTTGAAGATAGGTCTCTGTCACTCTTCCCCCTTTTTCTCCATGACATATAAATATGAAGACGAAAGGGAAATATTTCTCTGGCAGGGTGATGTTGAGAAAATAGAGCAATTCTTCAAGGAGATGGGACATGAGCCATAAGGATTAGCCTAGTAATTGAGATTTGGAGGGGCTTATAAGACAGCTTCATGTCCGCTCCTCTCTGGCCAAAATACTGAGATTGCTGTGCACTCTTATCCTTATAAGACACGGGCTATTCAGTCCCCAGTTAGTTACAGGCACTGCTGTTGCCATTTAGCCAGCTAAGGGCATTTGTAGGTAATCTGGACAGGAAGAGGGTGTTGGTTTTTTTTTTTTTTTTTCTTTTTTCTTTTTTCTCCCCCCTCTTCTTTTTTCTTTAATATATAGAATTTTTTGATATATCACAAAATTGTTTGGAAGAAGCTGAATGAATTTTAGGTTACTTGTTCTCAGCCTTCTGCTGAAATTAAGCATAGTTCTGAATCCTTTTGAACTTAGAAATCTGTCTATCATTTTATTTCCTCCTACATTTTCAAGGTTATCTCTGAAAGAAAAAAAGGATAGAAACTTTTTTAAAAAATAAATGAAAGCTGTGGTTATTTTTTATGCATATATAGTTCCTGCAAGACAGGGAGGCCTGCAGCTGTCTAGCCTCATGAATTCCAAAGATTGACACAGATTTGATTATCACATGGTTGTGCAATGATGAGGTCTAGTATCTTTTGAAATCATGTAAGCCACTGCATTCTGTTTCTTTCATAGGTAATACCAAGAGCAGATCTGTACCTTGCATATGTTTTTAACCCTTTTGAAAGTGGAATAAATGAACTCTGACTATAGTGAGTACTTCGTCTGGAGACATAAGGATATTACCACTATCATAAATGGTGTGATTGTTCTAGTTCTCTAGGTAGAGGAAGTATTATCATCTTATTCCAGAGTGTGATCTGGCACTGACTTAGTGTTTTATCACCTCAAAGTTATCATTAGCAAGTAACTATTATAGAAAATTGTTCTCATGCTCTTTTATGTAGCTCATTAGCTCTTTCAGCTATTTTCTTTATTTCTGTTAGTGATATCCCTCAGTACCTGAATATAGTGGATGCTCTGTGGAAAATATTTGAATACATTTTGATACTGGATATAGGCCAATTTTTTTTTCCAAGCAGTTCAAATACAGTAGGACCTTTTGCTTATTTCTTCTCATCTCTGTTCATTGGGTGCTAGATATCTTAGCGGTATGATGATGGGAGAACAATAAGTTCCTTGCCAGAGCAGTAGTGTTGAGCAGCAAGATACAGTTGTGTGTTTTTTTTTTTTTTTTTTTTTTTTTTTTTTTTTTTTGTGAGTTTCAAGGCATCCAAAAAAATGGATAAGGCTTATTTATTGATCTTTTGAAGAAAGTGAGGATTTATCTCTGTTCTTGTGTTTTCTATTATCATTTTTCTAATTGTCCCATATGCAGAAGTTCAGAATTGCAGAAGTTGGATACTATAAGCAGTCAAGGTGAAAGTCTTGCTAGAGTTGAAAGGTGCACAACATACCCAAGCAGCTGGGTGAGATGATTAACTGCTAATTTTACCCCATCAGCTTAGGAATCTCCATGTGAAATTTACTTTATGGTTGAAGCAGAAGCCAAGGCCAGTGCTTAAGGTCTGATACACTATTGAGTTTCTGTAACTTACTGAGTTTGTGTTAGTTGATGATAACAGAAACCACTGGATTGAGAATTAACTAATAAAATTGATTCCACTTTTGCCACAGGTAGTACTCATACAAGCACGTACCGGGGGTCAGACAAGATCCTTGAACTCATGGGGGCTTAGCTTAGTCAGTCAGTCCTGTCAGAGTTTCAGGAGCAGAACCTGTGGATTTGGTCTTCTGCTTTGAGTTCTCTGCTTCCATTAGGCTATTGCTCAGCCATGGCAAATAACTCTGTGTATGCGAGGGTAAAGTCTCCAGAGATCTTGCCCTGTTCTGGCTGACAGGTCTTCTAAAAGCATAAGCCAATTCAGAAGAATTTTGTGTGTGTGTGAAATAACAGCATGGCTGCTTCCTCCTGTTCATGGGTTGCATTGGAGTTCAGGCAATGAGTGGTTTACCAGTGTCAACTGTAGGTGATAAAGCTGACTCCTTCAGGCCCTCCCTGCCTTGTACAACTTGATGTTTTGGAGAGATGATGTTTGTGAGCTCTAGAGCTTTCAAAGAGAGCAAGTTCTATTTATGGATTGTAACACTTGGTTTTCATATATATATATATATATATATATATTACTCCTCCACAAAAACAAGTACTTAAGAAAAGGGAGAAAGTCTGATAATGATGATGATAAAATCACCTATATAGCTATATATCTTTCTGTCCAACAAAATCAATATTTACCTTCATACAAAGAGTATTTTAGAGGGACAGTCCTCTTAATAGTCCTACAAGGTAAAATTGTTCTTAGTCCGCTTCTAAAGACATAAAAGATCAATCCAATAAACTTATTAACAGGGCTTCAGTTAATTAGAGCTGTTGCTACTGCTTTTCTTTTGGGACATGGCTATCTAAAGAAGTTCCTATGAAGTAATCTATGTGGCTGATAAAATGGCTTGTCAGCCAATCTGTCCTAAGGGGCTCTCAAGACAAGAGGATGCATTTCCTCTTGTCTGGGCCACTGGTGCTGTAGCTTACCAAGTGTTCACTGAGGAAAACTTGCGTGTCATGGAGTAAAATCATGCCATGCATCCTGCACTCTGTATCCCCATCCTTAGGAGACATGGCAATTCTGGATTTTCAGATGAGATTTAACCATTGTTTAACTGGCTTTCTAACTTGAGGCAAAATGGCTTACTACCTTAGCCTTTCTCTTTTCCCGCCTTGGCTGCTGACCTGTTAAGTAACTGTAGAACTGTAGCAAATAAACTGCCCTTTTCTACTATGTAGCTTTGGTTTTAGATAAACTTCTATTGTTCTGGGAATTGCACAGCATTTTATATACCGGATGCCTTTCTCATTTTTTTTTTTTTTTTTTCCTTTTCATTGAGTTGCTGGCTGCTGTTGTGCTACAAAGAACTAGAGCAATGGGAAAGGTCGACTGCAAAACTCTTTTGAAATTACCATGCATCGTAAACGGGTCATCTTTAAAAGCAAAAGGCTCTTACCAGTCTGTTGCATGGGCAGTGCAGGGTGTGACAACAGTATAGTGTTCTAGTTGGGTTGCATCATCTGGAGAACTGCTTGGTTGTAATAAAACTGATGTGAAATCAAACCACTGTTAACTGTGCTAGCCAGAATTGTAGACATTCAGAACATCAGCTAAACACTTGACATTTGTGAACACAGGAAATTATTTACTGTTTTTTGCAATACTTAACCTCCTGTAGGTAGAAGCAAGTGACTACTCTAGCCACCAAGTGGTGGAAAGGGAGAGCAAGTGTGTTACGCTGCCAGCTTGTCTATCATTTCAGCTCATTTCAAGCATAAACTAAGATGTTTTGAGTGAGACCAAACTATGTGGGTCAGCTGAGCTACAGACATAGCAGGTTTAGGGATTATAATTGATTACTTGCTATCTAAACTTTTTTTTCCTAATATCCTCCCTATTGTTGCAATTTTACTTCTTTAATTTAGGTCTTGCTACTATTCCGTGTGCCTGCAGGTTTACTGCCTCTGCTGCTGTTGCACTGTTACAGTATCAGATGACAAATTCATCTGCTATAAAGATATATTACCTCAGCTCACTGGGCAGTAGCAGTGATCACTGGATGGACAGATTTGTCCATTTGTTGCACAGAGATCTTTATGGTCTAGACCAGGTGCAGTGGAAAGAATGGCTGTGACTGCAAAAGAAAAAATCTCAAAGAATAAGGTGCCAGACAAACGAGTAGACAAAGGTAGAGGAGGGAAAGCTAAGAAAAAGGGTTTAATTTTCCCGTGTTATGAGACATATAAACTAGTGGGATGAACTTAATTGCTAGCTTACAACCTGCCTTGTGGCTGATAAATGACTATTCCAGCCAACCTGCTTTTCCTTGCTGCTCACACTATCTTTTACCCTTGCACTAAGTGAAAAGAAAGAGAAACTATAATCAGATGTAACCTACCCGAAGGATCCTGAGATTTGCAGGTTATTCCTTTCTGTTGGAATTCCCTGCTCTTCATTACTCAGCTCATCTCATGTAGAGACAGGGGAAGCATTTTTAGCCTTGACTTTTCCTTTTATCCTCTGTATAAAAAAACAAAAATAAAAATAAAAAAGATACTAACATTTTTCCTTTGTGCTCTCAATTATGGTACAGTACCAATATGCAAAGAACAGATATCTCTCTGAAAGTGTCTTGACAAATACACTTCATTAATTTGTTATCCATTCAAGTATTTATGATCAAGTGTTCCTTTTCTGTTTCATTTTCCACCCACCCGCTACCCCCACCTCTGCAAGATACCTGTCTTTATGTTTTGCTGTTCACTTCACAGGAAGTAGACCTTTATGCCCTTTGCCTCTTTGGTGGATTTAAGAGGAGAGTTGTTAGCTTTTTTTTTTTCCAGCTCAAGTTAGCCTGTATGCTCTTTTTGTGTGTGTGTGTTCTTTCTCCATTCATTTATATATATGTATTTTTCTCTAGCTCAGGTTCTCCTGAACTAGCTAAATACTTGAAAAATGGATTTTTAATGAAAATCTTGACAATTTCTATGACAGAACAAGTTTTTCCCGGCAAATTCACTCTACAAAGAGTAAATAAATATTAGAAATATCTCAGATCAGAAAACTGATCGAAGTAACCCCCTTTCAGGGTGAAATTGCTTCCTTACTTAAGGCAGGTTTGAGGCAAGCAAAATAGTGAGGCGACATCTTCCAATTAACTGAATTGAAAAAAGAATATCCTTCTTTACATGAAGATATTTCATATGTCGTGGTGTTGTGTGTGTTTGTGGTTTGGTTTGGTGTGTTTTTTTTTTTTTTTTTTTTTTTTTTTTTTTTCTTTCTCTCCTCTCAGTGGGTCAGTGTTTTGTGTTGATTTTTCGGAGGGTACTGAGTATCAAAGTTAGCACTGAGTTCAGAGTCAAGTGTTCAGTATCTCTGAAGATCAGATCATTATTTCCTGACTCTGTTTTGAACAGATGTCAAATGTGGTGAAACATCTAAAATAAACAAGTTCCATTGCAATACAAAGGCAAAGGTCTAATGACTTGGATCTGCCCGTGTGTGTGTGGTCACTGTCCTCTTTTTTTTTTTTCTCTTTTTTCTCTCTCTTTTTTTTTTTTCTTTATTATCACCGATGACAATGCACCATACAAGATCTTCTCTCCATCCCACCATTGACTGTGTTAAATAAAGATCTCTCCAAAAAGTGTTTCTTACTTTTTCGACATAAATGTGGCGTATTCTCGGACATGTAAGCTAGCTCTTAAAGAATTAAATTTATAAATAAAAATAAAGCGTACACTTTTGTCTAGTGTGCAGGCAACCCAGTTGGCAACTAAAAGCTCTTTGAATTTCATGCAGTGAAAATGGCTTTTATATAGATTTATTTCTATTTTTTTTATGAAGGTTAAAGAGAATAAAGGATATTTCCTCACAGTCTGTGGGGTTTTTTTTGGGTTAGTGAACAGTGTTCACACAGTATTCTAACACCCTTTTTTAACCCTGCTACAATGCTGAGCACACACAATTACAAGATAAACTATATTAGCTACATCTCTTGGAGGCATTAGTTCTCAAAAAGAGAAAGATAAGATATCCAAGGACAGTTAAACAGAAGAAAGTGTAAGAGCTACTAAGCAAAAGCACAGCTCTGTGGAATACAGAAGAGTGGGACTGATGTTTCCCACTCTTCTCCCTGATTAAGGCAGAATTTGAAAAGAAAAATAATTTGTATTCAGTCCTGCATAGTAACAGTAGCCAGCTTGTTCATGTTAGTATTTAATGATCATCATAATATAGTATTTAATTACATAAAAGCATACTGTGCCCTCCCGTGCTAGTTTCCACCTTGTTCAGTGCACAGAAGAGTTGTGCATGTTGACAGAGCAGAAATTCAATAGTCTGTTTTTTTATTATTAAATTCTCTCTTCCCCCCTTTCCTATTCAGTGTGCAGACCTGAGTGATTCACTGCATGCTGTTCAAAGTGTGATCTCACAACAGCATTCTCCATTTTTGTTTGTTTGTTTTTTCTGTCAACTTTTTTTCTGCCCATTACCTTTGAGTGCACTGCAAATGTTTTAACATCACAAAGTGGTTTTTGTTTTATTTTTGTGGTGTCAGGGCTTGTCTGCACTGTAGCAAATCCAAAGCACAGGCACAAAGCTACATGCAACCACTTACTTTGGGCCTCCTTGACATAATTTGGGCCTATGTTTTCTGAGTGCTTGGCACAGGAGTGTATTTCAAGTGTTCAAAGGCCAGCTCCTGATGCCTTCTGTTGCAGCTTCTCAAATCTGCAGATTAGAATCAGGTAGGTTCCAAAAAATGAAGCAGCAGCAGTTGGTGAGTGTAATTGGTAAGAATTTGTGAAAATCCTGCCTGGAAGAGGTTATTCTGCATCTTAAAGGAATCCCGTAGTAGTGGTCGAATTCAATCCAATATTCCAGATAGAATTCAGCTACTTTAGCTATGACTGTCATAGAGAAATGGCATAGATCATTGAGTGCTATTCCCTCTCATCACATTCAGACAGATCGTTATCCTTTTAATAAATTAATCATGTATTTTATTAAAACAAGATTCATTTCTCTGTACCTGAAGCTCATTTTTGTATCTTATTTTCTGGTTTCCACCCTGACTGTATTTATGACTGCATGTATTCTTATCTATTCTTCCACCATTATTATTCTTTAGACTAAGTAACTCTTCTCCTCTTGGTTTTTCCTCTGTGATATGTTTACAGAAAGCTATTAAATCTCCCCTGTAAAAGCTACTAACCTTTGTTTTGCTAAGCTTACAGAAGCCCATCTCTTTGGTCTCCATTTTTCTGTATGATCTGAATACTCAATTTTCTCTAGCAGCCCTCTTCTGTATGTATTTCAGTTTCAGTTAAATATGGTTGATGATAAACTATATACCATATATAAGGCGGAGGTATTAGCGCTATTTGCAATACAACTTGTATTTGCCTTTTTCCGTGTTCATATCCTGCAGTTGACTCACTGTCTAAAGCGTCTAAATGTCTATTGTTTTCTGTATTACTTATTGTTTTTGGGTTTAAGAGAAAGGTGTTAGTAGTCTTTAAGTGATATTAATTGTCCTTATCTTAGTGGTGTTAATTATCCTTGTGTGTCTTCCCTTCTGACTCCTATGACAAAGGAAAAGATCTTACTGAGAAGGTTCTTGCTGCATAGCTTTACTTGCTCTGGAACTGAGGCTCACTCTTCACTAAATTGAAGCAGAGGTTTGTTTCAAAGCTGGATGTGACCCTGTGGTTAAACTATATTATAATTACCTTGATAACTAGACTAAGTTAAAGGCAACAGGAAATTTCGCTCAAACTGAAGACTATCACTTTGCTGAAATAGTGTGGTTGAATTAATGGAGTACTACTAAAGAATGTATATCAAAAGCAAATTCCTTCAAGTGACGTATTTTGTAGGCTTATCTTGAGATTAAGGTCAAAATATTTAATGTCCACCATGTGGGACCATGACGTAGGCCACTGCCATTTGAACTGACAGAGAGCCTTAGATTGTCATCCCGAAGGTGGGCTTAAGAAGAGATAGATGAGCTCTCTTTTGTCAAAAGGACCCACTGCTGATTTTAGAAAAAGAATGTCAGCCCAAATTCTAGATGGGGTTCATGTTCTCTTCCTCATTGCTGCCCTCAGCCTTTCTGACTCCGCTAATTAAGCTCCTCTGCCTTGTGGAAACAGCAGGGGTTGACTAGGGACCTCATGTTCTTCCTGGACATGACAATTAATGTTGTTTTGCATTTTGTTTCCTCCTTCTGTTGTAAATATGTCAGGTATTTTGTTTGGTAAAGTAAGGAAAAGATGCCTCCAAGATGAGGGTGACGATAGGAAGGATCGCTCAGGAGCTCCAGGAAAGAATCTGGTAACTCTCTCCATAAAATCAGGGTAAAAATATGTGAGGCAATTCTTACTTAATGGTCAGAAATACCCTAACAATTTTGATATGCTCAGTTTTTTTTACTGCTAGATACCATCTGAAAGCATAAATGTGACCGCTCTTCGGTCTCTCCCTGGCACTGGACCATAGGAGACGATCAGGGAAGAGCATGAGAACAGAGTCAACACATAGCAGCATCTCTCCAGAATTTCCTTCTTCTGTTTAAAGCAAGCATATCCTGGAGAAATGGCTCCAGATACCTGCCTTTTTATTCTTCCAAAGAAGGCTTAAGGCTTAAGAAGATTTGAGAAAAGGTTTAAATGATCATTCAGAGAGCTATAATGCAGTTACTGATTATTATTAATTTCATTTTTTTTTTTGTAGGAAATACTTCACAGGAAGAACTGCATTGGCAGCTTTGAGAACCACATATATTAGTTCTTATAAGTGACCCAGTGTGTTCTCTCAAAACTTTTAGCAGGTCATTGGAAAACCCCAATGAGGAAACAATCTCTAGTTTCTGTGGCTGGCAAGAACTCAAGCATGTGCTTGCCGTGCCAGGCTTTGGCTGTGTATGTGTTCATTATCTAACTCTATACCAGACCACATGCAGGGATGGAGATAGTACTGTGCCCAGGTTTGGTGACATAGAATAAATTTGGAAGGAGTTGCCATGAAACTTGCCTCTGAGACAGAAAAAGAAAGAGAGGGAAAAGCTGTAAAATAGTAGCAAGTTCTTTGATGGTACAGGAGAGAAGTGCAAAAATAGCAGTTCACTTCAAGTAGTGTCTTAGGTACTACCTTGTTTCAAGTCTAAAGATCCTCTAGTCCCTTTGGAAAGCTATGCAAACTACTGCTTTTCAGGAAAAATCTGTTAGTTTTGCTATACCTACTTTGAGGTATGGCAAGTGCTTCAATAGTAATTTGCTTGTAAATGCAAGGCTGTCTGGAGCTAAGTACACTCACAGTAAATTCCATTTTTAAAAAATACCACTGTAAGACAGATATATTTATTTTCTTGCACATGAAGATCTTTGTGAAGGAAAGAGAGAAAAAAGGGCTCACAGAGACATGCCAGAGGTAGCAGAGGAAGGCAGCAAGAATAGAAGGACTTACCTCAAATATTTGGAAAGGGGAGCCTCAAGAAGAATAGGAAAAGAGAGAAGGATACAGATGGACATGTACTGAGGTGATGTTCAAAGAGAAAAGTTGGGTTAGTATCCCTGGAATAAAACTAGGCATCTATTTACTTTGAAAGACTTAGAGTAAATTGGGACTTTTTTTTTCTTTTAAACAATTATGTGTTTTTGCTTGGTGTGCAGGGATTCTAGACAGTCATAAAATATGATGCATTTTGTAATTGGCCTAGGATCCCCTGTGAAAGTTGCTTTTAAAAATGCTAGGGTATGGAAATATCTTTGTGCAGAAAATCTCGCTGTCAAGAACTGAATGTCCAAAAAGGAGACAGAGGAGTCCTAAAACTTTATTCGAATAAAGGGAGAGTCCACCGGGCATATCCCTGTGGGGTGTCTCAAATTGCTGGGGGACGCAGCCCCCCTTTTATCCTAATTTCCCGACCAAGGGACGCCCTCTCCTTTTCCCCCTTGGCCAAGGTACTCAGAAGTTGCAGCCTTCCCGGCCCGCCTACACCGAACTCAGGCCTCCCGCCATCTGTTCTCACCTGAGCTCACCAACTCCTTTGTCCCCCTTGCTAAAAAGAATGTGGGGGAATTGCCCTACTCCCCTCCTTTGTAAAGGCCCCATCTCGTTGCAGATGGCTCTTTTTGTCCCACTCATGGCTCCACTCAGTCTCCCCTCCCTTTGTCCTGCTCTTCAGCCAAACTGTGGAGAAACCCCCTTATTGATGAATACAGAAACTTGAGCATTCCGCTCATCTTGCTAGCTGGGTAAGAAGGATGCAGTTATAGAAGATAATAGTTCACTTGTACACTTTTTTTTATTTATTTATTTTTAAAATTGGCTAAAGTGTGCCAAGTAACCCAAATCTCTGTTTCTTTCACTCTTGTTCTCTCAGCCTTGGAGCTTTGTTGCTATAAAGCTAAGCTGTGAGGAGACAGATAAGGATGGATTAAATACAGGAAAGTATTTGGGTTCATCCCACTTTGGGTTGCGTGCCTGGTTCAAACTGATCTGGAGCCTCATGGAAAGGCTGTATTCTGATGCCTTCCTCAAGTCAGTATCCAGATCCAGTATATCCATCACTAAGTCTACCAGTACTGGCACTAAGAAGGGGTTGAAAGAGCCTTTCTGGTGGCAGTGTATCATTAGATTTCATGAGCAGTTTTCAACAGTGATGCTCAGTTAAGCAGTTGCTGTCCTAACTATGTCCTTGGTGGCTTGTTCATACTTCCATTTAACTGCCCCAAAGTGAAAAATCAAACGGGGGGGGAGGCTCATTTTAATCTGGGTAAGATCAGCTGTCTGGTTCACTGTGTGGCAGGACAAAAGCATGTCCTGGCACATTGCAAAGAGTGTGCTGAGTAGGGGTGAGGATAAGTAGCCAGAGAGGAAATGGCTCCTCACCCAACACTGTCATCAAAAATGAAGCTTTAACATTTGGTGGTGTGGAGTTGTTCTTGGAGGAAAATGGCCGTCCGATGAACCAGCCATACGAGACGTTGGAGTCAGCACGTGGCGCAGAACAGAAGGAGACTCGGAACCTGCCACCTGAGGGCAGATCGAGGGAGCCTGACAACAGACAACAGCCAATCAGGAGAAAGGCTCCAGCCAATCAGATGAGGCGGGAGCGCGCGCGGGAACGGAGCTGATATATTAGGGATGGCTTTGTTCCAATAAATGGATTTTTTCAGGTTGATTCACACTGGATCGATCTGAGCCCATGGTTTTTCTTTCCTCAGGTGGCCAGCTGCACTGTGAGTACCTGTATCCTGCCTCTCTGCCTCCACTTGATGTTGGAGGGCGTCTCGCTTTCTGTGAGTGGTTTTACCTGAAAATCTCGTTGCATGGTAAGCAATAGACTCTCTTGTCATTCTCAACAACAGCAAAGATGTTTACAAGAAGGTATTCTCAGAGCAACAGAAAAAGAGAAGAGGAGAAGGTGGTGACAGCCAGTATTACAGACACTACAGTCTGTAAGTAGTGTGTGGGAAAACCCAACTGGAAAACTCTTGACTGGAAGAATAGATTGGAACAAGGGCAGGAATCATGGTCTCTCTGGCCTTAGAAAGCTCCTAAACCACAAAGGCACTTTCAAGCAGTAGGACTTCTTTCAATTTCCTTTATGAAAGCTGTTTCAGTTAGCATAAATTACTTAGCTATTTGTAAGCATACAAACTAGTGCATTTGCCTCTCTTGTAGATGTACTGTGCATGAAGAGGTGGTATTTTTTTACCTTGTTCTAGCCTGGGGAATATCTGATGAAATTACAGAAAGAAATCTAAAGAGCTTGCATGCAAGCAATATGGAAGGAAATATGCACTCTGGGTAAAGATGCAGGATCCAAAGCCCAGCTGAACGCTCTGATGTGGAGGTGCCAGGTTTTGTAGGGTGACTGGTTGCCTAATTGAAGGCTGTGAGTTATGTACTAATGGTGTAACTAAAAGTTCGGTGCTGAGAAACTCCCATGTTGCAGCACTTAAAATCCAGGACTTAACCGTGGGTTGTTGCAGATGGTCATCTCTACCATTCTCTTTATTATCTTGTACTTGTTTTCCTATTGCTTACTTATTTGATTTGTTTTGGTTTCTGAAATCAGGTCTGTGTTAAGTAGGCCTTCTTTTTTTTTTCTCCTTTTTCTGTTTGTTTATTCAGATGGAAAAGCTGAATGTTGTTGTATGACTTTGTAAAATTGCAAGTAGAGATTAGGAAAAGAAAGCTGCTACAAGTGGCTGCAAATGGAACAGTATCTTTACAGACTGTAGGTAAGAAAACAGCAAGGATATAATCCTGACCCCCTTGAAATTTGTGGGAAGATTCCCTTATGTGTCAACAAGGCCAGGGTTTTATTTTCAGTGATTAACATGTAGAAGATGTGTCCAGAATACAATCTTTCACAGAGCTGCATTTTCATAGAACATTTTGCTGGCTGTTGGATTCCAACCTAACTATTTTGATCTTCTGAAGGTAGAAATTTCAACTTTATTTCATGTCATTGCTTAAGTTGCATGCTAATAATTTATCCATTATTATAGTGAAAGTCTGCTGGGTACAGAATGTGCTCGTTATGGAAAAAGGGAAGACAGAAAAATGAGATAGGTCCATGCCAATAAAGAACTTGCCATTCTTAGACAAAGACATCAGCGAAATTGCAAAAGCTGATGTGAATTGAGAAAAGAGATGTGATAACACTGTAAATAGACTCAGGTGTAGTAATATCTGTTTATTCCCAGCCTAAGTATCCTACATCGTTATCTCTGCTCCTATAGCATCTGAATATTCGCCTCTGGAATACCTCTAGTCATCTAATCCAAACCTTCACTTGTTTCTTGTTTTAAGGATATTTTCCCTTTTCCTTTTTTCATATTACCCTATATTCTCTTTTAACTCCCTGAATATTCTCCTGTTTGTATTACAGAAATGGTGGGCATTGTAGCAGCTTGTGCTTATTGTTACTTGGTTGTCAAACTAGCCCTTTTTCTGTATTATTTTTGCCAATACAGGATTAAGGGCTGCACATACCTGTGCTGTGGCCGGTGACTGTGGCAGGCTGTGGTGTCCTTTCTTTGGTAAATGTATTTGGAGAAGAAGGCATGTAAAAGTTGGATCGATAAAACTGCATGGGGCCTGGTGTTTGTGGGACACCTCCACTTTTTGACTGTACCAAACAGACTGCAAGATTCAGGAAGCAAATTTTCACCTGCAATGCAGTTAAATATCTGCAGGTAGCGCCCAGTGTATGGTGTTGGTAGTACCTTGCTGGAGGAACCAGGAAAAGAACTACTGTATTGTGTGGTGGTCTTATTTCCTACTCTGGAATGTTTTTATCCTTGTGAGCTCTGTTTCCCTGAATAACGTGGGCTCCATAACAAAGCTCAATGCAGGCAAGTTCCACGCTATTATGTATTAAAAATAGATCACAATACAGGGGGTGGTGAGAAGATGATTTGAAATAAAATAGTAATTGTGATAATAAAGAATTCACTCATGTTTAGAGTTAACTCAAATATATTAAATATACAAGAAAAATGTATCACATTACCACAGTATCTAAATGTGAAAACCAGGGCTTGTGTGTGAAGATTTTGATGGTGCTTCAGAACACTTGCTGCTTGAATAGACAGGCAGACAAATACTGAGTGATTCAGCTGTGACTTTAGAGAAACTTTTCAAATAAAATAGACTGATAGCAGTGGTGCCTACAGTTGAGCAAGGCTGATACTTTCCTTGATAAGATTCCATTTTCAATTGCTTATTTTGCCAAATTTGAATGAGGAATAAAATTTTCCAGGCTGAATGTTTCCCTTGGGCTCCTTCTGTGTGTTTGGGTGTGCTTCTTGTGTGAAAATTTCACATAATATGATTCAATCTTTTTCAGTGAAAAACTTGAAGGAAATTACATTGCTTTGTGCTTCTTTAAAAAATAATAAACATGTACCTATTTCACAATTTATGGCGCTTGGATACCTCAACTGAGCAGATACTTGGCATTTGGCAGCCAAAGATGTACTTTTTATTGAGCCAACAGAAATCCACCAAAATGTGAGTAGTAAGTGTTTTTGGTAAGAAAAGTGATACCTGAATGAGACACTGTGTTTTAATGCATGCTCTTGAAGGAGTTCAACTACCAACATTAGTAGAATTTTTCTATAGCTAGAGTACTTGAAATATTGTTGTGTTTTGTGTGTGAAGAGATCAGTGAAAAGAAGATGTTGGCTCTGACACTTCTTTTTTTCGTAACATTGATTAGTTTGTAAGATGCTTTGCGGATATGACATGTCCTTTTAGATAATTCTGCTTAGACAGACACTGAGGAATCACCTCAGGAAAAGACAATGTACTGTCTATTTAAACTCTGGAATATTGCTGTGAATATGGCCATTTCTGTTCCTTACTCTTCTTGAGTCATGGGGCAAAATGATATGGGGAAGATACTTGATCACTATTGTTGCTGATCTGAACAACTTAAGTTGAATTGAGACTGTTAACTTTCTGCATAGGAGCAACCTGAATCTTCCTGACACAGAAAAAGACCATATAAAATATTTCTAAATTAGACACACAAATATCAATTCAGATATAATTTCTTTGACCCCTTAGATGAAATTGTGAAATAGAGCAGCCTTATTCCCTTGCAGTGTGCCAACATTCATCTGAGGGAAGATATCTGAGGATCTAACAAGGAGAATTCAGGATGTTCCTGAAAAAAGTGCATCAAATATAATTTAAAAGCAAAGACTAGGGATATGTAACACTGAGTGCTATAAAACTATGAGCAGTCAAAGGCAATAATCCACTGTGATATGAACCCATTTGTCTGCTCTAGACCTTAGAGAGAATTTGGATTATTGTATCATGTCAGAAATCTGTGGGTGCTCTTCTGTACCTGTTCAGGCACTTCTGTAGTAGTGGTCATTTCCGAAGTCTTGTTTATCTGAAGAAGGCAAGGTCATTATGAAAGCTATAGAAGAGTACTGAGAAGAAGAAATGTAATTTATGGAGAAAATTACTTTAACTATACCAGGAGGTTCGCTGAATTCTCCAGCCAGCTGTCTCTGCTTTTCCGAAGTAAATAACTAAGGGAATGTGCTGAACAGCATGCGAAAAATGTGTTTGGAGAATATATATATATATATATATACACACACACACACACACACACACATATATATATATATATATATTTTAAAAAAGACCCTAAGCCATGGTGAGGAATGAAGAGATACTAATGAGGGGATAGATGTTTAGCTAATCAGAGTGCTAGCAAAAGCACATTGACCAAGAAACTTGGGAGTCGTTAGTCTCAAGTGGCTTTTTATAAGAAGCTAGACTTGCTTAGTGGGGACTTTGTCATTTTTATACATATTCATGTCCAGAAAGTATATAATAATACTAGTGTCACATGACTTTTAGATTTCTATTTTGGGTTACTAGGAGCGCAGTATTTTACAGCTCAAACCAAATTAGAGCCTCTGAGTCTCCTCAGATTCCCAACAGAAGTATTGCCAAGTATAAAGGCTACCCTTTTGGTATAAAGGCTACTTGTAACTTCTGGTCAATTCATCAGCAAATTTGTAAGCCAGTCATGCCAGTCTTTGCCCAGAGTGAGACCTTCCAACTCACTTGTGAATTTGATTGAAAAATATGGCTTATTTTTGCTGCTCAGTTTGTCAAAAGGATGAACCCATTACTTTGTTTTGTTGTTGTTTTTTGTTCTGGTTAGAGATATAAATATTGTGGATTTCAAAGTGTATACTTCATTAAAAACCTTTTCACAGTATGAGAAATGAGAGGGGAATTTTTTTAAAGCCCTTGAACACAGCATTGCAGGAAAGTTGCAAGAAACAAGCTGGAATTTTTAATCTCTGAGGCCACTACACACTGATTTCTAAGTGTTCGCTTGTTTTCTTGTTTTTTAATGAATATTTAATGCATAGATTCAGAAAAATCTCTTTCTCTTCAATTTGCTGGAGGTGTCAGTTCTTGGTGTTCCTGCTGTTTCAGTGGGACCAATCTCACTTCTCCAGAAGACTAGAGTTGAACAGATGTAAAGTTCTAATATAAAACAAGCCAAAACCCATAAAAAAAATGTTTCCAGACTTCTTTTCTATAAAGAACCAAAAAAACAGTAAATGTCTTACTATTTTGCCTTCTTAGGTGCCTGTTAAAAAAGATAGAAGTAACTTATTGACTCCCAGTTCCATATTTATCTTAAAAAATCTTCAAGATTTTGAGTGCAAAAAAAAAAAAAAAACCCAAACCCAAATAACCTTATTTGCCTTTTATCCTCCCAATTCCATATTTACCTTAAAAAATCTTCAAGATTTTGAGTGCAAAAAAAAAAAAAAAACCCCAAACCCAAACAACCTTATTTGCCTTTTATCCTCCCAATTGTGTCCTTGAGACCTAGTTAATCTGCAGCATTTTTAAAAAGAATGCTGTAGCAGTGACATTCTGACATTGTAATCGCTCTGTGCTTTTATTTTCATCCATCAGTAAAGGCTTAAAAATATACTTTTTATTTCCCATCTTGGTGTTTAGCTGAAATGTGGTCCTGAAGAAGTAAAATGAAGTTTGGGGTCCAGGATTTCAACAGACTCTTAACAAAATATTTTCTGCAATAAAAAATCTTCTGATGCGGGCTGAGTGAACCATTAATTTTGTAAGTCTTCTGTTCCCCTTAACCTTGTTTGTTCTTTTGTCTGTCTTCAGCAGATGGCTAGATGACTGGCATCCTCTAACAGTGTTCAGTGCTCATTAGCACCATGTCATTCTGAGTACTGTTTCCATCTTTCCCTTTTTCTTTTGTTAATTCTTTTATCAACATATACATTCATATATTTAGCAAGTCATTGACAGTGATGCAGATTTTTTAACATCGGACTTTATTTTCTCCAGAAATCCTGCTTGATGTCTGGGAGAGAATGGGGAAAAAATGACATACGAAGTGATTAATGAAGTATTAACCTCAGTAACTATTTTTCTAAGGAACTTTCAGAAGAATGAATTATTATTATTTTTTTCCCCCCATCAGGTGCTAAGATTGGTGCATGTTCTTTAAAACTGCAGCCTTCAAGACAGCCTTCTCATAATGTTTAAAGAAATGCTGATTACAATGTATGCAGAGTGTCATAATGTTAAATGAGTTTATTTAAACAATGCAGAAACAAAGCTGCTGCTTAAATGAAATGATGAATTTATTGATGTTCCTCCAGATCTCTATATTGTCAGATTTGCTTTTAAAGCACAGTGTGTACACTGATTTCTTTTTAATCCCATATTGACGGATGAGTACTGTGTTTGCAGCTGCCAGCAGAATGGAATGAATATTGTTGACTTTGGACACAGTCTCACAGAAACTACCAGCAATCTTTAGTGGAGTAAATGTATCATTGAGAAATAAGAAATGGACCTTATAGACTAGTGTAAATCTGAGGAATTTTCCTTGTAATTCCTGATTTTGCTTAATTGACTTCAGTGGAAGTATTTATGCTGACATCAGTGAATTCATGGTTGAACCCTGTATTGGCAGTATATTCGTAACTCTCCAAAGGCCCTTCTTGAAGTGTATTCTCAAAGGTGGGATTATCAAAGCCTTGTCACAGTTGTCCCAACTCTGCTCTTGAAGTTCTTGGTCTCAGCTGGGGTCAGGGAAGCATATTTTCCCTGTTTCAGTTGATAACGTGCAACTGCGTGAAAGGTGAGGAACAAAAGACGATCAGCAGAAAGACAAGATAATACAAGCTAGCAAACACAAGACAGCAAAACCTGTTAATACAATTAATATAAACCAGTAACTATATATGTTTCCCCAAAGTGCTTTAAACCAAAACAAATGATTTGAGTTTTCTGTTTTTAGCACATCAATACTTTTCAATATTCTTCAGAATACTACATTCTACAGTCTGCTCATTTGCAGTGGAAAATTCCTTCTGCCTCTCTTAAATTACTGGCAGAAGACCTTTCTCAGGAAATCACTGTCTTTGAACCTTCACATTCCATTTGTTCCTTCCTCATTAAGTTATGAAAGTAAGAGACTGCAAATCTTTAATTAATAAATCATAGGAAATTTTGCAACTACATGAAACGTGATTCATATCTACCTCTTGACTACTATCCATAGCATTTTAGATTTGAGTTTTATAAATTACCTGTGCCACCAGTGTACTGCAAATAGATGTGCCATGGATTTTAATTACCAAGAAAGTCAATGATATCTGAATGAAAACAATGCATAAGGAGATACAGTCACAAGTATCATATTATTTAATATAGTAAACTTTAAATATTTTTTTCTTTAAATAGAAAAGCTCTTTCTTCTTAATGCAAATCATTGACAGTCTTCTCTCTTTGTACTGGAGAGAATGGTTCCTTGTGCTGCAGAAATCTTTTAATAATTACAATGAACATTATAATTGAACATGATGAACATGAATATATTAGAAACCAAAGAAAAACTTATGTGAAAATAAAATACATGTACAGTCCCTTTTGTTCAGTGACCAAATGAATTATCCATTTTGCAAGAATTCATGAATAATGCCGTTCAAGTTATTTGGGGTGTGGGCTCTGCTAAAATAACTTACATTCAGTAACTACGCATGAAACTACTGCAGGTAAGCATTACATAAAAGAAAAAAACTGCATTTGAGAGAGAAAAAAAAAAAGCACGGGTTGCACTTGGTATGTTCAAATGAATAAATGCAAAAATCAATAAAATTATACATATAAATCAGTGAGAAAAAATATGTATGAATCAATGAAAATTGAGAAGGGGGGAGAAAAAAAACAGGCTTGAGTTTAGATAACCCCTCTTCTCAACCTGTATTTCAAACCAGTATTTCCTTACAAATAAAAACACTTTGTTTTGTGATTAAGCTTGTACTTGAGTTACCTTGACTAGAAGGCTTGTCAAGGCAACTGGATTCACTTTGTGGTTTAATCACAACTGAAAATAAATCTACTAGCTTCTTCTGAGACCTATCAACTCTGTGGCAGTAAAGGAATACACAAATTTGCAGGTAGCACTTTCTGTCGATAAAAGCCTTCAGTTTCCCTAGAGGTAACCATTAACCATTGCATATTTCCATATCCTTTGTCCTGGACTTGATTAGATTACACAGTACCCATTCAGAATTTGGGATCAGGAAGAACATGTTGTAAGATTTAACTCCACTGAAATCTTGTGTGTTTTATCATTGGATATATCAAATATTTACAGAGGGAGAGTGTTTGGGACTTGAGACGGGAGTGAAGTTTCAGTGACAGGAATGACTCTATTAGTCTGCACAATGTGGTGATGCATGGTCAAGAGCAGTCTTATTTTAGCATTGTACGTGCTATGTTTCTGGGCATTCCTGAGATCTCTTTAAGAGTAATTAATGTGTAACTCACTAAAAATAAAAATGAATAAATGCTAAGATTCTGCTGTTTATTTCAGCACAGCAATTTTCACATAGTGTTTTAACAGAATTGTAGAATAATTCAGGTCCAATGAGATTTATGGACAATGCAGAAGACCTTGTTCAGATGGGCTTTGAACATAATCCACAATTCCACAATGTTGCTGGGCTAGTTCTTCCACTGTCTGACAAGCCTCATGGTGATTTCCCCACCCCCACTCCCGCCCTTAACACTGGAAATTTGTTGTGTTGCAGGCTGTCTGCTGCTTCTCCTTTCTTTTCTTTTTTTTTCTTTTTTTTTCTTTTTTTTTTTTTTTTTTTTTTACTACCATATTTTAGCTGGTTACCTCTGAGATCACCACAAAGAAAGATGACCTCAATGGGTGGTGAGCTGAAGAGAGACTAACTGAAGGATGTATTATCATCTACAATTCTAAAGTGACATATGTTGGGAAATGGGCTGTAGTTAGTTCTATGGAAGAAAAATGTCTGAAGGTGTGATTCTAGATAAAGATATCAGAATGAGAACCACAAAAGGTCTCATACTAGTGACAGAGAGCATTTGTGGCCAGTGCTACAGTGCTGCGTAGAAGTTCCTGCACTTAAAAGATTTTTTTAAAAATATAAGTGTAAATTTTCAAGTAAAACAGAAAGGACTAAAAGGCCTAGAGAGTCTGTACAAGCATATGAAACTCTGAGCTATCTTTTCAGTTGTAAATTATGCTTGATTGTAAAGACTGTCAAAAAAAATTTGTGGCAGTCTACACTGTGTACGTACGTATTGAGATGTACGTACGTAATGAGATATCACAGTTACGTCAAAGACAAATATTTTAAAATAAGCCTGGCTGGAGTTAAGGTTACCCTGAAAATACACCTACCAAGTTCGAGGGAATATCTCCCCTCCCTATGAAATATTAAGATTGTCATGAAGGTAACAGGATAACTATGTTGAAGGTTGTTGAGGGTGAGGAATACTCGCTAACATCATCTTTTTTGGCTACTCTACTGTGCTTCTTCATGGTCACAGGATGCAGAGTGGGAGAAAGGCTTCCAATAGAGGAAAGATCCCGAGTCTGTCTGCTTGGGATAGCAAGTGTGAAAGGAAATGAGTCTCGTTAAGCAGAAGCTCATGAATAGCCTTTGCTCTGAAAGTCTCAAATGAGATTACATCAATATTTAGGTACATGTTTTTGTTTGTGGTTTTGTCTTTTTTTTTTTTCCAAATTTTTTGCATTGTGGGCATGTCTCTGGATAGTGCTGCTCTGAAAAAAAGCATGACGGAACTTAGTCCCAAATGCATGTGAGGATGGATGATTCCTGGCCATGCCAAAGTATTATCTCAGTGGACTAATGTAGCTGATGATGTAGTTTTATAAAATTCTCCTCTTGTTCAGTCTTTATTCAGACTTACTGTAAGATTTGGTGTAAAGCAAACAGAAAAAATAAATCAACGTGGAACTCGGAAGGTGAGTTTGGATTTGTATGAGCTGAAAATCTGTGCAGCCCTGTCAAGCTAAACAGAGTTCAAGCTTGATGCAATAACTCAGTCTAATCTTTTCCTATAGCATAGCTCAAGTTTCTAAGTATTTCAGCAAGCTTAGTGTGTTTTACCAGTTTAAAATGATGCTGGGCATTATGAAAGCAATGCTGGCTTGTTTAGAAGCTTCTCTGCGGAAGTTTTGCATGACTTCAGTCGATCATCATCTGTATCCTAATCACCCTACCCCACTTTGGGTTGTTTGTCTGCTCCTCTTAGCTGGGAGCTAGCAAACCCACATGCTGGCTTTCTGCTCTTAGTTATACGACAGGCTAGACAGATGCCAATCTCTGTCTAATGCTGTCACAGCTTTAGTAATCCCCAGTGATGAACAGCCTTGTATAGGGATATAAGGGGGAATAACCGATGTGCATTGTTATCTGTTTTATGAACTCTGTCCATAATTTTTATTGCTTTCTGTGTCTTTCTAACTTTGTACCAGTCATTCTTTAGCACAGATTTCTCAAACTTTCACATACACACATACACGCACACAAAATTAGTTATTAACATATGGACATAAAACCAAAGGCAACTGATTTTCTTTCAAAGTAATTTTAAAAAGTTTTTGTGTTTGCTTTGCACTTAAGGCATGAAGGAGCAGTCAGGCCAGTTATTCTTGCTCAGCTGAAAACAGTAGCTGGTTAAGCTTTTTGACTGTTTGGACACACTTCCCTCTGTAAAGGTATTTTTGATGAAAATTGCTTCTTTAGACTGATTTCTTATTCTTCCTGGCTGATAGGAGTTGCTGCTCTCACTGGGTTTAATCTAATGTGATACTCTGTATTAGGTCTGGACAAAACTTGCTGATGAAAGAGTTTCTTTTTGAGGAAAATTTCTTTTTTTTCCTTTTTTTTTTTTGACAGTGGAAATAAGCAAGTGTCAATTTTTATTAATCTGTCACTAGAATAATTGCAAAGTAATTCAAATCTGAAGTTGAATATTTTTATTGGGCTTTCATCTTATGTTTTGGGTTGACTTTTTATATGAGAAATTATCTGAACTTTCAATTTTAATATAATCTTGTGTATATATGTTTATAGATAAACATATATGCATACGCGAAACATAATGCATCTATCATTAATATTTTTTCTAGTATTAAAACAAACCATCTAGGAAAGACCCTTAAATGTTTTAAAACCAAATCAGTTTGCATGAAATAACATAGTATTTTCTAGGTTAGAAAAAAAGTACCGTAAGTTTTGTAAATGTGTGCTTCCATTTTTGGACAAGCTTTGTTCAGTAACACAGGTCCCTTTGAGTGAACGGAGGATTTGGCTGGGGAGGAGATCAGTACAAAGAGATTAGCTGCAGGAAGTAAAGTGGTGTTTTATGCTGCTTCAGGGCAGCAGGCCCAGGGCAGCATGTAACCCAGGAAGCTTTGCCATTGCAGACACCTTTACTTTCTCTGTTTTGTGGGGCAGGATGTGCCTACTCCTGTGTGTACCAAAGCAGTTGTTACTTCAAATGTAGGAAATCTTGCAGAGAGTGCTGGAGGAAGATGCCTCCCATCTGTGCATCTCCTCAGTGCCAACCAGCCCCAGCTATCTAAGCTCCTTGAAGGGTTCTTGCATTTAGCCATAATATGATTAGGCTCATTTGTCTTTGGTGGCTGGTATGAGTTACATCCAGGATGACTTTTTTCCCTTGAAGTTGAAGTGTGGGTAGTATATGCACTTACATATAGAGAGCTATGTGTATGTCTGGGTGTGCCCATTGTCTGCAAGTCAGTCTAGAGTAAAGCCCTTAGACTGTGCATTGGTACTTCAAATCAGTATTTCATCAGCAGCTGCCTTAAAGGCCACTCTCAAGTATCCTGTGCTCAAAATTCACCCATCCTACCATGAAAACACTGTTCTTTTATCACTCACTCGTTATATAGAAAATCTAGCTGAGAACCTACTCCTGCTGTTATTCAATAGAGAATACTAAGCCTGGGCATCACTGGACTCCTGTTTTATGCCTATCACTGAATTAATCTGCCATATAAGGACATCCTTTCTCTTTGTGTGCAAGCTGGGTGTCTTAGCGTGTCTTACGGGGAGAAAGCAGTAAGAGAATGGAGAAGCCACTATACTTATGTGAATGGATGCTTTGGTCGTGAATTTCCACTTAAAGTTAGGTAGATTTAAACTTCTTTAACAACCTTTGTTGAAAAATAAATTTCTATCCCTCCCTTTTTTCCGTTTGAGTTTCAGATTGGACTAGAGTAAGGATTAGCCAATCTGAGTGACAGCCCAGGAGTATTTTTGTAGAGAGCAATTAAAAGGTTTTGATGAGGTCACTTTAACAAAAATAATAATAATAAAGGCCAGTTGGCCAGGTGCACTGCTGTATGAGGGATGGCCTCAGAGAGCTGTTAGGAGTATGGACAGATGGCGCCACATTCCTTGGTGCTCTTAGTGAGAAGCTCTAAATTATGCCACTGGTAGATGAATCCTTATTAGGTTAGGATAGTGAAAAAGAGCTCCCATTCCCCACCTCACCCCCTGCCCCATATTACTTCCTCCAACGTATCTCCTATGTCAAGAATAGATGTTGGAGGCATAGACTGATCTCCTCCAGAATTACTTATCTGCCAAGACTTGCCCTTCTACATCACCCTCAATGATTCAACAGAGCATGATCTCATAAGGGAATACTGATGTGGGTTTTTTTTTTGTTGTTTGTTTGTTTTTTAAGAAAATTAATTTCTATCTTCCTTATCGTGGAACAAATATGCAAGTGATTTTTTTCACTTGCATTTAGCCGGGCTGAAATTAAGGGCTTACATTATGGAAACATAGTCATGAGGGAATAAATAGACAGAAACCATCTGAATAAAACAGAAGCAAATAAAAAGCAAGATGCTAATTCACTTATTATCTTTAAATGGGAGCTATAAGACTAAATAAAAATAAATAAATAAAGATTCAATTAACTGTGATTAATTATGCTGCTTACATTAGTCCTGCTTGTCTTTTTTTCTCAGCATAGTCCAGGAAATGATTCCAAATTAATTCCTGGTCAGCCATGCGGTTACTGGCAGAGTAAACATCCTATTTTTCAGACAGACAAGTGATGTTGTATCTCTGATCTGCAGAGGCTTTTTTAGCAGTACCAACAAATCCATAGCAATTTAGATCTGTAAGTATTCCAAGGAAAAATCCCCCATCTTGATAATATCTTATAAACTTGATATTGGTTTAGTTATTTTGCAAAGGTATCCGAAAGCATTTCCAGTGGAAGAAAGAAACAGGTTACTAAGTCAGCTAGGACAAATAACAGAGTGAGACAGAAGATATATAATAATTACCTACCTTGTTAATTTAAGGAAGAGGACTGAAAAGCTACCAAGGTGAAAACAGTATTCTCTCTGCTGTGACTCCAGAGGCAGGGAAAGGTGCAGGTGAGAGATACAAGTAATACAGCTGTCAATATAGGCTGTTACTTGAACACTTGCCTAGAATAGAGATGCTCTCCTATATGATAGGGAGGAGTAAGGTCTGTAGATGTAGTGAGGCTCTCCAGCGCAACACAGAAGTTTTAAGATAATGCAGAAAATAAAAACAAGGATATGTTTTAATAAGATGGAACTTTTTTTTTCCCAAACATTTTGAAGGAATGTGCTGCCTCAAATTTCTTTCATCTACCAGTTAATCTGCTAACATCATTTAAGAGTCTGTACATTCATCTATTTACTTCTGGGGCTCTAGTATGTGAAATAATTACCTTGCTTTGTAACAGGATGTTCTGCTTTTGCATAGTTAACATTTTGTAAATGATTCTGCTAGCATTCTTTATCAATTATGCTTCTTTGAATAAAAGGTAACGCCTCAGGCCCAAAGCTAAATTATTTACTTGTAGCTTGCTGATGTGTTCTTTGTTCAGTTTATCATTTCTCTACCTGCAACACTACCTGCTTTTCCTTGATGCACAGAAGATGGGACAGATGTGAAAACAAATAAACAGGCTTATATTTTTTTAGAAGGAAGAAAGATAAAAATGGATGCCAGACAACTTAGAGGTATTAGATGGATGTATAGTATTTTCTGGTAGATTACCTTCAATATTGGTCAATAAAATGAGATGATGTCTCATGACAAGTTTTTGGTGAAAGGGTTGGTCTCAGTCCAATAATCTGTGGATTACCATGCCTGGTGTCTCTGCAGGTAGCCCTAGATGAGAAGATGAAATTTATTATGGAGAATGTATTATCTTTTAGCCTGTGTTTTCTGCTCCTCAGGGTATTAACAGACCCTGCTACTGTTTCTCTTCCCGTATCTTATGGCTGTAACAGTGCTGAACCAAGCTCTAAGCAGACAGAGGGCAGTGGTGCTTTGAACTTCCAGTCCAGCCCTCTCACCAGCACTGTGTGTGTGAAGACAGGGGAACTGCCCAAATATAATCAGTTTTAGGACTTGAGTTTCTTGAGTAATCATGGGGAAGAAACAAAGGAAGAGAAAAACTGTTTGTTTTTGTTTGTTTCCCTTTTGTATCAAGGAACTAAGCACAGTTCTTCATGGAGCTGCCCCATTGTGGCACACCATGTTGTGTTCCACCTGTGTTTCAACCAAGATATTGATGGTGTGGTGCAGGTGCTCCATACCATGCCATCTGCTAGTGGGGAGGAAGAAGCAAAAGCTAATAAGAACATTAATAATAGTTTTAAGTGACATTATTACAGTTTGCTTGAACAAGTTCTTGCTTCCTTTGGATCCTGGTACCCCCACAGGAAGGAAAACATTTTCAGACTTCGATGCCTGAAGTTAGCTTTTTGAATTCATATAGGAGCTCTTAAATTGTCTCAGATTTCTAAATCGTGCTTTCTTTCTGATGCTGAAATATTTCTATTTACCATATTAACATTCGTAATTTTCTTATTAGTGTATTATATGTAGAACTGCAGATTTTATAAAGCACTTTGAGATCTGCTGTTGAAAAGCGCTGCATAAAAAAGTGTGTTTTTTCTTTTTTTTTTAATTTACTCTTCTTTAGAATTGCTTGATATATACAGAATATATGTTCCAAGAACAGTATATGGTTATTACTCTTAATACTGGGTAAAGCTATCTGTTCCTAGGACAGAAATTGAATCAATTATTAGTTTGTTCTGCAAAGAGCTTCCCCCTGTGTACCATGCTGCCTCTGAATTCCAATACCTAAAGCACTTTTGTGGTAGTGGAAACAAGTAGTGTTGGCAACTGAAGGACATAGAGGAGTGAGCCCTGCTGATCGCATTTCAAGGATATCCTAATGTACTGCTATGAGACTTCATCTGTTGTATATGGCTGATCTGCAAATGGTACAGATCAATGAGAAAGTCTGCAGATCAACATGATTATTAATTTTTAGTTTACTAAAATAATATATAACAACTTGATCAAAGTTCACATTTAGTAAAAGTGTCTTTTTATTATATTGGTTTAGGTTTGCATTTTTATAGTTTGAATCCCCTGTATTTGTGATTTAGGGTTTAACAGGAACTCATTTACTTCATAAATATTAATTACTGCATAGGCTTTATTCCGTATTAGAGCATCTGGGGGAAAAGTGCTGATCATTACATTGCTTGTGCGAATGTATTTTTGCCTAAAAATACCCCTGAATAAATTCAGTCTGATTTAGAGAACATTAGTCTGAAAGGTGTAATGTATTAATTTCAGGCATAATATTTTAAGAGCAGCAACTGCAATGTAATAGTGCTCAGCCCTGCAATCAGAAATGTGGTGCATTGTACATGGTCCTCCAGCCAAGTTTGAGTAGCCAGCTGGGAGAGTGATGCCATCAGTTTAATGTTATATGATAGTATCAGAATATGCATACCCATCATTATTATATTGTAAAAGGCTACTTGGTAGGGCAGCTCCCCAGGTATAAATAAATCAGGAAACTTCACTGTCTTTATTAGCAGGATCGTCAGCTGGCATCAGTTGGGATTGGTCCATTGATTTCAGCATTGAGCCAGATGAACGCCTGACCTTTCTGTCTTTAAAACATAGCCTGAGGTTGGAATGATCACAAAATATGTGGGATGTTCCACCTTTGCAGCATGGTACAGCATGCATTATTTTCACAGGCACCTTGACTCAGTGAATAATTTGATTACAGTTACTTGATTAGTGTCTGGAGAGCCCCTTTACTCTTTTAGCAGGTCTTCATCATCTTGATGTATTACTGCTCCTGCTACTACTGCACTTGGCCAGTTCTTTTGGCTAAGTAGAAAGAAGAGGCATGGAGTTCACTAGCCTGTATTTGGAAGGCAAAATCATAGCAAGTGTAGTTGCTCCTGACTTTTGATCAAGTTCGTTGGTATCTCTCTTGAGTACAGGCACAGAGCTGGGTATAATATATTCAACAACCCACATGCAATGCTTGTCACCACTCTTCATGCCTGGGCTATTGTGTGAACTGTGTAAACTTGACCTTGGAATCATTTCTGACTCTTTTTTGAATGTCCTGAGTATGCAGGGAAATTCTTCATTTGTAAACCGCTTATACTAAAAGTCTCAGATCTTGTCGTATATCTTAACAAGCCATGTATTTCCATAGCTATTTAGATGAAGAATCTGGAAAAAGAAATGCTGCTTTTCCTCATAAATGTGTTCTTTGTGTTGCCAGTACAGTTAGTGGTTACCTTCTGTTTTATTCCCAGAGAATGATATGTGTTACGGCACACATGACCCCAAATCCCTCAACACGGACATGTTTAATAGAGGATCGGTAACTATAAACAACATTATGTGAAGCATGCTTTAAAGAAGTGTGTGTGTGCTAGCTACCAATGTTCAGGTAATCATCTTGAAGTGAGTCAAGAAGACAAATCAGAATGTTTGTACCATTGTATTTTGAAATCTGCTTATTGTGCTGTTCTATAACTAGGCATGATTTCTAATGTAGGCATAAGAAGAACCATGGTTTAGGGATCAAAAAGCAAATTGTGATTATTGTTGCCAAAAGTAGCTGCTGCTTCTCTATGAGTATGGAAAAGAGGAGGCAGCCTTCTGAAGCAGAGCCCAGTCATTGATAGGCCCAGTGTTTATGAAGATAAAATGTGGGAAATGCTCTAATTTCTTGGAAGAAATAATGGCTAGCAGGAACACATTGAACACAAATGAGAGGTGGGATTTCATTTTAAGAAGCTGAGGGATAGTATGAATTCTAGCAGAATTTGGCATTAGATCCAACCTTTATTCAAGTCAATGGATTTTTTTCAGTTAACCTACTGCAACTTCCAGTTCTCTTCAGAATAATATGCAATAAGTCTGGATATATTTAAATGGCTATTTTTTGATTTACCTGCCAGATACTCCTGTAGGAGACTTTTCTAAATCAGCTTCTCCAAAACATAGCATAATACCTTTCTACTCAGTTACCAACAAAATTAGAGAGGATTTGAAAATCTAGTTATTTACTGAAATATGTGCATCATTTATTTTGTATTCTTTTTACAAAGGAAACACTGTTAAAATAACCATGTTTAATTTTAGTAGAACACTGACTGAGAACTTGATTATATTATTAAGATGGGGAGAACTCTTGCAAAGACTCATTAATGTTCATTGACAATTGCAAGCTTCTCTGTACTGAGATGGTTGAATGCAGTCTGGTTGATAGGAAGACAACTGATCACCAACTCTTATTCACAGCGTAAAGATAAGATTTTTTTGTCAATTAAAATATTCTTATTAAAAGATACTACCTTATTTACATTTTTTTAATAAAATAGGGACTTTTGGAAAATACTGCTTTATAATAGGAAAGTAATTGTTCTATTAAGAGAGTTGAATTCTGAGATACTATTGAAGATAAAGGTGATTTCATAACATGAGTAATGGAGGCTGTTGTTTTGGCAAAATGAAATAAACAGTTTCTCATTTTTACTATATTCTTTCTCAGATGGGTTCAGACCTCCAAAGGCAGTGAAATAATCTGCAGCTCAGAATTAAAATCTGGATAGATGGCAGATACCTACTTGGCTTGCTCGTGGTAAAGCAAATTTCAGAAGTTTCCCAGCATGTAACTTCTCATCATTATAAAACTCTTAGTTATTAAATTTATTTGGCACTGTAACTGGTGACTTTTTTTGCTACTCCCGGAGCAGTATTTCACCTGAGGCAGTAAGATACGTTCTGGACCCGTGAAATTGTTCCGCACTAGCATTGGCCTGTGTACTGAGGTGCTCAGGCTTCTCACTTAGCTTGGCTGTTAAATGATTGCTGTTTATCTTTTTGTTACTACTTCAAAAGCTGTCCAAGGAGTCATCTTTCCCTTTCTCCTCCCCGCTTACTTGGAGATTTCTGTCTACAGCAACATCAAAACTTAGTATTTTTCCTGACTTCTGTATAAAGGGGAGAAGGAAAGATGGTAACAAGTAACTGGGAACAGGCACTTCCAACAGTGAATGACCTACAGAGAAAACATGGTTTTACCCTTCCTCATAGATTTAATTGAGTTTGCAATTAAAGTGGTTAGCAGTAATGATATAAGGATCTGAAAGAAAAAATATTTGCATTTGGGACCACTGCTATGAGATCTTATGCTATGAGCTTCTCTAGCCCTTTTTCTCCTTTGAGTGATTAACAGACGTAAATAGCTGTATCTAGGGAGTGGTGTGGGGAAAGGAACTAACCTAAAAACAGTAAGCCAAGGAAAATTTGAGCTTATAAGAATGCAATCTTCTCTATGTCACTGCTGTTTCAAAAGTATGGTGAGCTCAAATTTATAGTTTTGGAAACAAAATACGTACCATAAGCAGCAATAGAATAGCAGTTGCTTGAGTTATAGTGTCTTATAGGAGCTGATTTGCAGCATATTTTTATGCTTGACCTAAATGACTTCTGCCAAGTTCAGTGAAAGCTACAGTTCAAAGTATTAGGCTGTGCTCCTTCCTGTTCCTTTTTGCTCCTTCTCTCTTCCCTCTCCTTCCCAGCTTCTCTATGGATAAATCAATGTTTTATTGTGACTTAGGCTGTATTTAGGCATTCACAGCCTGACTGCAGCATGTTTTCTCCCACAGCTCTTTACACAGTTTTAATGAGGACAGCACAGCAGCCTATGCAGCATGTTTACCTCATGAAAAATAGGTCTTATCCTTGTTTGCATAGTCAGAATATGGGAGATTGCTGAAGACTTGTAAAAACTGTTACATGAGACTGGATAGAAAGATGTATGCACATGGTCAGGTCATAGGGTAATGTTTCTCATCCAGACATTTGATCATATATTAACGATATGTACTGTGTTCTCTTTCCAACAGAGAACTTCCCTCTTGTCAAATGGGAGTTGGTCTAGTTAAGAGTGCAAACGCAGAAAATCCACAGTATGACACAGACCTGTGTTGTGAGACTTAGGAAAGTTAAGTTCTTTTAAGAAACTTAATGCTTTATCTGGTGAAATTGCAGGAGTCAACACTTAGGATTAATCTAAACGGATGTTGCTGGCCAAAAGAGCAAGATTTTCATTTGCTTGTCTGTTTGCTTTGGAAGCTTTTTTTTTTTTAATGTTGATGTGAATTTTTGGAAGAGCTGACCCTTCCTTTCTTCTTTGTCCTTTCATCCTTTCTACCACCTCTGCCTATGAGAAGAAGGACATGGTTTGCTCTGAGCTGTCAGTTGAGCTGTACAGTAGTGGCAGGGCCAAGCAAGCTTGTTTCCAGTAGAGCTGAGCTCCAGACTCTGGGCTTGGTCAGTACATTGGGCTGCTCTCCTGCTTTCCAGGTACTTTCCTGCTTTCTCTGTGGCAGATGAAGGAGGTTAATTTAGAGCATAGTGAGATTGGGTAATTGGCACTATTCAAAGTAATCATTAATCACTTCATCATTCTTTCACATCAGAAAGTTGATATACCCTTTTAAGCATCCGCAATTGTTATTTTCAACCTTCCTGACGGTGGTAGAGATGCTTTGTTTTAATAGCTGTTTTATGACAGTCACATCAAAAGATGTTTCTTTTCATCCTGCAGGGATGTAGTAGGTTTCAAACACACATTTTTACCCCAAGGCTACTGTTTTACCTTTGCTTTGTTTCTATAATTGACTGAAATACATGGTTCTCTGGTGAAGATTAAGAAAAAGTGGCAAGTGTACTAGTTTCCTGTCTTTGTGCTGGTCTCCTCATCTTAACTTGCCTGAAATATGTTATGGTATTCCCAAATCTCCAAAGTGGCTGCCATTCATTCTGGCAATTGCTTGGTTCCTTTATGTGTCTGCAGGTGCTGCAGCAATCTGAATTTTGTTCTCAGCAGGTGGCAGGTATTTGTCTGCCCTTGGGAATATCTGGCTGGTGAAACTGTGCTCTGTGTGTGTGTGCAGATCAGTCACAAAACACAGGTGATCTCAGAGCACTACAGCTTGATTTAGCAAGGTCTAAAGCACTTAGAAATGCTTAAGTGGTCCCATTAAATTCAAAAGGACTAGCTACATGGACTGCTAAGGTATTTAAGATCTTATGTCTGAATGCATATCTGAATGCATTTCAACCTTAATGCATTTCATCTGATATGCCTTCAGATGCCAAAGGACAAGTTGCATTTATCTTTGGTAAAGAAAACTTCACATTTTTAATGGTGGAGCTCCTAGGCAAAGGGAATTCTGAGATGTGAGGAAAGGAAAGGTAGAGTTTAGTCTAAAGTCTAAACCTCTGTGTCTATGTTGGGTTGATCCTTCTTTCCTCAGTAATTTTCAGGATGCTGGTGTGAGGATGAAAAATTCTGAATCAGGACAGTTTACCTGTGTATTGTTCAGAGAAAAATCCTAATATAGCCTATTTGTAGGCCCATATTTTGTCTACTACATATTTTGCAGATAACACAGAAGTTTCTGCATAGAAAAAGCATGAGGTCTTTTGTTTTGCTTTGTTTTGGTTTGTTGTGCTTTGTGGTAACATCTTTAGCATCTTCCCTGATATCTAGTTTCAGCAAAACAGACATTCTTTTACTTTATTTTCCTACAGAGTTTACCCCGTCAGATCTTTTAGACATTTGCTCTCATATTGTTATATGTGTTATTCATAACTGAGCCCACCACTCTGCGATGTCAGAGTGTTTAATTCTGTGTTCTCCATGGCCATCCTGTCTCTTGTTTCATTATAGCGCTTTTTGGGGAAAGTAGAAGAATAGAAGGGTTCTTGGCTATTGTGTGTGTTCAATATCAGAGCAAAAAGCTTTAAGCAATGTTTTTGTTTTATCATCAGTACCTTGAACTTGCTTTGGAGAGTAGAATTTCATTTTATGCGTATGCTGATATAAAACTCCTTGTGAGTTCTGCTGCTGCTGCTGAAATGAGGATGTGAGGTGCCTGCTCCTGTGACATCTGTGCTCAGCAGAGTGAGGAAGCAGCAGCTTTGTGTTCAGCCCTTGGCCTTTGTTTTTTCCTCCCCACCTCCCAGCTTTCCCATTCTCAAGCGCCTTAAACTGTTCATTGTTCATAGCTTTGAGAGAGATTTCATAGATTCATTCATAGATTTGAGATCAAGACACATAAGCTACAAACAAGACACATAAGCTTCTGTATGTTGGTCCTCATATTGATCCAAACCTTTCATCCCCATTGTCTTTATTCAACTGGTTGAATAGAGTATGCAGTTTTGTCCTCCCCCTTTGCTCTCCAGTTCAGGACCAGCAAACACTGATGTTACATTATGTTTTCACAGGTCTTCCACCACTGTGGCACTGGGGATCCCTTTGATGCAAAACATCTTGGATTTTGTGTGCATCCCACAACTGAAAGTAGCTGTTTGTACTGGGTCAGGAAGGAAGGTTGAGAAAACCCATTTCTAGCCCTAACTGCTCAAAAGATTGTCCAAAGAGACCAACAGAGCCTTTCTGTGAGTCTTGGACCCATCTTTAGACTGCTTTTTTACACCTTGTCCCTCACCTTTTTTTCCTACTGGAAGCCCCGATGGTGACCGAGTGGCAGTTGTACTCCGTGACTCAGAAGCTGAGATAACTGAATGAAATGTGGTGGCATATGAAGTGTAGGAAGGCTTTGTATCCTCTGGCAACCCCTTCTTGCCTAAAAATCTGTTCACCATATCCTTTATAACAATGAGGCACTATTCCACACTTTTTAAAAATTTTTGGCTTAGCCTTGCTTAATATTGATTGACAGCCCAAAATGTATCATTTTGGGGACCACAGTGTGCCTGTGAGCTATTGTGGTCTCTGTATATGCCAATGTCTGTTGTAACTGGGCAAAGAAGTATACTCCAGCCATGCAGTGAGTTTCATGAAGCTACTTGCAAGTAATGGGCATCTGGAAAGCCACCTGGTTTTTACTTCTTCATCTATAGTTTAACAACTTGGGCTTCTGCCATCTAAACATTTGCCCTACTCTGTTGCCAAAATTCACTCTAGAAATAATGCCAGATAGAAATAAAATACAGGCAGACAAAGGACTGTTTTAGGCATCTACTGTAAATTCAAGCCCTAGTGGTTGAAGTGAAAGTTTGGTTAGCTTAGTCTCACTTGCTTCCTAACTGTTCTCTGCTTCTGGAGCTGCAGTATTTTTGTCCCACTTTTGCAAGCCCAAGGCTTTCATATCTCCAAGGAGTTCAAACAAACCATCTTATGTGACTGAGCACATGTGTGAGCTGAGCCTCCAAACATCCAAGATTTTATCCACTGTTGACCAAAACCGTCTGTCTCTTGCTAGAGTCACACTTGCCCTTGCATCCATCTCTTTATGGACAAGCTATTGTAATTCTTATTGGAACAAATAAATTCCATATTTGTGTTTTAAGAGCAGAGCTGAAGACATTGTTTTCCCAAGTGCTTCAGTCATCCTCAGTGAACTCTGTGAATGTGACAGTTGGCATGTCTTTGGAGAGGGCTTGTACAAAATGTATTCTGTTCTAAATCAGATGCTGAAAGGTACAGTGATGTGACAGGCTTCAAGGAAGCCATCTGAGCGGTTAGGCAGGCTCGAACAGGAAATATTTAAACATATGCAGAGAGGGAGGCAAGAAAAAGAAAATAACAAAAAGTGAAATGGAGGGCAAAAATGAGAGTACATAGGTAATTAGTAAGGCTGTGACTGGAGCTTAAGCTCTGCCTTCTTTTTTTACCATCCTTTCCTTGTTCCTTTCCTCCATCCACTTCCTGGGCAGATGGGATTAATTCATCTAACCTAACTTTGATTTCTGAGCTAGCCACCTGTCCTCCTTTTGCAGTCAGGGAAGGTAAACAAAAAATTTTAAGATGAGATTTTTCTGATCTTTTCTTGGTATCCATGTTAGTGTAACATTAATTGTAACAGAAGCCCCATACCTTTTCCTTCATCTAAAAGGGAAGACAGAGTCAGCCTCAAAAGTAAACTACAAGCCTACTTGGTCAAATGAACTGTATCAAGAAAAAGACTGAAGTTGTGATTCCTATCTTGGTGCTGATGCGTGTTGAGGTTAGGAGGCAGTAAAAATTCAGTAATTGAAGAGAATATATTTTGAAAGACTATTCTTTTGCCAAAAAGTGCAGTCTTTCCTCAGTCATTGTGGGAGCTGAGATAAAACTTGAGCCTCAGAAAAACTGACTGAATACAAAGGGCAGTCGTTTCATATATTGGACCACCTGTGTCATTCTTAATGTATCATAAAGGCAGGGGATCTTTTTTGACAAGAATACAGAGCAAAAGGTTGCAGTAAACCATGGGAAAGGCCCATGGACTGGAATTGTGAGGTAAAACAAAGTTTCTGGGGCCAAACTCTTCTCGGCAGTGGCCAGTGACAGGAAAAGAGGTAATGAGTACAAATTAAAACACAGGAAGTTCCTTCTCCATATAAGGAAGAACTTCTCTACTCTGAGAAGCCCTGGAACAGGCTGCCCAGAGAGGTTGTGGAGTCTCCTTCTCTGGAGATCTTCCAAACCCGCCTGGATGTGACTCTGTGCCACGTGCTCTAGGTGTCCCTGCTTGAGCAGGGGTTTCAACTGATAATCTCTAGGTTTCTTTCAACCTTGATCTTCCTATGATTCTGTGATTCCCAGAATGGAATGAGGAAAGCATAAAAATTCAGGTCTGTGCTTTCCTGCCAATAATAGCCTGCCATTGGGAATGTTGGTATGAGAGAGAGTGGATGTAGAATGTCCTCTAGGAAGAGAGTTGACTCTTCAGAGAAGCAAATAATTTTTCTTTTGCTATTTTCTCTTTCCTTCAGAAGAAAGTTGAAGAGTTTGGTTTATTTATTTATTATTTGTTTGATTTTTTGGCCTTTATAAGAGGAAATAGTTTGTTCCAAAAGAATTAAAATTAAATATTTTGATTTTTAAAAGTAGCTACTCCAACTTCACATCTTTCCCCCCCCCGCCCAAGATCTGTTTGCCAAATTCAGCCTGAATTTATAAGAATTCCTGGGTTCTTCTTAGCTATTATTGAATTTAGCATGGAGGAATACATTTGATCCTTTTCTAATGGGGCCTTTCTCTACAGATAGATGGTTTCTTCCAGACAATTCGTTCTCCACTTCCCTCCTGCATTTCTTATTTTCTATTCCTCTTGTATTTATATTGCTGTGAAACTTATCCCTCTGAGGGCTGAAGGCCTCTTGAAACAGGCATTCTGCCAACACAGGAAAAGCAGTAGCACTTAACCTAAAGAGGTCATCACCTGAATGCAAAGGAGAAATCAAGAAAAAGTACTTAACAAAAGTTATCTGAAATTATGCTATGTACATTTTCATTGTGTATCTTGTCTCCAAGTCCTTAACAATGATCTGAAGAACTCTTCATGCTGTTAATAGGAATGTCCATTAGCATGTATATAATGTGTTTTGTTAAGAGCTACATCTGGGGTAGAAGTGTGGCTCTGTGTTGTCTTTATTAGTGATAGGTGCTGTTTTGGGGTTCAGTATGTGGAGCCTCTGCAAACTTCAGTCTCACTCAGATTCAGCATTGGAAAAATTCTTATCCGTGTACTGACTAGGCTGGCACTTTGAACTTAAGAAAAGTGGTTCTGTGAGCCTTTCTTAGATGAAGTTGATAATGCATCTTTTTAAGAGACTGAGCCCACTGGATGGGTTCATTTGAGAATATGTATAAACCATTTTAAAGAGTGATGATACTCACTGGTAGTTGTCTTCAAGGGCATTTTTAGTACATAATCTCACTCACTGTCACCTCTGCTCCAGGCATTTGGCTGTGCATCACAGCAGTCCTGCAACCCCCAAAGACACTGCTTTCCAGCAGTTTCCCAGAGGTTTGTGGTTTTAAGGTGTCTGTAGGGAGCAGCAACACATAAAGAACTATCTTTACTTTCACCTTTCCGTTCCAGAATCCTTGTCCAAAATTTAGAATCTGGGACAATGCATTTAGCTTTGAAAAGGTCTTGCTAGCATTTTATTTTAATGTAGTTTTTTTTGCATAACTGTGCATACTTCCCTAACCACGCGCAAGAGGGATATAATAACACATTAAAAATGTTAGTTCTAGAATAGTCTCAACTCAGTCCTGTAAGTACAGAGAATTTCCCTGTAATGTTTATTCTTTTGAGAAATCTTAGCAAGATTTCCATGCGAAAGGGCTGCTCCTAAAGTTATGTACCATTAGTAATGCTGACCTAACACTCCCCAGCTGGTGGGGATCTTCCAACTGTAATTGGCAGTTGTATCTATAATAAAACAATTGAGGTCTGGGACATGTACCATTAACAATTAGAGTTCATGACAATCCAATGCCTCCATGTAAGGATGTCTGAAGGTTTTGAAAGATTATGCATTTCAGGGATAACCATTGCAGGGGCGGGGGGAAGACTCTATAAATGTTTCTATTTCTATATGTCAGCTCATAGTATTTGGTTATTCTCAGAGAGCGGCTACATCTGGGTTTTCTTTCCTGATCATAAAGACATAGGCCTCAATTTCCAAGATGCTATAATTAAGGCAGGGGTAACTTTGTGGTCCTAGGAATCAAGATACTCTGTTTGCATATTCTTTTAGCTATAAAACTGGGAATCTATCTAATCAAATAAATAAAAATAAAAAACAGACCAAAGCAGATGAAGAAATTACCCAACCCCTAAAATAAGAACATCTCCTGACATTTTCCAAAGTTAAAGGCCAGATAAACTTGACTTGATACATTTATTTTTAATTTTGAAAAAAGCCAAAGTTGTCATGAATCTCAAACATCTTTTTACCTGCACAGAAACACATAGGTTGTGACCTATGTTTAGTACTGAGTGAAACAAAGAGAATTAAATACATGGGCTATCAACACTTCAAATTTAAACAAACAAAACAAAACCCAAATCTGATCTATCTGATAATTCAGTGCAAGTGGATTTATTGCCAAGAAGGAGAGAAGGTGTAAACAGAAGCTGAATGAAAATAAAAATATCTGATCTTCTCTAGGATTATGTACTGGGTAATACAAACCTCTGGACTTTGTCTGTAATTGAAATACTTCTCTGCTGTTAGATGTACCCAAAATACAAGGACACTTTGAAAATTCATTCTTCAGTTAGAGTTGCAAGGGAAAAAAAAAAAAAAGTAAAACTTAATAGTTGAATAAAACATATTTAGTAAAAAAAAGCCATATTTTCTGTGTATTGGATTCCATGCATTGCTGACCAGTTGGTGGTTTCCTGTTTCCTTTGTTGTATACTGCTACTGCATTAAGACAATATATAGCCACGGATGTTACATTGATTTACTGAAAGGGTATGGCAGGAGAACAGGAAACTTAGTTGGCCAGTGTTACACTCCCATAACAAGCATTACTGCCAGATAATTAACCTTGCTGTTTGTTTAGCACCCTCAGAATGCTTCATTACTGATGCAGTCAATTATCTTCTGGTAATGGCTACTACAGAAGGAGGAATTGCTTAATTAAAATTATTTAGACCAGCGAGTCTGTCTGATTGGGTAACGAATATTGGAATGGAATAGAATAATCTCTCTGAGCTACATACTGCACCTAAATTTTGCACTTCACGTTTTACAATGCCAATTTTTATATTTTTTGTGCAAAAATAACAATAATAACAATAATAATTATGTATTCATTCTCCCACCCACTTGCATTTTCTTTCTCAAGAACATATTTGCATAAAAAAAAAGTTTCAGTGTGAGGAGCAAAGAGCCAAACCAAACACAGAGAGGCTTTAAAGGTTAAGAACAGAAATGGGTCCATTGAATGGAAAAAAATGTATTGAAAAGAAGGGAAGATCATTGCTGGTAAGAGATGTAGCTCACAGTCACACTGATACGTGCTCAGTATTGCTGAAGAGAGCCTCTTGATGACTTTCTGAGGAAAAGGATTTGATTTGTTTCCCCTTCTTTCTGACGATTTGCATTTCCACCTCTTGTAATATGTCATCAGAAAACTGGAGAGAGGTCTGAATTTTCAACAGGTAACTCCAAAGCAGGTTTGTCATGGACGTTAAAGTCTTGTTTGGGAAGATCAGCTTTGGGTGCCTGTTTCAGGAAGGTTTGAAGATAAGGTTTGTTTTCTATACCATCGAAGTCTATTCCGATCTTTGTTCCCAAAATCACTTTAAAGCCCAGTCAGTCCAATACTACTATCTTAAATTGATTACTTAGTCTTGTAGGTAGCTCTGTACTGCTAGACAAGTGAGCCTTGACTAATCTGTCTTTGCTGACAGAAACCCCAGCGGGATGGAATTATATTAGTACGACTGTTCTTTTATTAGTCTGTCTTGTTTTGCTCATAGCTGACTTGCTTGTATGGATGGAAACTTTTAGCTTTGTTGTTCCGCTTAAGCACAGAGTAAGAACTCTGCTGAATATACAGCATAATGTTAACTTTGTAAGTATGTTTGTAATGGCAGCCTTAGTCTAAGTATGCCTGACATTGCTGTAAACGACTATACTTTTAAAGGTGTTTAAGTTTAAGATACATAATGTACCTAGAAAATGAAAATGTTACAGTAATGGCATAGTTGGGAATACCCATTGCAAACTGTCATATAAGCTACAAATTCATGTTCGAAAGTCTGATACTGGACAAACATTTGTGTGCCAGACTGCCTTGGAAAATGTGACTCTTGCATTACTTCTGTGGTGGGACTTGGGCATAGATGTCACTCATATTTTAGACCTTTGTCTGAACATGGTGAATAATGCTTTTTTAAAATGGAATGAGATAATTGCTATGGAATAGCAGAAGTGAGAAATTAATGAGGTGAAGGAAATCCTAATACATTGAAGTTAATGGCAGAACTCATGTTGCTTCTATTCAGCCAAGATCCTACTTAGGGTTTCCGCACTGGGCTCTGTATTTCTTGTGTCTTAAATATATCCCCAACAACCATAGCATTTTTATCCCCTGAAAAATGTATAAAACGTGGGAGATTATAGCTGAAAATGCATTTTCTCTAGTATCTCCATCTGTAAATAATCTCTGCTATTAAGAAAATAACTGTGATCTGTTCTGCTAATTCTATCTCAAAAGAATAACCAAAGAAACAATAGAGAAACCAGGTGTCCTACTTTACGCTTTCAAAAAAAAAAAAAAAAAAAGCAGGAATAAGCAAATAGCTACTTTAGAGGTGCTGCTTCTTTACTAAGCATGCAATTAACCTGTAGACCTTGCTGCCTTAAGATATTCAGCCAAACAATTTAAACAGATTCAAGCAAAGCCAAAGTATTTATATAAATAATAAGAATAATCCAGAGTATAATAGCTGCCATAAAATATGAATTTAGAAATTCAGTTAAAGACACAAGCAAGGTTACTAACTCTCATAACTTCAGTGTAAATCTTGCTGTGTTCAGCATTTTAAGCATGTTTTTATGTGAGAATATCAACTTTTTCATTTAAAAAATGTTTATGGCATGCTTTCAGATCTTTTAGTTGAGAAGTTTGAAAAGGTGAAAACTCTTTAAGAAATCTCGCATACTGCATGCCATAGTTCTTAGAGGAGCTGACCTGCAACATTTTAATATGCGGATATTGATATTAAACAAAGACAACTGCCATTCTATGGGGCAGTGCGTGAAAAGGAATCGTTCAGTTATTGACAAGCAAAATTTGTTCAAAACCAGCCCCAAGTTTTGTGAAGCTTTGTAGAAGTGCTGGTAGCTGTGTGAGGCAGGGTTATCTTAGGCCAGACAGTTATACAGAGCAGAAACGTTTCTTTTTTTTTCTGAAATCTGCCTACAGCTTTAGAGCATTTAATGAATAACCTTTGCAATTTGTTCCTGCACAGTACCTTAGCAATGCCACAAGGACACTTTTCTGCCTAGATCAGGTGCTAGTACCACTTTAAATTAGCTCTTATCATTCCGTGATTGATTTGCAACCAGGTGCCCTTAAACATGCTTGTTCCCCCCAAATACAGTCAACTGAAAATAGAACTTCAAGTGAGAGAAAGTACAAACAGATTCAAGTGCATGCCACACTCGCAATTACTTTTTGGAAAACAATAAAACAGGGAAAAAAATAGAAACCACTTGAAATCTTATTTCCTCCCAAAAGAGAGTGTAATCAAGGTATAATGAGCATCGAAATTAATAAATTAAAAATAAATGTCCATAAGAGGGAGAAAAAAATGTGTTAATCAGTTGGCAATTATATTTTTGGCATTGTAAATTAATTCCCCAAATGAATCTCCTTCCAGCTTATTTCACTCCATTATCTGTTTTCTTCCTTATTTTTTACTTAATGATTAGTGCTTCAGAATTCTGTACATAATGATAACTTTTAAAAACCAAAGGTGTTTATTTAAAGATTAAAAAAAAATAGAGAAGTGCCAAATGTAAGATTAAAATATTTTGTCCTTTTCAGTGGGTGAAGAAAAAAAACCAGAAATGTCCTCGTAATGAAGCTGTCCTTTTAGGGGTGTGTGTGTGTGTGTGTGTTTTCTGGATTGAGCCTTGTGGTATTACTCATCTTTTCACTAATGGAAGTGATTTTCAGTCGTCTCCAAATTACCACTTAACAGCTCTCTGCAATGAAGCTCATCCTTTCCAACTACCCCATCCTCTTTGCCTCACCTTTGTGTACGAGTCTTCCAGGCAGCCTGAGAAGTTTTAAATTAAGAAAGAGGGGGGGAAAAATCGTAACTGTTTTTTGATGTTTACTTCTCTCTTATTGTATCTCCCGATTTAATCATCTCGTTTTGTTTCTGCACATGTGCTGAAATCTGCAGTAGCTAGGCTATTATTGATGCAAACCTGAAATAAAGAGGGAGATAATAGATTATATAGCATCCAGGAAAATGATTTGATTTGGGAAGTAATTAGGAGAAAACAAACAGCAACTGGAATGCTTTCGATTTGTATGCTTTGTTTCCCCCTCCGGCCCACACCAAAAACAGCAAGGCTTTCAGCATTATGCTTTGTGGATAAAAATTCCTGAAATAGGGTGAATGTCCATGAATCTAATTTACCATGGCTATATGGTTCAGGGGAGGTGAGACAAAAGGGTATATTGCTCATGACTTTATGAAGAGGTGGAGTGGAGAAATTTATTGCAGAAGCAGGAGGAAGGCCAGCACTAATACATAAAGCAAGGTGCCACTAAGATTCCCGAACGCTGGAGTTGAGGTTGTGCTGTACAGTAAATATTTCTGATATCTCAGAGGCTCAGGCACTGCTGCCCTGACTCCTTGTGTACGTTCCCTTGGAGCTACATCCAGTTGAAAGGAGGAGAACGGAAATTTTGTCTGTGCTTTCTTATCACCCGTCTTGGCAGATGCAGTTTGCTAAGTGAAGGACTTAGTGAGATCAGGAAGAGGGATCCTCTTGGTTTCTCCCGATGACCTGTTTTTTAGGAACCCTGCACTATTAAAAATAAAACATAGAAATGCAAATTGAACCTTTATCTAGTTTATGTTTCCAATGTCTGAAGAGTAGTCTGCTGTCTTCCTTCCTTCCATCTGTCCATCCATCCATCTGTAGTACCTGATGGAGCAGTGATTCAGAGATCTTCATAGCACGGTGGGATTTTTTGCATTGTTCCATTACTGCTGGCATCCTCCCAAAAAAGGCCTATGCTGTTTGGAGGACAGGGACAGAGGGACTGATCTGCCAACCAATTTAAATCACAATAATGCTTGGAAAGAAAACAATGCCCATAACAGGCATGTGTAATAGCGCAAGTAGTTTCTGTATGAATGTATATGAAGCATGAATGGCTGGTGCTGGCTTGCTAAACACTTGTCTGAGGGAGAGAGGAGAGATTTATCTCCACTAGCTTTGAAGGAGTTTAGCTGACCTGGCAGTGTCTAGTAGTTTTGAAGTGAAAGGATGAAATACTTGTGTAGGAGTCTTTGTGATGGATATTTGAACGTAGGCTTGCCACCCAGTTGTGTGAATGTTGGCAGGTGAGCTCCAGTTGCTGTGTCACTGAGCGGCATATTTGTGAGGGGTCGCAGTAGGCTTGCTCTGAGCAGGGAGCGCTCCATCCACACCCGTGGTGGCTGCATGGACATAGCGGTCACATTGGACAGAGCATTCACCTGTAGTGTAACGATTTGATATGAAGTATGTGCAAGCCACCTTGGAGGCGCAAGAAAACGTTGCATGAAATGTTGACAACGGTATTCCAAAATCATCAACAACTAACGGTATTTTGCCCCAGTAAACACTTCTAGCTTTACACCGTTCATACTAATATTGCCAGTAAAGAAATAAATTACAAGAGATTAATAGAGCAGTCAGATGGTCTGTTTTTCCCTGCTGCTCTCTTATTTTCAGCACTCTAGTTTGTCCTCTGGAGGTGTAGGCATATGGAGTCTATTCAGGCATATGGAGTCACGAAGTCTTCCACTCTGCAGTTCTTTGGATTAGATTTTTTTCTGGCAATAATTTCAAACTTTTCTGTCTCATGTCTTGCTCATTCTTAGTAAAATTCTTACAGTAGTTTTTTTAGCATGGCTGAAATTGGACAATATTTTATCAAGGATCTTCGATGTATAGAAAAGCCTAACATAAAATATGCCTGTGTAATATGCATATACTGACAGTATATATCTGCCATTTGGTGTCCTAAAAAGTCAGTACCTGCAAATGTTTCACAGCAAAACTTGCAAATCTAGAGTAAAATGGGTCAGGGCTGCTGGCAGCTGGTTAGCTGGGCTAACTGTGTGGACTCAGCCACACCGTGGACTGTATTGGCCCACAGCCATGCTTCCACTGTAGATGATGTCATTACTGTCTCTCAAGTCTCTCTTTATTCTTCACTTGCCAAGATTTGCACAGCCTTATTAATTAAAATTACTGATCCATTATTACAAACCATTTAACTTCTGGAGTTTTAATGTCAGTGTTGTCTAACAACAGTTTCTTTTGTTAAAAAGAAATAAAAGATATCAGTGTGGTAGTTTCACGCTTGCAATTCTTGAATAAAATCCTCCGTCAATCATGACATGATCCAAACAGTAGAAAATATTGACACAATAATGCCTGCATGCAGGTCATTGTATTTCCAGTATCAATTCATGTTGCTTATGTCTCCAGCAATTGTCCCTGAATGAATAAAGGAGCTTAGTCCAAGGATGCAAGCGCAGTTGTGTTGCATCCAGTGAGCTTAATCCTGCAATAGGTATGTGTACTTCTGTGTGGACAAGTGCAAGATTTTGAGCCTTAGCTCAAAGCTTTGCGAGATATAAGACTTCGGTTTTTAAGCCACCCTGCCCCAGGGGACTTTTAATAGTTGTAGCACTTTTCTTCTACTATAGAGTACTCACGTTACAGTGTAAGTAACTGCTAATAAGTAGTGTTAGCAAATGAGTCACTTCCCTGCAATTTCAGGATCCACTCAGAAAGTGGCTGGTGGTTCAGCAGCAGCACTGTGGAAAGGACTGTGTTTAAGAGGTGATTTAGAGCTCCTCTGAGGACAGAGGTGTTTGATACAAGGACTGTGCTATGAACAAAAAACTTGCTGTAGTGTGAGGATCCTCTCCCCTGCTTCTACATTAGCTTGGTCTTCTGAAGGGACATATATATGTTCAGCTGTCAGTCTTAAAGTTCAAAACTTTCCCTGTTCTGTACAAAATGACACTCTGTACTTTAACATGGAGCTTTCCTACTATTTCCCCTTTTGCCCGAGTGCCAGAGAGTAAAATTTGACTGTCCTGAAAAAGTCTGCTTTCTTGCTTTCCTGTCCTGTCCTCAGAGCTGATGAGAGCACTTCTGCAGAGTTGTTGGCTGCTGTCAGCTGCCCCATAAGGAAGGAAGGAGGTGTCACAGGACCTATGGCTGGCAGAAACAGCTAGAGAGCTGCAACCAGCAATGAAATATCACTGGCAATGTATTTTTTCCAGTGACAGTGGTGCCCTTGAACAAGCTAGCCTGGCCTTAGTGAATGGCTTTGCTAGGATTAAAGGCAAGAAGGAAAGGGGAATCAGTGTTCATTATCTCCCTCTGAGCTGGTTAATATGCAGTAACTAATCATGTGGTTGGTTAATGTGCTGTTGCTTTTGGAGGACAGGACCATCCCCTGAGATCTTGGTGTCAGTTGTTGCCGGAAAGGGGAAATAAAGCACAGAAGCTTGAGGAAGCTACTGATTCTCCGCAGGCTCATGGAAAGGGGTCAAAGGAATTATTCTGAAATCCATTTGCTTTCTTTTTCTGCAGAAATATTAATCCACCAGAAGGTGGAAATGACAGATCAAGTAATGAAGTCACATTATCCCTTTGGTATTAAAAAGGTGCTTCTAATAAGACTCTTTCTCTGTAAACAAATACTCTAAAGCTTTGAGAAAAATCTAAGTGAACACATAGATACATACAGATATATATAAAAAAAGGAAATTTTATATTGAAACTAAATATTATTATATTTTGTTGCATTATACACGTATAAATAAAAAATGGAGAATAAAGACTATATTTAATAATAAAAACAAATTGATGAACATATTTATCTTCCAGTAAAATCCATGTTTGGAGAAAGAGTAAGACTGTGTTAACCTCTTCACCCTTTTTCTTCAGAGGTCATAAGGCAGTTCAGGACATGAAAATCAAAGCTGTCGTTTTACTGAGATTTGCTAATCATACATATGCACCATTTACTCCCTTGTGGTTTTCAGCTTTCTTGTAATTCATAACTGAACTAGGTTGAAAAAATGCCTGGTTTGTGCCTAGCGGGTCAAGGGACGCCACGATGTGCAGAAAGGCAAGAGGGAATACTGGGACAAAAGAAGCAGCGACTTGTTTTTCCTACAGTAAACCCAATGCCGTCTTGCTATCCTCCAAATCCAGCTACCATCTACAGGAAAATTGCATAAACAACCTCTGAGAAAAGAAAGCTGGTAAACCACATGATTTCTGAAGCCAAATTCCCAGGATTCATGAAGCCAAAAATTTTGTTTTACATCAGAAAACAAGATGTATTCTTCCTTCCCAGGTTTTAGGCAAACCCAGCTTTACTGTTGCAACTTCCTTTTTACTCACACCTCAGACATTTCTGTTTAATCTCCTTTAATGGGGGTGCAAAACCTAAAAAGCTTTAGCTGTTTGCTGCTCCAAATTTAAAGTCCATATTATTTAATCAATAAGAATTTGAGGAAAAAAGTCTGCAAGATATCTACTCAAATCTTGTTTATCTGTTCTTATTGGCATTCAGAAGGCCTAAGTACCTATAATTTGCTGCTTTTATATTTCACATGATGTTTTACACAGTCATGCCCATTAGATTCTGCACCATATTGTAATTCCATGCTGTTTGAGGGTGGTAGTTTTCCAGACTGTGCTCTATTTATGACTGCTCAAGTTTTTTGGAGAGGGGTCACTGAGAATGCTTCTTTTCAGTTGTTGCTGAAATCTGGACAGTGTTTATTGGACTGAGATCCTGGAAACAAAACATTATTTGTGTGTCACTTTATCACTGTTGGATGGGGCACCTGTGCAGCTCTAATGGAAAGAGCTTCATAGAGTGGATACTTTACCATTCATTCATATGGCAAAAATTACAGCCCTTCTGTTTTCTTCACTAAATTTACACCTGTTCAAAGCTGCATTTGTTCTGAGTTCAGTGCAGGTAGATAAACAACAAAGTTGCACCAGGTTTCGTCTTACCACTTTGTGGAAGGATCAAAGATCTTAGTGATAGTAGAGATTAAAATATCATTAATCTCAAGCTGACATATTGTTTTTTTCCTGCCTTTGCCATGGGAGAATTTCCTGTAAAACACCATTCCTGAGGGAGGGCCTGCTGGCACGTACTGGACCTTATATTTTTGAACATGCTCATTTTTAAATAAAACCTTTCACTGGAATGGAGTTTCTGAAGATTCTTTTGTAAAAAAAAGTTTGAGCTATTGTACAACAATGTTACTTTAATTGCTCTTTAATATGCATGTGAATGCATGCATATAAGACTTTTTCTTTTAAATTAAAATACTCCAACCTCCCCCCCCAGTTTGCAAAGTCAAACACATTGCAAATTGTCTAATCAATAGCACAGGCCATTAATTTTTAATGGGATGTTAAAAGCTCTCTCAAATTTGATCCATATTTCCATAAAATTGTTGGAGACAAATGTAAAAAGAAATAGTTATTTATCAAGGAGATCCCACTATGACTGTGTAGTTGTGAGAGAGAAATGAACCTGCAGCACAAAGCCAGGTCTTAACTCCATTCCTCCATTTGACTTCCTAGCACAATTTCTGATTAACAAAGTTAATCTGTGAAGTTGTGATTTCCAGCTATTCATTTTATTTGCCATTTCTAGTGCAGGAATGCCACAAGTCACACAACGGAAGGTACTTTGCAGGCACAGAGGAAGGCTGGCTGCCTCTGTGGCCAATGAGCTGATGCTCCATGTAGGCCAGTGTTCCTGCAAAGTTTCCTGAAAAGAGTGATCCAGTCAGAACAGGCTGCTGGCAAAGTTCAGTGTTAATGATAAACGCATGCACGTCTGTTATATCTAAGCCTTCTTTTCTTAAGCATACCATGAGAGGAGATGGGTACTGAAGGAAGAATGACCAACAGGTTTTGAAATCATTTCTGAAAAAGGATACCAAAGGCAGAGCCTAGTAGTAAAGAAAATGCTGAGGCATTGATGGTAGAAATAGGCAGGTGAGTTTACTGTTATTTACCAAGCTGACCTGGGAAAGCAACAGATTTTTCATCAGGACGACTGAATTGAGTGTTTAATTTGATATCAGACCTAACAAAGAGTCTGATATTTATTTGTTCATTTATTTTTCTCTCACCAAGATGTTCAAAATGGAATCAGAGTGATACAGTTCAGCACTGGGTTGAACAAACTTGTGTGATTTCTTCTGAGAATGGTTAAGACTCCAGATGGCTTTGCTGTAGTGCAATGCAGATTTCCCAAGTGAACTGACGTTGCTGTTCTTTACTACAGTTAAATAAGTGCAACTGCACTGTGGTAAAAAAGAGTCTGGTTGAGCAGTCTGGATTGTACAGTGTACTGAGAACTATAATTAGGATTCTCAGGAAGCATCATGCCACTGTGGAAAAACACAGCTTAATGTTGAATGTTAGACAAAGCATTTGGGTTGATTTAAACATATATATGTAGTATGTACCTATGTATTTTGATATGAAGAATATTGATAAGCTTGATCATGCTTGTTAAAAGTGTCTAAATAAAACATTTATTAGTTTAATTTCTGTAAAAGTACTAGAAAATTGTAGACAAAATCAAAAGACAAGTGGGATATTTTGAAATCTCCCTGGTGCAGGAAAAAAGAGATGGAGGAATTTCCCACAGCATAGATATTCTACATTTCTTTCCATTTAACTGTTGACATCTTGCATCTATAGAAGATTTAATGCAAGTCACATTCAAGGCATTGCATTTTAGTTTCAAGACCTATGTGATGGGGAACCTTTTCCTGCAGACTTTGTCTATCACTCTGCCATCTCCTCTGAGTGAATCAACAAAAGATGTTAGATTGAAAAACAGAAAAGCTGCTGGGAGCACATGCCTGGTGAGAAGTCAGCAGAAATGGCTGTTGGTGTGTAATACCAATGGTTTGATAGATTTGTTCATTAACTTTATGGAAGGGTGAGGCTCTCTGATAGGAAACAATCCGGAAAAGTGTATTTTTACACTGAGTTTCTTATTACAAACACATGAGGGCAGGGGGGCGTGCAGTTCATTTGTGTCATTTATGTAATATGTGTCTTTTTTATGTTAGGAAGAGTGTGTACTTAGAGAGGAAGCATTAATAAATTCAAATAGACATATCACACTACAGGAGCTGTGCTTACCCACTTGGGAAACTGCATGGTATAAAAGAGATATTTGTATTTTTAAGCAGTTTGTTTTAATAAGGGAGTTTTAACTTGGCTTGTTTTCTCACTATGAAGTGGTATATTTCTGTAGGAAGCCATAGCTGGCTGAGTTTGCTTCAGCAGGACTGAGAGGAAGACAAAAAGTCCTGGCTCCAGCAAAGCTGGGGTAGAAAGTCTGGGCTGCCATTGGGTGGTGACAGCATTTGAGGCTTATCAGAGTGTTAAAAAAAAAAATGCAGTCTTTGGGAATGAGCAGGTCACCTTTATGACTGTTTGGGAAGTGGTGAGATCCCAACTCTCTGGTGAGACTGCAGGAAGCACACATATTTCCCCAAGATGACTCCTTTGACTCTATTTTCTGCATTTGCTTTGGTGGCAGTGTTGCTCCTGAGCAGTGTCCTTGAATAGCGGGTGCAGAACAGCAGCAAGGCAAGCTCCTCTCACCACCTTCTGAATTAAGGCTCAGCATTATCCTGAGAGGATCTCTTTTGTGCCCTCAGGTAGTCTGTAGTATGCACTAAATAATAGAGTAGATCCAGGTGCACTTTTGTACTGGAAAGTTTATTTTGGTCTTTTATTCTGCCTCTTGATTTATCCTGTGTTTGTTTGTTTGTTTAAAAAAAGGCTGCTTTCATTTCTCAGCCAGTTGAAAGGAGATGTGCAGGAGCTGCCTAGCTTCCTATTGGATTGATTGCTTGATGAGATCTGACCATATTGTTACTGTTGCATAAGGGATCCTGTACCTTGAAAGGAAGGTAAGATCCTGATTACATTTTTTTCCATGAACTCAGAGATGTGGTCTCTGGGAGTTAAGTTGTTAAATACAACTCTAGTGTGTTGTAGGTGAGCATTTAACAGATATGGAGCATAGTAACAGCCTTAACTCAGCTGAAGTTGTCATCTTATGGACAGGAAAAAATAAATAAAAAGAGAGCAGGCCCTCCACACACACCACGTGGCCAGAGACCAATCTACCTCAAACCAAAATCAATGTTATGCTTCCTGTTATTGTGTTAGACAGAGGATTGAAAACTTGCTTTTTCAATTGATTTGTTTTCCACTGCAAAACTAATTATGTCCACTGCAGTTCTTCCTCTACCTGCCTCCGGAGGGGAGAATATATTGGCAGCGGAGGCTCCAGTCCTTTGCTTGGGCAGCTGTGTCGATATCCCTGCTGCTGCTTTGCATTGGAGGGTGAAAGATCCCAAACTTCAGCAGAGACGTCCCTTCATCTATTCTTTGCAGATGCCCTTTTCTGTCTTGCTGGCCCCCCAGTACTTGCTGTCCTTCAAAGCCAGCCACAGTGGCACTCTTGGAGGCGAGATGAGTGTGCAGCCGCACAGACGAGGAACCTCGGCCTGGTGGCAGCTGATGCATCTTACCTTCACCAAGGGTATTCAGAGATGCCAAAGCAAGGAGCAGAATTTCCTAGGGGGGTTGAAACTGAAACATGGTGAGTTGTCGAAGGGCTTTATTTTTAATCCTGTAGAAAAGACAGAGAATGGCAGGAAAGTTCCCCTTCTTTTAGTGTTTTTTTTTTCTTTAAGCTTGAAATGTTGCCATTGTGGAGATGGATGGATACACAGCGAAACGTCCATTCGTTGGATCTGGATTCCTTCTGTGCAGCTCTTTGAGTGCCAGTGATGTTTGCTGAGTAGTGGATGTTATGGTCCATATCAGCCTTGGTGATACAATGGTCTAGCCCAGTTTGGGGCTTTGCGATGTGTAGGCTTCATTGGTGGTTCTTTCTCTCCAGTGATTACAACTGTGAAGAGCTTCAGCCTTTATCATAGCAGACTCTCCTGTTGCTGCTGGGCCCTCCTAGATTCTGCAGGCATCTTACAAGCAGCAGAGGATCAGTTTTGCTGTAAACCAGCTTTCCACAGAAGCAAAACTTGTTTCTGACTGAATGTGCGGCTGCGAGTAGGACTGTTCAGCATAACGGCAGTGTTGCCCCAGGTGTTGAGCTGCACCGGGCAGCAAAAGGTCCTGTTGACATTGCCTTGCTGAAGGGCAGGTCTCAAGGCACTGCAACAGCCCAGCAAACTCTTCATCTGCCACGGGGCTCCTGGCTGCTGCCGATCCTTGCTGCAACAGCCTGGGAATTTCCTGGCAGCTCCTCTTGAAATTAAGAAGCAAAAAGGTTTTAATAAACTGAATTTGAGCTTCCCTAATACAATCTCAGTGCATTTGCTGCGCTATAATATTTTATTTTGTTATTACTTTCCATTCATTTTTGCAGTGTCCTCTGCTTTCAGTTTTCAAAGACATTAAAGGTATTTGTATTTTCAACATGTAGCAGCAGCATAGATGTCAGTGGCAAATCTAGAGGCATTTAGATATGTCAGGAAGGCAATCTGTATTGTGGGGGCTCCTTGTTAGCTGGAAGAGCATCTGCAGTATGGCACATAAGAGGGGTAATAATAAGCACAACACACTTCATATCCCACAGGCTGCAGTGAAGTAGGGAATTTTCTGAGACATGAGATTCATAACTCTCTGAGGAATCATGGGACTTTGAAAGCCCTAGGCACATCTTCTGAGGTGCTCAGCGTATTGGCACCTCAAAAAAACGAAGGTAGATTTAACTCAGCAGCAGATTACGGGGAAGATGGTTTCAGTGTTTTTCTGGGGCGCATGAATGCTTGGAGTGCCTAGAGCAGGTGTGAACAATTCCATTGGGGTAGGAAATGAAAAACACTGACTTGCCAGTGCCTACCTCTTCTCACTTCTGTCCGGCCTTCAGCTATGCACCGTCTCTTATCTCCTACCTGCAATGCCCTGGTTTTCTGTCAGTACCTGGCTTTTGGCAATGCTTAGTTGCTTTGGGCAATTTATTGTTTTGGCTGGGCTTATGTGTTTTGCTGTCTGATCCATATTAATGCCATTTTTTTAATTTACATGCATTAAACTATTTATCTGTCTTTAAAAATTACAGATGTAAGGCAAGCATTGTTTTTTGCCTGTGGTGTTTTAATGCAATATTATTTTGAGTTACAGTTGTAGTTTTTGAGGTACAGTTGTAGCTTAGAGATTCGAGTGGCCGTTCATCTTTTGGATATATGCTTGCATTCTGCCTGGTGAAGATCTTTCCAACCTGAATTATCCTATGATCCCAGCATAATGATTAATGCCTTCAGGCATTGTGGGTTTTTATGGCTATAGAGTTGTCTCCGGAATTATGAATCTGAAGAAAACAGCAGGCTGTGTATTGAGATACACTGTTACGTGTAGGTGTTTATTGATACTGGAAAGGAGGCACTCTGGAGATGTCAAGGTGCTGATTAATCTGTAGTCAGAGAAGGACATCTTGTATGCTTCCAATCATTTTAGCAGAATTAGCCTAGCAAAACGAATACCTCCCTGCTCCAAATATCTCATGGGGTACCACAAGCTTCAACTTGTTACACCTAGCTGTCAGACTCTGAATCTTTGGTATCGTCAATGCAATTATGCATGATGATTGCACAAGTCTCTGGTGTATCAAAAAGGGAACAAATGGAAGGAGCACAGAGTAAAATAGATTTAGTATAAAATGAACAACGTGGGGCTTGCCTCATTGATTGCATGAAAAAGTGTGATGTTTAAATCATTAAGAACATTATTTGAAAAATGTTGAAAGCTTTAGATAAATTGAGCTTACTCCAAAATAACCACACATCTGCAAGTTCTATATATGCAACTAATCCACGCATCTATACAAACACGTATAAAAGCATGTAAAAGTATAAAAGGTCTTGGTGCAGGTCATGCATTAGCATGTCCTGATTGCCAGATTTAAAAACTATCATGCATGCCTCCTCTGAAGAAACTTGACTTTTGTACCTTTTTTTTTTTTTTTTTTTAACCAAAAAGGCACTATAAACAGATGCTTCTAACAAACGGTAGCAGTATAAGCCTCAAAACCTTTGCTTTTCTGTCTGAACTAAAGGAGGTCGTTATTAAGGTGATGGAGATTACTTGAAAGGAAGAGCACCACCTTGTGACACCAAGAAAAATGTTGCTGTGATACTTCATTCAGAGAAAGGAAGGAGTGGGTTTACATAGTTTTATCCTCTAGCCGGTTTTATAGACCTGGGTTTTCTCTCTCATTTGCCAGGTCTGTCTTTTAAGACATAACAGAAGAACTGATTTTCAAGTGATACAAATTCAACACATCAACTTTATTTCATCTATGTGAAAAGCTCTTTTTTCAATTTCATCTCAAATTTCCCTTTTTCTTTTCATAGATTCACTTCAGAGAAAGAATAAGTCTTAGCAGTTTTTAAAGCTGTCAATTAGAATATCAGCCTTTTAAAACTGAAACATGGTTCTCTTTTACAGACTTCTTATTTCTTCATCTTTCAGAAGCTGAAGGAACGAGAAACATTTTTATAAACTTTCTTCTAAATAGCATGTAGGCACTCTCTGTGTACAGCTATAAGCATTTGTAGGCTCTCATTTATAAGCGATTTGTGAGTTGACTCTTGCAGGGGAAATTCCAAGCTACTATACAGGGTCTCTCTCCATTTTTTAGTATCTTCCACTGTCAGATGGATGTTCAGCTGGTCTAGAATAAGTTACAGCTGCCTGGAAAGGGCACAGAGTGGAACTGTGTAAACCCTGCTAGTGCAGATTGTCCTGGTGCATGAGCAGGGGGTCTGGTAAGGAAGTTGTTCAAAACAGGATCTTGAATAATCTGTGCAAGAATGCCTGAGCACTGCCAGAGAACTGAGGATAGGCTATATCTACTTTTACAGAAAACAGAGGGTTTAGACATATTTTGATTGCGAAACAACAATTTTAATAGATTCAGGCAGGAAGAGTCTCAATAATAATAAGCCATAGGGATTTTATTCTTTTTTTTTCCTCTATAGCTGCAAATTTTTACAAAAATCAGAAGAGCAAACAGACGTATTTGTTGGTGAAGTCCTTTTATTACTATTGCCTTAGGCACTTATCTCCATATCAAATTAGCTTTTACCACAGGGTTTTGTTTTGCTTTTTCAGTAGCTGTGACTTAGCTGAGCCCTGGAAGCTGGATCTCACCTGCCTTTCAAGGAAAATGTCATTTTGTGCTTGCTGGCTTCTTTGCTTAAAAACCTGTTGATTTTCAAATGCTGTTTGCATTTTAATGACAAAGCCAGCAGCTTCAAACCAAACCTAAAACTGATTCACAAAATAAAAAGAAGGAACCTCTTCCTTTCTTGTGACATGGATTAGTGCAATTTAGCTAGAGATCTGTCAGTCTTTTCAGTGTGAGTAAGATCTCGCTAGAGGGACTGAGCTATTGCAACGTTCGGCAAGATCGCGGCGCCAGGACAGGCTGCAGTCCGGCAGTTATCAGGTGTCAGACTAATCCTGCCGTGTTAACAAGATTGGAAGCATTTGTACCCGCTGAAGACTGGCAGGTGTGGATGAGCTGAGCTCTTTCAAGCAGCACACGTGGATTGAATGTAATCCTGGGTACCGCTATTACACAGCGCCCAGTCCAATTTCTGTTGTCTGAAGAGGCTTTCATCGGGTCCTCTAGAAAGAAGCAGGGACAAAAGTCAAAATTATTGCTGAAGCTCTTTTCTGAAGGAAAGAGGGAGGCTGGACCTATAGCTGTGTAAAGAGTTGAAGGGTTTAATTTTATATTGGTTTATATAGAATATTGCTTGGATAGGGTTTTCACTTTCTTTCCCCAGGAAAAATAAAGGATGCCGTGATTTACTTCCTGAATTGCTTGATAAAATTATGCATTTTGGGAAATAGCCATTTTAAAGCCTTGTGAAATGAAAGGCCCTTGGAAAACTACAGTCTAATGCAACACTGTTTTTTTTTTTTTCCGGAATGAGTCAGCAATAAATGTGCACATTCTTTCTGAAAGAAACTCTAATGGAAAGATCTATTCCTGCACTGCTGGCTAATTCTACCTGCTGATAAAATATACATTACATTAGCACTCTTTTCACTTGAAGTAGATGTCCTGGATATATCACCTGACTGCTGATATGCAGAGCATAAAATGGTAGAGCTTATTTTGTCTTAAAAAGCAAGGGATGAATAATGTGCTTGGGTCATTTTGTTCAGTGGCATTTATTGTGTGTCTTTCCTCGTATACAACCTCTCTGCTATTTTCATACAAAAGAAAATTTGGCATGACTGGTAGACGTAAGATCTGCACAACCTCTACTTAACTGATGAAAACTGTTGAATCTTGCACCTAAAGGCATTTTTAAAACACACAGGTACCTTCATTTCTTCCGTGAGCAAGCAGATAGCATCTGTTTAGAGGAAAGGAGCTTGCACAGTGTATATTGCCATTGGGTGTTGATATGGACAAATTTTTAAAACCTTATTTGTTGAGGGAGGCAAAAGCCAGAGTGTAAGTTTTACAGAGATGTTTTAATAACCCGAAAGAAGGCAAAAAGGGAGCTTTCAGTTTTCCTTCTCTTCTTACCATCCTTTCATTTTAGATTGGTAAACGGTGAGACTTTCGAAGTGATATTGGCCACTGACGGTAGCTGCTCTGCAGCATTAGAATGACAAAGCCCAGATCTATCAAAACAATATTTGAAAATGGTGAATTTTTGGCACAGCTATGCATTCAGGAATACATATGTCTGCTGCCATCCTGCATAATCATGGGATGGTGCTTTTCATGTGAGGCCAAGGGGACAGACAGGACTCACTCATTCCCTGCTGGGACGCCGCACAGGTTTGGCCTTCCGGAGCGTGAGGCATTCGCAGCTCTCTGAACCTCTGTTTTTCTGTGCGGGCATTCTGCTAATTTCATATTTAGGAGGCAAACCCAGAAAATCCATTTGCAGAACGTAACTCTCAAATTGATTTTTGTCCTTTCCTCCATTAAATTTTGTTTCTACCAAGTACAAATACGTTTTGCTGTTGAGATCCACGTAATATGTACAAAAGAAAATATGAGGGAAATTGTTTACTGTTTATAGAGTAATTTTTGTTGTTGTTGTTGTCTATTTTAGGCTTTTCGTTTGTGATTTTTTTTTTTGAGAAACTCACAACAAAAAAGATACAATCTTGATTGGATTCCTCCATAGACAAAAATCCATTTACTTAAATTCCCATACTGCTGAAAATCTTTCTGTTTATTTCTAGCAAAAAAAAAATCAATGAAACAAAAAAATCAGCATCCTTCTGAGTTCTCTACATTTTCAGGAAGGCTAGAATAATATGAAGTCTTGCAAGTTAGGAGGCAATTTCAGTCTGTCATAAACTTTTTTGAGAGACAGTGGATGTGGGGTTTTTTGTTTGTTTTTTGTTTTCCCTATACTTGCATGATACATCAGTCTCTGTGTCATGTACTGATCACTATATTTTATAAAATTTAGAAAGTCTGTAGCTTACTCTCCCTCCTTCCCCTCAAATGAGGGGGAGTTCTGTTTCTGTTCTATCATCTGTTTCTTTAATAAATAATTACAGAAACTGTATGATGGTCTGCTCAAAGTCCTCATAAAGCGTATCCCAGCTTAATACTGAGGTTATCATGTGAACAGTCATCTTGGACTTAGGTAGGTCATCTTCTCCTTTCTTCTGTCTTGTTCACAGCCACATATCTTTTTACAGCAGCTGCAGAAGCTGCTTATTTGTTCAAGTAATTTTCAGATACTACTGTTTTTCAACTGTAAGGTGTATTGCTCTGTAAAACAAAAAACAAAAAACAAAAAAAGGGCGATCAACTATATCTGCATTTGTTCTTCTGTATAATTCTCCTTTTTATCCCTGTATTTGATCCATTTTTGTCTGTCTGTATTCCAGTCTTTCTTTGGCACCTGCTATGGAACTCTTTGTGAACTACCAAGTAGTCCAGTCTCTAAGGATTATATGTAACTACTCACAAATAGGGACTCTTATCTTTTTTCTTCTTCAAAGACTTTACTTACATTTGTGGCACTGGAGAGACACAGTGAGTCCTGGTTATAATTAGAAGGGCCACTCTCTTACTAGGATGTGTTTGTTTTGGAATGCTGGCAGGGATTCATATCATTCAGTATCAGAAACCTATATGTGCATTTTCTTGTCTATTTAGAGCATCCCTTCTTTCTTCCCATCCCTTTCTAAATCCCTTTTAAATCTGTTTTACAGTACTTTTTCTGATATTCTCTCTTGCCTCTATGACTACTGTAGGTTTCAGCTACTGTAAGTACTTTCTCACAGGTGAGCCTCGATTCAAGAAATGTTTGATAGGTAAGAGACATTGCTAGGGAAGGTCTGGAGGAATCTTTGCTGTAATTATTAAGTAGTATTGCTCACTATCAGATTTTTTTTAACCATATTTTCAGGCATTTTCACTATTAATCACTAGTGTTTGATATTATGTGTCAAATGCTGTCTTCAAAGTAATAGGTGCACCATTGCTAATGACTGCCATGACAGATTGGTACTTAGACACAGAATTTACTATGTTGCAGTACTGCATTTCCCCTCATAATCAAGCCAAGGGATAATCTACTCTCGTTTACCAGCAAAACTGCAGGCAGATCAGCTTTATTTTTCATCATTAAAGCTATGTGGACATACAAAAATTCTACTATACTTGAATTTGAGCAATATCTTGCTGAGAAAGACATAAGGTTTAATTGTTGATTCTTCTTCAGGACTGTTCCCTAATTTTAATTTGGACCCTCTTTTGGTTTGCTTACACCGAGGCCAACTCACCTCATTCCCTTTTATTGCATATCAGCAACCAACTGGGAATGACCAGTCTCTGTGGTTATTCCAAGTTGTGATTTGTTGGACTAGATGATCTCTAAAGGTCCTTTCCAAACTTAAGGATTCTAATTTCATTGTAATTCAGACAGACAGATGCCAACAAAACTCCCCTTATTTAAGAGCATGTTTTTATAATACTTTTTATACATCTCTTGTTGTATAGGGCTTCCCCTTCCCTTTGTAATGTTGCTGCTCTGATTGTCTTCCCAATATTTTAGTTAAGCTGAACTTCAGAATTTGAACCCACATAAATGTGTGGCCTTATTTGGAGACTGGGCAGGAGGTTTTATTGGACCACTCAGGGGACAGCAGTAAAACTCTTATCTATGTGCTGCTGCTTTAACGGCACCATATTAGGACGTTTCTCTCCTGAGATTGGGCCCAAACTGAAGATTTCAGTCTTCAATTTTAAATTCAAAATAATGATGTAATTTAATGCTTACTTGTTAACAGTACATGGCCCAATATTTCATTTATTTAGCATGGCAGGGTGAAAGAGTTTATCCGTAAAAAATGAATCCATCCTCTGGGAATGTGAATGTTTGTTCTAGCATGAGCAAGCATTTTAAAACTGAGTATCAGACCACTAACTCATTGATTAATTCTCTCCTCCAAATCAATTCATTGCATAATCCTTGCACCCTTGTAAATCATACAAATCTATTCCCAGTACATTAATTTTTCTACCAAAATATCCAGCCTCCTGCCTCTCCCCTTCCCTTTGCAAATTTCCAATGGATTAATATTCCCCCAGTTCTGAATTTGTTTCTTCTGTTCCTTGATGGTTTTGTAGGATTCACCAGCTTTCAGACGGCCCCTGATGTTTTCTATGGCTCTAAACAACCCCTCATCTTCCAAGTTTGTCCCTATCCTCTCCCCGGTGTTCCACCCACTTCCCCCTGTGGAAGCTGCAGCAAAGTAAAACCTACTTTGTGGCAGGAATAGAAGCCGCTTCCAGTTTCCTGCCACTTCTCTTACGGAGAGCAAATAGCGCTTGATCTGCCCTTTTCTCTCCGAAACTCAGTTTAATTTAAAGGAACACGAGGAAGGCGGGTGGTGTGAAGGAGGAGGATGTTTCAGTAGGGCCCGGCAGGGATGGGGTGGATGGGAGCTGCCGTGGCAGCAGGCGGGCGAGGAGCTGCCAAGTCTCGCTCCATGCCCTGCTGCCGGGGCAGCTGCACTGAGACCAAGGCAGGCCACAAGTGGCACCCGGCTTCTGGCACTTGTTTGGGGTGTTTCTGCCCAAACAGATCCCTTTTGTGCCGCCTTTGTGGCCGTCTGCAAGAAAACGGCCACTGGCTCTTTCCCAAAAGGCTCCCAATGTGAATTAATTAACAGTTACTATTGCTGTGATAGCTTGAAATCTTCTATTTGGGTTTAAGTTGTATCTGGAAACACTGTGAATACACAGGATGGACTGTATTTTTTTATTTTTTTCAAGCAGAGGTGAACAGATGATATACAAGAGCAGGGTCTTGTAGGCAGCCAAGATGAAAGTAAAACAAAGTCTCTGTTGTCCTGTTGCAGAGCAAAACTGGCAATGAACAAGAGATGTTTTGCTAATTCTGAAGCCAGGTCTTTGGACTGTAAAATCTTTGATCTTTGTGGTTTTCGAACCTCCATATTCTAAGCTTTTCCCAATTAAAGCATTAATCAAGGGACTTCATGGGGAAGAAAAAGATAACTTTCTGTGATCTGCATTTCTTAGTTTTTCCCTTTATAAGATAAATTAATGTTACACATAGTTCAGCACTAAGGGCCTTACTATTGCATTAAATTGATTGTAACAGAATGCATGGGATTTAGGGGTGGCAAAATGTTTTACATGTTTATCACCATGCATTAGCTTTATCCTTGCAGTAATTCTGTAAATCTCACTTTGTTTCTACAATTGCATATGTTGACAACCGAAGTATGGATGGTTTTTTAATTTTAGTATAAATCAGGAAAAGGGGGCAATGCTGTAATGGTGAAGGTCTGCTGGCATGCCAATTTATGAATGTGCTAAGTAGGAACAATAGAATTAATTTAGTAAAAATGCAATGCATCATTCATGAAACCGTTTTATGTCTGCCCAGGTGAATTCCTTTATTGATTCTGAATTGTAAGGACAAACAACATATTCCGTGTTTTCTCTTGGTTTGACACATTTGCCTCGATCCCTGTCCTGCAAAGTAGGATTTCATTTTCACAGACATTTAAAGAGACTTAAAGTCAAAGGGTATAAAGGATTTTTCTAAGATTAAGCATTAATAACACTTTACTTTTTCATGGTGCTTTAATTGTTTTTCTTTGCTTCCTATAACTTCTTGGCTTCTCAACTTGAAAAGACTTTTAATAATCTTGAAGCAGAGAGAGTCAGCACAAACAATGTAAAATTAAACTCTAGATTGCACTTTCACATTAGTGGGGCAAAATGTGTCATTTCATCATACTAACTAAGGAGGTGATATTCCAGATGTGGCATCTTCTGTATAGCACCATCATTCCATTTTCTATTTGGATTTCTTTAATCTTCCCTTCTTGCAGCAGAGAATCTGCAGAATCAACTGATTTCACATCTCTAAGAAGGTACATTGAGTATTGCTTATGAAAACAATAATTTATAAGCTGTAATTATTTTAGAGTCATAGCTTGAAGCCCTGTAGGCTGATGAGAGAATTGAAGCTTCCAAACTCAAGAGAAGTTATTTAACAACCTAATGCTTAGAGCAAAGTCAAAAAAAAGGTAGGAGAAAAAGCTTCTAATTCTTGAAGCCGCATTTAAGAGTATGTCCAGCTCTTTGAAAGACCCTACAAGTAGACACCGCAGAAGGTAGATTTCCAGCTTGGAGTCCCAAGCTGGGAAGTGCACTATGTCTGTGACTTGACTGAGGTGCTACAGGGACAGGAGGGCTCAGGAGGGGATTCCTGCACTGACCGGTTCACACTGACCAATGTGAAGTTCCTTCCCCATGCAGCATATGGGACTTTCTGAATTACTCTTCTAAGAGCCCTCACTCTTTCTATGGGGAAACAGTGACTTTGGGTTGTAAATCTTGCAATAGCAGCCACATGCCGAAAGCATAAATGTTGCATGAGATAACCAGTAGATACTAACATACTTCAGTAATTTTTGTCCACACGTTCTTAAATTTTCCAATCTTTTTTACTCTATTTTATGGTGAATTTTACTCTGTATCAAGCATGGTGACAGAGGCAAACAGTTTTATTATTGCCAACCAAATTTACAAGGTTCACTGAAATTGCATTAAAGGAGTTATACAATTTAAGTGTAATTATAGTATGTTAGTTGTATAATTAACACTATCTAAGGCTATTTGTATAAGCCTGCCGCCTAGTGCTTCAATTCACCTTTGATCTGCAAAGCAAGAAATTTGCATGCAATAAATGGCAGCACTTTACAAAAGGTGGCAAATCATGGAAAAAAAATCCTTTGGCATTTATTGTTCATAGAAAACTCAGTTGATATTAATATGACTATAATTTGCAAAGCTAAAAAAATCCTATTGTAATTTAATAGATTCATGTCCAATTGTTGCTAAGTGCTACTACACTCTTCTTGTAGCAGGAGGGATTGTTACTGTAAAAGGTGATGAATCTCTCTTTGTGAAAAGCCAGGTGAGGTAGCTTTTTAAGGGTGAAACCAGCAATTGTAACTTAGAATCAACACTTTATGCCTTGGAATAAAGTAAGGTACTGTTCTGCCCTAATTGGCTGTGAGCTAAAATGTTAATGCCAGCCTAGCAGATGTATCCCCAGCCTGTAGTTTCCCATGAAGATTTGGTTTGCAAATAGATGACATTCTATTTATGGGCAAAGTAAAGCCTAATTGTGAGTCTTCACAGTAGCAGGAGCTGCAACAACTGCGTCTTCAAGGCAAGGGACTGGGTGATCACATTGGTGCTGTAGAGCATACCAATGAGATGCACTGTGTAACTTTTCTAAAATGTTAAGTATGTTCAATAATCAGCAAAATATAGACTGTAAATATCCCGTTGTTTTTTTACAGTGCAGTGCTGAAAAATCAGAGAAATAAGGCAATCTCTAATTGGATTGAAAACAATGATTTCCTCTCAAATAGATTTCTAATTGCCAGCTAATATAATCCAGTGATGTCCCAAGCAATAACTATAATGCGCAGATGGTGCTGAATTGAAAGACTAAGTGACTGAAAGTGTTGACATGCTAGATTAAAAATCCATCCTAAAAAACGTTCCTACTTTCTTTGTGCGTTTCACATATTTCATATCCTATTGAGATTTCTAGACTTCTTCATGATTCTCTGTCATTTTTTACTATTTGCAGTCCAGCTAATGTTATGATGTTATGCTCAAAACCTTCTTTGTAAGATGGGAGGAAGCAAACCTTATATATAATTAAAGCTAGGAATTTATTGTTAGCATAACTGAAATCTGGAGAGTCTAACCATTAGCCCAGATATACTTCCTACCAAAAAAAAAAAAAACAGTTAAAATTTGTATATGCACTGTTAGTTTCTATCCGTTTTCCTGCTACTGTGCTCACTCTCCCACTGCTCTTCTGAGTCCGAAGATCAGTGGTTTCATTCTGGTGGTGATATGTGTGTGGGGAGGGAAGGAGGGAAAGGAGGTAGTGTGGCAAGTTGTCAGCATCTGGAGTCCTTCAAAAGGAGGAATAGGATATTTATAGGGTTGTTTTCTTCTTCCTCTACCTAAGATCCAATTTAGGTCATTTTTAGATGTTTGCTAGCATGCATACCCCTTGCTCTTTCTTCATCGATCTACAGTTCCACATGACATCCAAATTTAATATACACTATTTTTTTTTACCTTTTTTTACACTTACTTCATTCCCTTTATGTATACTAGATAGATACAATTTCTGTGTTTTCTTTGCCCTAAATCCGGTTTTGTTTGCATCTTTTTTAACTGACCTCTAGTGAGTTGTTTCAAGCCCTGGGTTATTCAGTTCAAGCCTGGGCCCCATCTCTTCTCATCCTGTGCATGTACTCTTCTGTGCTACATCCTGTGTCTTATTTCTCAAGGCCTCTGTATTGTACAAGGCCACTATTTCTCTAAACTAAGTCACTGTGTTAGTCATATATATATTTCACTCTACATATCATAACTATTTTTACTACTATCTATATAAAACTGTGGTTGTATCACACAAAGATACAAAGTACCATAAACTAGCTATAGACCGCTGGTCAATTAGAGATATTGCTGTCATAGCCAAACCAAGAAAAAAAAAAGTGTTACAGGCTGGTGAAAAAAAATTCAGAGAGAGCAAGTCCAACAAGCCTTGATGCTGAGGCCTTGCAAACTCATGCTTATGCCCTGTTGCTAGCAAAGGCAATATTGTATTATAGAGAGACATGGTTATGTAAATCACAGATGACCTGCACTCATGGTAGAGCAATTTTAAATGGCCTTTTGGGGATGGGATTGTACTGCCTGCCTCATGGTGATAAATATAACTATTAAGTAGTTCTGCTCCTTTTTGATCAGTTTTGAACCTGTGCAGTTCATTTAAGGTGCAACAGACCTTGATTACAAGACTGAAATTTTATTTGATGAATTTTGAATATTGGAAAGCTCAGTAACTAATTTACACTATATGATTCCTGTAAGACAGATATTTGCAATGTTGTAACAAGACAGTGTTAAAGAAAGATTCTGTTTCTGATGCAAGCTTGACCAGTACATTAAGCATTCAGCTGGAGAAACAAAGAGGGACCAAGGGATATATATAAATATGTGTGTGTGTGTATACACACACATATATTTTGTACCTGTATGTGTGGAATAGCAGAAGACAGTACTGCTCAGCAAATGTATTTTTTATTGAGTGGAAGTCCCTGGAAATAGAGAGAAACCTGGTCTTGTACTGCAGCATGTACATACTGATCTTGTTGCCTTTGGCTCCTCTTATTAGGCATATATTAATCCAGTTCTAAAAAAAAAAAAAAATTTGTTCTAATAGAACTGAACTCCCTCTGCTGCTGTTTATGACCATTTTGAAATGCTACCTTTAATTGTTCAGATGAACAGAGCTGAATACTTCCAAGTTTTATCTCATGTTTAGCCTAACCACACTCAAGTTTTGAAAAAGTTTTGAAAATCCAAGTTTTTCTCTATAGGAGATATGCTAGAGTTTAAAGATATACTTATTAAGTTTTTCCTTTTAATTTTTTTTTACTCATTCATCCAGGTTTGCCAGTCTCCTTTTCCCACTCCCTCCTCCCACCCCCCCACAAAAAAATCAGTTTATGTGGTATTTGATAATACGGTTGTCATTGCCTTGAAAAGATGAAATATTGAATCTCATCTCTATAAAGCTCTTGTTAATGTGAATCCATGCAGGCAGGCTGCAAAGTACTTCTCACTCAAAAAAAAGGAAGAAAAAAGAAAAAAGAAAAGCGTGTTTTTAGTGACATTTTTCACAGAAACAAACCTATTTTCAAGCTTGACCAAAATATGAAAGTGTGATAGTGGCTTTGCATTTCATCATGAATATTTCAAACACATCTGATTTCTACCCATGCCACGATTGTTAATGTGTGAAGTCACTTAATTTAGTATACATTTAACCCTTCTTTTCTCTGAGATGCTGGTGAAAAATTAAGCTTACTAAAATAAAATAAAGCCACAGCCAGCATATGTAGTTACCTTAGTCTTGAAAAAAGGATGAAAGTCCCTGAAAAATCTCTGATTTTTTGTTTGTTTGTTTGTCCAAAATGAAAAGCATTTTTATCCAATGATAAATATTATATATTTTTCAGCAGACTCTAAGCGTGAAGGTCAAAGATAAATTCCTGCTGCTGCGATGTTGTCTGCACCCTGAAATCACATGTAACGTTCATTTTCTTGGCATTATTTTGTAATGTTACTTGGTTGAACTAAAGATGAGATTATCTGTATTGGGGAAGAAGTTGAGAGGAGAGAAAGAGAATGTATTTTTTTTTTAAACAGCCTTTAGCTGAAGCAGCTTGCAGATTTGGACCCATTTTTCTTTTGCTAATGAAAATCTTTTCAGAAAGGCAAAGGGAAGGGCCTGCATTGGGCCTATGGTCAGGGTAAAGGAGAGGGGTGGAGGCTGCTGGGGAGCACAGGCTTTTTGTCCATTAGTCTCTGCTGCCTTCTGACTTGAACCACAAATAACAGCCTCCTAACAACAATTCTCTAATGACTTCAAGGGCCTTTGAATCAAGCTGTCATATAGTTCTTTTTTTTTTTTTTTATGTGATCCTTGTGGCTGAAGAGGCCTTCCCAAGCAGTAGGTGCAACCTGCTGCCGCATAGCCCAGGGCAGGCCCGTGACACTGTAGCCTAATGTGTCTGAGCAAGGGACTCCCAACACTGAGTCTTTAATGAGAGCCAGGGGGTCACCCAAATACACCTCCCTTGACTTCCTTGTTAGCAAGCTTTAGGCAACAGCATTTTTTTCCTAAAGAGAAATGATAAAGGGCAGAATCGGTGTAAGGGCTGATGTTTCTCCAGGCCCTGCTGATGGAGTAGTTAGTGCTGATGCTTTGCTGTGCACGAGTACAGTGGGATAGTAGGTGAGGCGAAGAGATACGTGAGGGGCTCTTGTCCCCTGCCTCCAAGCATGTGTATCCAGGCAGTGGGAAAGCGTAAGGCTTGGGTGGCTGTGTTGCCATCAACATCCTCATAGTAAGGATTTAGGATTATGAGGGTTTTTTTTATTATTTTTCTTCTCTACCTTTCTGTTACTATTGCACACCTGCATAGGAATGAGATCCTGCTGCTGACCTTTTAAGTCAAAGCTTGCCCCCAAGCAGCCATAATGTGACTGTTCCCATCAATATGCAGTTGTTCCTAGGGCATTTGTAATATCTGGAGAAGAGCAGAGAAGATGGGCTCAGAATGACTCTAGAAGGAAATGCACCTATTTCTCATACAAAATCTCTTATCATGCTCCTGACATTTTTTTCTTAGTTAAAAGTGTCTCTAAAAGCCTCATGTCCAGCTGCAGGGGTATTTTCCTCTGAGCAAACTTTGTACATTAAAGCTCTAAAATCTGCCTCAGGGGAGCCACATAGAAGGCATAATTTTTACTGGGAGAGAGCCTGGGGAGGGAAAAGTAATACTTGGTGAAGGATTTAGAGCATTTGGGTCCAGGTCCCGCAGAGCAGCCGAGGGAAGCTGCCATAGCACTAGGAGGTCCTCAGGACCGGCCCTGCTACATCAAAGGTTGGGTAGCAAGTCCCAAGGGCCACTCAGGTTTGGGAAGGTACCAGTTTGTTCAAGGAGCATGGCCTGCCTTCTCCTCCTGACCTGTGTTGTCTCAGAGGCTCAGCTCTCTGGAGGCATCTCAATCAATCTTCCAGGGCTGAGTTAGTTTCCTTACGCACCACAGTCGGCACCGGTGCTAAGCGGTATTAAAGGATGAGACCTTTTCAACAGTTGCTTTATCCACACTGCACAATTCAATGCAGAATTATACTCTTATTATCAATTTTGAAAGCCTGTCTCAGGACAACCATAGGGAATACTCAGACTATTAAACATAGTATGATTTTTTTAACACACTGGATGTAAGAGACTGAGGTACCTAAGATTTAATGAGAATCAATAGGACTTTGGAAAATGCTATGTTACGTTCCTACAGGACCTTACTATAGGTGGCTTTTAACATTGTCCTCAAAGGAACTCTCTGGTTCTGTGCAGATTTCTGTCATGAGGGTCTGAGTAGCTAGTAGGATTGTTCAGATATTTAACACTGCGCATGGTTAACAGTTTTATTGGACAGCATACCTTTTTGGTGATAGAATATTATGAGCAAATACGTGGGAAATAAAGCAAAAGGAATATCTGACTTGATGGTATTAAACATTCATGCAATTATTCAGTTTTTGCTACCCCTGGATTAAGAAGATAAATATTTATTTCACATACTTCTTCTGAGAAAATGAGTCTTTGAACTGAAAGGGTTATTTTTCTTTTAACTTTATCATGTCAGAGTTCTGAAAGAGTTGTTGTTACTTTTTTAGGCTTGTAATATAGTTGTTGCCTCTTCCTTCAGTAATTCTGTGCTTGTTTAAATGTACCTTTTAATGAATGCAAACCAGAGTCACTCATAGCAGCTGTAGAGCATTTTCAAAGAAAGGAGAACAACCAAAAAGACTATGTGAAAAGCCTTCCAGAGTAATAGTAGTTTGGGATACTATGGATATGACAGAGTTAGAAACTCAAAATGTATATTATACTTAAATAGTATTTTAAACAAAATAAAAAGTACAGAGGTCTGGGGAAATTTGAAATTCTATCAAAAATGAATATTTGCAAAAGCTACAGAGAGCTCTATATAGGTTTCTGTAGGTTTTTATATTACCACTTGTTTAGTGATTCCCCCCCCCCACCCCGCCCCGTGATGAAGAATGTAACAATTCTTTCATGTTAGCGATACTTACTTACAGAGCCATATTAAGTCATTTTGAAGTTCAGGATCAATTGACTTCATTGGTAATTCATGGCATCAACAGGGGTAGGCTTTCTGTTGTGCTGTTTGTTGCCTGGCTAATGTACACTCCTATTACGACGAGCAAGCATAAACTCTTCAACTGGGCGCCTGGCTATCAGCTTTACACTGAGTGCACCCTTCCTCCCACACAGGTACCAGACATGAATATTGTTTCCCTGACTGCAAAGATCAAATTAATTAAGCTAAACTTCTAGGTAAGGGGGACTCTTTTAAAATGAAGGATGCATACATGGGTTCTACATTGGTTATGTAAAATACAGTGGTTTTGCTAGACGTTTCAGCTAAACTAAATTTTGCCATAGGTTTTTTTTCTTATACTGAAATCTTTGGGCTACATCATATCCCTGTAACCAATCCCTCGTAATTCATTTACTAACAAAGCTAAGAAATGCTTAGCATAGCAGTTCCCTTTGATTAAATATGCTAATTCTAAAAATGGTTACTTGTGCTGTTCCTGCCCTATCAAAGATGATTACAATCCTTCTGCATCTTCCCAACTGTGGAATGACATTTTCTTCCTTTGGCTTCAATGATTTGTTTCATTCCTGTATAACAAATAGATTTCTGAGCTTCTCTCCAGGCCTTTTAAAATGCCAATTGATGTACTTATTGTCCTCAGTCAACATGAGACCTCACACCTCCGTTTTATGAAGGAATTTATTCTTTTATACTGTCTGAGCTTTCTATCTAATTGTTATTCCCTTCTTGTTTTCTTAGCTCTTACACTCTTACAATTTATTCATAAGTAATTTCTTATAATAGATTGTACCCTTGTTACTTTCCTCCCATCCATAATATTACGCACTGTTCCTTTCTCTCTCCCTCTCTCTCTCTTTTGTAATTGACATGCTGAATTTCAATATTGCCAATAAAATTAACCCATACCAAACACAAACCTGTATTGACACAATGGCAGTCACTTTTATGCTGTGATGCCAAACATGTTTAGTCTTGACATTTCTGCATTCTTATGGTATCTATTTAAAGATACAAAATACTGTTTAAAGATACATATTTTATGGTTTTTTAATTAGCATAGAACTGAGCATCTCTCACTTCCTGCTATCCCTTATCTGCTAAGAAGGTGTTGTCTCAGTTTTAACAAGTGAGACATGGGAGTTTAGGATAGATTACAAGATTTGACAAGAGCATACAGTGAATCCTGTGCTTTAGTTAAGAATTGGAACTTTAGTTCCAGAATCTTAGTTTTGTTTAAGGTTCACACCTGTCCTTCTCTACTCAGTCGCCTAAGTGAATAGGAGATGATCAACTCAGAACAGAAAGCAACAGTAAACGCATTTTGACTAGGATGGACAAAAAGTGAGATTTTTCTTTTCTTACATTTCTCAGCTACAACACTGAGACTGTAGATTCTGCTTAAATAATTCTTTAGAAATCACTTGGCCTGAGGACACAGGCCTAGAGTTGTGTGTGTCTGCTGGTGTTACATAGCAATCTTTATAGAAAAAAAATCTCAAATAGGAATAAAAAAAGATGCTTTGCCCCAGATCATTTGTAATGTCCAGTGTGGATCGTTTGCTTTAAACCTAGAAAGGCAGACTTCATTGTGCATGATGGTAGCATAGAAATACAAGGCAAGAAAACATGGACAAAACAGCTTATGAGAGTCACAGTAGAGGGTTGAGGGTCATCTCCAGAACAGGAACCTTCAAATGCCAAGTTGAGCTCATCCACCACTAACTCCTTGAAGCCATGGGTCTAGCCTGTTTGCTGCACTTGATTGCTCTTTTTCTATGGCCCAACCTTCTGTCTTTCATAAGTACTGGTTTCCAGTAGCAATTGCCTACCAAAGATGAGGGAAAGCGTATATGCCTGTATCAAGAGAAGAGGGTGTATTGTGACTAGACTGAGACATTGAAACTGTTACAGCAGTCCACTTCTGTGAGAAAAATTGGAATTTCTCATAGTGTACTGCAGCAGAATGTTTAAATAAACTTTAAATTTTCCTCTGTTCTTGTGGCTGGAGGTTTGGCCATATTCTGTGAAAAAGCAAGGTTGAGATGAGCTGGGTCAATCTCATTAGCTGGTGTTTTGGAAGTGGTAACATCATGTATATGTTATTAATGTGCATACCCTGGATTTCTTAAGTAACTCTACCATGGTTAGGAACAGCAAAAGTGAGGGAAAGGTGTTCCTACTGCAGATCCCATTAGGTGAGTAACAGCTTCCTTTCGAAATCTCACTACAAATCTTGTTCTCAGGAAAAACTGGGCACAGTTTTAGGGATTCATGTTAAATAATTCTGGGAAGCCCTGCTGTTGTGTACTGCAGGGTGAGTATAAAGAAAGTAAGAGAATATCTTATCTGAATGCAGGAAAATCATCTACCATAATCATCAATGCTGTGCAACAGGCAGATTGTCTCAAAAACCACTCGGGGAAACCCGCTGGTTTCCCACAACAAGGACTCTGGCCTATGCTTGGGTAGCTGGGCATAAGCTAACCTTAGTCTGTGCCCTGAGAATCAGGTTTAACACAGTATTGTAGAACAGAAGAGGAAGGGGCCTCGAGAGTCACTTCGTAAATAAGCTTTGCATATGGAGTGTTTCCGCTCTCCTATGTAAACTCTTCAGTAGCAACATGCATGTAGGATTACTGGAAAATTCAGATAGCCCTAAACATTTCCTGATCTGGGGCAAGAGTCTGAATTTGAAATATTTGCTGCTGCCCACATTGATGTTAGTCAGAAGATTTGGTGGTCTTGAATTTTCTTACTGTAAGTTTCTTGTCTTTTTCCAAAGACTGACTGACTTGTGCTTTTTTTTATGCTGCCATGAAACAACTCAATAAAAAAATGAACTAGACACCAAATCTTTTTTTTTTTTTTTTTTAGATTCTCAGTCACTTCATGCATTACTTTTAAGCTATTTTGCAAGTACCTATATGAAAAGATAGCTTTGCTTGTTTTCAACTGCAAAAGGTTTACTTTTTATGCTCTACTTTCATTTTCTTGGTGCTGAACTTTTTGAAAATACAATATAGTGAAGTCTGCATAAGAATTGAAGTTGCTTACAGAGGTTGTTACAGTAAATTGGTATCTAGGTGTACTGTTTTGCTGGGAAATAGTTTATTTATCTTGGGATCAGGCAGGTATGATTAAGATATGAAACATATTCATCAAAATCCTTTACCTTGGGCCAGATTCTTCTTGGGTCAGAACCTTCCAATTCTGATCAGATTTCTGATCCTGAGAAACACTTGTCACAGGAGAGTTGTGTGTGTGATCTATATATTTTCTTTATTTCAAAAATATGGTATATCTTCTCTGTTATTCAAGTTTTTCTACCAATACTAAATTTTGGAATTAGTTTTTTTGAAACTGCTATTTCCTTAGGGCAACGTCTACTTCTATACTCTGTTACTTTATGGTGGAAGGACTATTCATATTCCTGAAAAAGAAATAGCAAGCTCCAATCTTAAAAAGTCTTTTAAGGAGTGTCTGTGTTCACATATCTCTGCAGGACCTTATTGTAAAGGATTTTAAGCCTACTCCTATTTTCCCAGAAAAAAAAAAAAAAAATATATATATATATATATAGTGAGGCCTGGGATGGGGATCATATTCTTGGAAATGAAACTGAACTGAGGGACAGCAAAAGATCAATCTGGGCCAGAGAGGTAAGAGGACTGAGGGGTTTGAGTTATATCTTGGTGCAGGGTGATAACTGCACTGATGATCCCAGCCTTTGTGTGTTTTGATTCAAAGTTCTTCAAAGGAATCCAGCCGCAGGACACTGGGTTTTAGATCGTCCGGGTGGGACTCAAATTTAAGAATGATCAGATTTAGATTTCTGCTTGAGACTGTTTGGGGCAGAGTCTTTAGAGCAGTAAGTACTGATTTATAACAGTTCAGGGATTGCCAGAAATAAGACTTCATGTTCTCTGATCGAAAATCTTTATTGAATTTAATAACACCTAATAACATTTTCTTTTTTATTCTTTGGTTTGTTGCTTCATACTCCCTTTATTTTACAAATTAAATCCTGTCTGAGGAGACAGTTAGAGAAAACCTCTATAATTTTCATAGGGGTGACTAATCTTTAGCAAATTCTCAAAGGCTTTTAGATAAAAACTGGGCTTATTTTTTTGTCTGAGTCCTTCGAAAATTCTGTAAGATTTTATTAGAAAAGTTGATAGTTTGTTTCTGAAAAGTTTTTGCCATTGCAGGATACTGCAACTGCAACATTTCATTGAAAAGCAAGTCGTTATTTAAAGTATCATGGCCCTCCTCTTCATTTATACCAGTGTAAATGAGATGTGATTCAGCCTTGCATTGTATGTTGAGGAATTGTTTTCTTCTAGTTGAGACATGCTATTAAATTGAGGGCTGATAGTGTGCCATGTGTGCAAAGCAGACAAGAAATGAGTATTTTCAGACCCAAGCACATGAATTTCTGTATAATTTCCCCCAAAATAAATCTCCAAAGCAAGTGATTTATGAACTCACAGAAGTAAAATGGATTAGTCAAATAATTACTTGGTAATAGGGGAAGTTTGAGCAATGATACTTTTAATAATGAAGATGCTTGCAGATCCTGATGCTCGAGAAGATTATGAGGGATTAAGACATTCTTTTTCGTTTTTTCAGTTCAGCCACAATCCTGCGGAAAATACTAAGAGTTCTGTGTGTTTTAACTGATGAAAATGAAGGGTTTTTTTGTTGATGGTGTTTTTTTTTTTTTTTTTTTAGGGGACAAAATAAAGGTAAGGCTGCAATTTAGTACAGTTAAGCTCAGTGAAATGCTAGGGTGTGGGTTGCCCTTTTAAAGATAGACTTAATTCATTGGTGTAAAACCTTGCTAATTAGATCTGAGAGAGCCTGGAAACATTAAATAGTGGGCGGGGGGGGGGGAGGATTAAACTTTCTTTTTCTTTTTTTTCTAAGGCTCTACAGGCTTATAAGCCTAAAGGGAGCTTAAATACATCCAAAAGCAGATCTCCAAAGCAATTAAGGCACTTAAACTTTGTACATCGTTCCTTCTCCCTGGCTAGCCTGCTTTAGATAAAAGAATGCAATGTCCAAGTATAAGTGTTTTAAAGTTAGTAAATCCCAAGTGTATTTTTCATCCATTGCCTAGCAACTAATTCATGCAATTCTTAGTGGTTTATTCCCCTTCCTCTGGATTTCAAATTTTTGGTGAACAAGCAAGAAAAGTCTGGGCTTTTCTCTTTCTTTTAGTGAAGTTGGATAGGTGTAAGAACAGTTGATTCTAAAATTGCATGTGTAACAGTAAATCACACTAATCAGCAATGACTTCAATAATTAGCTCTCCCGCATCATGATAATAGAGTTCTGAGGTGCAGCTCATAATTGTGATGAGTCTTTAATATAAAAGCATAAAGGAAAGACCTTGGAATGGAAAGAAATAGCTCTGCAGTTCTTTCATTCAGCTTCTCACTAAATAACTAACTAACCAACTATCCAAAAAAAAAAAACAAAAACACTGGACCCAAACTTCCCAGGAGTGTTGTGTTTTCATTGAATGCTTAAATGTCCATATACCCTTGTAAATGAGATAAGTTGTAGTAACAGACACTATCCAGATCTGGAAGTAAACACTTAATGAGGTTACTCATTATTGTCATTACCAAATCCCGTTTGCTAATAACTTTGTCATGTCTGCAACAGATGAGAAGGCCTCTCATGGGTTGTTCTAAAAGAACTGAAGTATTGAGGATGTATACTATCCAGGCAAACACTATTCTTAACCTGACAAGCTGAAGAGAAGAAATTGTCCCAGCAGTCATAACAGGAGAGGTTCAGTTGTTGTGGCACCAGCTGATGCTGGGCATGGGTCGCAATTCTGCTCTAGCATACACAGTGCTACAGGGTGGACTTTAGAAGTGTTTTGAAAAGTTATGCAATAAAATCTCGCACTAGATACCTGGATCTAGAAAGTCCCACCTAGAGCTTAAGCAGCTCATGAGAACCATCAACAACCATGTTATAAAGATCCAGTTCAATTTTATAATGCATTTAAATTTCATAGTTGGCTTTGGCAGCTTTATCATTCCTTGCAGAGTTGAGATGGAGATAGGCTACCTTATGGAGCAGGGAGTACTTTCTGGTGTCCTTATGAGACCTGTGGGAGGACATCCAACTGTTTGCCACGTGTTAAAAGATGGGTCAGAAGAGCAGACAGGCACAAACCAGGGCACACAGATAGATTTCTCTCCTTGTGCTAGGCAGCCTAACCCTGCTCCCTTGTCCTACTCCCTGGAAAGAGCAGAGACTAAAAGCCTGAAATGTCTCTGTGATCTTTGCTCACATCACCTCTCACAATTAGCAGCAGTAGCAGTAGATCCTTTGGTGTCCTTTCCCTTTTGGCAAAATCTGGCTGGAGAGCAGGAAGGTGGAACACGATACAGTCTCTTTCCTCTCTGTAGCCTGAGAGCCTGTTTATGATGCTCCAGTGAGGGCTGGAGGGGACACTGGGGCTGCTGGGGCAAAAGAGAAGAGTGCTGCTGAGAAGATAACGAGGACAAGAGTATTGAATAGATGCTCAGTAACTGAGCACATTGCATTCCCGTGCAAAGACTGAGGCAGGATTCTTTGGGAAAAAAAATGCCATGTGACTGTGTTATTGAAGATTTCATTGTATCACAATATGTTTAAAGGAGTTAGTAAGAGGATATACAGAAATCTTAAGGTGAGACTCCTTCACTGTGAGTCCTCTGATATTGTGGTCCTACTGTTCTTTTAAAATAGTGCATTTTTTCTCTAGGCTTTGAAGAGGTGCTAAATAAGCTGTTATTTATAATGGGCATTTGGGAAACTTTTTTTTTTTAATGTGAAAGGACAGTTTGTTTTCTAAAGGTGGATGTTTCCCCTAAGAAATAGTTCTCCTTGGTGAAGAACTATTAGCTGAGGGCAATGCTTCATTAGACTTTAAGGCTCCAGGTTATCTTCCTAAGACGAGCACTGCAGATTCTTCATATAATCATTACTCCAAATGCTTTTTCCCAAATGTGCTTTTGCACAACTTCTTACCTTAAGATTTCATTTACACAGTCATAAGTAACCTCATGGCACATAAGAGGCCAGAAAAAAATCACTGATTTGGAAAAAAAAAATCTTTATTGATTTTACTCAGCAAAACATACTTAAATTTTTGTACAAATCCTATCTCTTCAGATCTTGGTATGTTAGTTGAAAGAATAATAACTGACTCATGACTGCAAAATATGGAATGTTATTTATTTGCTTTCTCAACAGCTAACAGTGCAAAGAAATATTAGAAATGTGTTCCCTTTAGAAGTCCTTAGAAAGTTTCCATCAAATCTTCATAAGGAAAAAGAGGAAAATATATTTAGGAAAAATTATTCAGAGAGTAACTTTCCCAAACATTTAGGCAAGGATTGGATAACCCCTCTATCCTTATGTGTGTTTAATGGTCACATCATTTTGTACAACTTAGCATAAGTTTAGAAATATGTATGAGTTAGCTCTGCAGTAATACTAAAATAAATTTGGATGGTTTTGAAGACCCACAAGTCAGGGAGTAGTGCAAAGATAGATTTATCTTAATTTCTTTTTGCAGTTCATAAAATTATATTCTTTTTATGGGTATATGGTATTTGAACTGTAGGGACATTTCAAAATGTGTTAAATGATATGAAGTTTGCCATCTTTCATTTCTTAAGCTGATGTGGGTGAAATAACTAAGGTGCTTGTTGATTTTTTTTCACATATACGCATGTGAAGTGAGACTGTCAGTTTTTACAGAACTCAATGAAAGACTTCCTTCCAAATACCATTATCACATTCTAAGCATCAAGCAAGTACTGAAATTATCACTTGGTGTGGAGAGAAAGACAATACTTAGGAAAAGTACAAATAATTGCACAGCATGAGAATAATGAACCCCTTAAACTGATCAAGTGTGAAAATACTTTTTTAGTAGAACTATTGTTTTAAGTGTTAGCAATAAACCAGAGAGGAAAAAATGTCCTTCTCACTTCAATGCCTGGACTCTTATAAGAAGCTTTTCTTCTCTGTAAATGGCAAAAATAATTTTGTCATCTTGGGCTCCTTCATTCAGCTATCCCCAGCCATTCAGAAATGAAATGTTAAATATGGCAGTTCATCCTGTGTCCTTAGCCTTTACAACATGGTTAAGGGATAACATGCTGCTGTTAAAATTTGCTCTGTCATCACATTAAATCTATAAATCTTGGCTGTTCCCACCTGGTTTGCTTGTTAAATAGGCCAATACTAGCAACTTTCCAATCCTTCCTTCTCTTATCAGCCTTTGAATATATTCTCGGGGAATTTAATTATTGCATCAGCGAAGAGGAAAAAATGTGTATTAAATTCTTGGACTTTCCCCCTGAGTATGCCATTAGAACATATGGACGATACCATCTGTGCTCTCATGTCTGCAGATTTGTACGTTTATTGTTTTGTATTTGGAGATCAATGTAATTTGAACCGAGATTTGGTGTCAGAGCTTGCATCTGAAATTCTGGCTTGGGACCAGGTATACATTATGTTGCAGCTCTAACTTGTCCTGCAAATCTGAAAGTCAGGAATGCATGTGAATGTTTCCTTTTGCAGATTTGCATCTATAGCAAGTGATGTGTACAGAGATGATACAGTTTGGTGACTCCAAGCTATATACTTTTGGCGTTCTAATCCTACAGCTATTTTTGTGCCTACAGGAAAATCTTCAGTTAACCATTCTACTTGACTTCTTCCTTATGCGAAAGAAAGATAGTTCTATAGTCCTATGTAATAGGACTGTTGGAAGAATGAATTATTTGTGCAAATAAGCAGTATGTATTGTATTTAGCTTGTAGGCAGTAGTAAGAAATATTTATCATCTCTAATGCTTTAGTCTTGACTTCATGAAGCTCTTCTAGGAGTGTACAAGGCTTTTCCACAGTTCTCATTGCTGGAACTTTTCCTTTTGGAAATGAGAAATTTCTTACTTCTCTTAGAAGATGATGCGCTTGGGGGGCTACAAATTCTTGAACTTAAGCTACTGCTTGGCCGTGCTTTGCAAATACAACTGTGTACAACTTGTGAACATGCCTGTGTTTTTGTCATCTTTTTATTGGCCAGAATATCTCTCATTAATGGTATTGGTCTTCCTTTTAGGCTATTGATCCAAATATTTAAATATTCTTCTTTTGCTTTAGACTTTATCCCTACATAATTGAGAAGTTGATAATGAGATTTCTTTAGAACTTTTCTATCATCCTATACAATCTGCTGGCAGAAGTGTAAAGATGATTGATTTAAAAAAAAAAGCTATAGAAATGCTGTAGAAAAGATAGCAAATGCCATAACATTTTCAAAAGATTCCTGTGGCACTTTATCATGTTACTTTAGAACTTCGTTTCTTTTTCCTTCATAGAATCTGTATGACTTTCCTGTAGATTTTCTGGCAGTATGATCAGAATGTATTAATGCACTGTAATATAAGCAGAGCCTGGCTAAGCAGAAGATGCCTCATTCTAGTCAAGAACTTTAGAACTTTTTATTTTATTGTATTTTTTTCAGTTTTGAAGGAAAATTTAGACAGTATACTAGACAAGAAAGTATGATTGGTGGTCAGTGAGTAATCTAAAACTTTACAGGAAATTTTAATGCTTGTCTTCAATATTCTTAAGAACTATATCCATGTTTATAAATGTTTTCTTTTATAAATGTCTGCTTTTTGTTTTTATGACACAGGTTGGAGAATGAAATTTTGTATTTAGACTTATAAAAATAGCACTAATCATAACTGAAATTGGCCTCTGTGTGCTCCTAAAGTTGCTCTCTTTTGAATAAGACATAAAACTAAGATCTCCTCAGTTCTCTCTGTATTCTTTGGAGTGCATCATAAAAGTAGTGAGATCAGCCTCTCTGTCTTTTCTGGATTCCAGATCTGTTAATGATACATTACCTACTTTTTCCACTGCATCTTTAGTTATTAGGAAGGGTACATTTTTTCACTGCCTATTCCAAACTGTAGAGTAGTATTTGTATACAGTTAAAGACTGGTTGCATTTCAAGCCACATAAGAACACTTCTGTTGATTTGTAGATCAGTTACTTTACAGAGCATGTTGGTATTCTTCAGGATAAAAGTGTGTTGTGCATGGTGCTCATCCAATGCTAATTAAATGGAGAGTGTAGTTTCATTACAGGCAGAGAGCCAGAGGATCTCAAGGAATGCTAAGTGTGCTATTATTTAAGACAACTATGTGCTGTTTTTGCCAGTGTGTAACAAAGCAAATGTTGAAATTCCTAAAATGGAAATACTTATAAAGGAAATATATAAAAAGAAATATTTACATACCTTCATAGAAAACGTTAGTGAAGGTGACTGGTTTATATTAATTTGAGAAGAAAATAGGGTTAACTAAGCTCCCTTTTATATTTTATATTTTATATTAAGCAACTTATTTAATAAAAAACCCACAGAAATAGGAAGTCCAATGGGTGCCAAAATCATGTCACTGCTGGCATGCAAACTCTTGCATTTTCTGACTCTTGTTGACTTACGGCACTCATCCAGCAAGTGGCACATAAATAGAACAACTTTAATGTAAATGCCGGTGCATATGCTTAAATATTTAAGTAAACTAGGAAGTAAACTAGCATACTTAAGATTTGCCTTGAGTGGCTTTTGCATTTCATTTCCTAGGCTTTAAAAATAATAACTGTTAAGGTGATTTAAGGTCTATTTATATTGTAGACAGGAGCATAAGTTATTTCAAAACTGTGTGTGGTAGCTGTGGCCAAGTCTTTGCTTGACTTCATGGAGCCAGATCACTTGAGTAGTTAAGTTCAAACACCTGCTTTGTCCAGTAAGAACATGCCAGCTTTCCCATAAACTTCCATGTCTGATTACCAAGGGACCTTTTAGGAGGCCACCTTCTCCTGACTCCTTTTCTTCCTAGGAACTGGTCTTGCGCTCCGTTTGCCCAAGCCAAATGGATCTCTGTTATACCACAGTTAACACAACTATCCTATGCTGACATGGAACAGCATAAATCATCTCATAAACTCAAAAGGAATGAAATGTAAAGGAGAATGTATTGTTTTATAATTGCACTAAAGAAGTGGTTAACTCTTCTGAAATCATTACAGTAACGTAAGGTTTTAGGGTTGTCTTAAATCCCTCATTTAGCATAGGTTTAAAATCTGCTCTGAAAAAAGTTAAGCGTCTTTGTACTTGGATGGGTAATCTGATGGGGGTAGAAAATAAAGACACTGTGATTTAAACTGGAAATTGGATAGATTCTAAGTCTGTATTTTATAAGATACGATTCTCACCTTCTGAATTCTGCAAGGTTGAAGTGCCTGCTGCACCTTATAGATTGGAACATTTGAAGATGTTGTATCCAGAATAAAATCATCTGAATAAATTTGGCTTCTCATGTAACCCTTGCTGTTATTACAGGAGTGGATTTTGCCTCTGGACTCCTGTTTCCTTATCTTTTCCCCTAACCACTAGGAAACAGTCTTTTCATCCTTCTTTGTCCTTTCTAGTCTTCTCCTGACTTAGTATGCAACTGTATCTCCTCTATAGGCTTGTGAGTGTGACTTCTGTTGATCCAGTTGCTTCTTGTGCTCTTGGAGGCCTTTCATGTTGTCCTGAAAGCGCTGTCTCTGAGAGATGAATTTTCAGTACAAATTACAGAACAGAGCAATGTGACACCTTCTGACACTGATACCCAAATTACTACAAACAAATGAATCCCCAACCCAATAAGCCCTTGCATGCTTGCTAGCTTTAAGTTTGTGGTGTGCTAGGGTTTTGCATTATTCATGCTCCTGTTTTTGGCTCTCATACTAAAACACTGTACTGCATACAAGAATCTTACACTAAAAGAATGTTCAAGTTGCAAAATCAAACCTGTAGAAATGAGGTAGTGCCAGAATTACGATCGCCTGCATAACCTTAATTCATCACCTTTGCACATGTTTGTTTTGAAAAAGTAGTGAGATCCCAGGTGTATGCCTTTTTGATTAGAAACCATTTAGGTAGAAGTTGTCAGATGCATAAATCTTGGATCTCTAATATTGCTGCTTCCTTCTTTATCCACAAAATACTATATTTACATTTCTCCCAGTAATCATTTGGCTATAAGAAAATTACTCCTGGAAGTAAGTTTTAGACAAAGCAGAAAGTGCATTGAACAGCTACTGCATGTGATTGGTGCTTGCTGAGAAATCTGAGGACTTTACTCATAGTCCTCAAAACCTAAGATTCTTAAGCATTTTGGTTGTTGTGTTTTCCTTAAAATACCGAAACAATCTCACTTTTTTTTTTTATTCCTGTAGTGAAATAGTACAAACAGAAGTTTTCAGCAAGCTTTAGAATGTTAGTTTTTAAAAATTACAAATTCCTTGCACAGCTCTACCTAAATATCTCTAGCTTTAAATTGGTGTAACTTCGGCTTAAGGAGATGGAGAAATGTGAGAAATAAGATAGCAATCTATTTCATACAAGCTCTCTAGTTCCTCTATGTGTTTGCTGTTGCTGGGTTTCTTTGTCAATTAATTCATACAAATTCCTACTTTAGAAATAGTTCCTTCCAGAATTACTGGTTTCTGAGCTAACAGAATCGCTTAGGTCTGGATGTCTTATTTTGTCAGCCAGCTAATATTATTTGTAGACTCCATAGCTGTATAATCGCATAAGAACTGTAGTATAATAAAACCACTTTGAAAGCAGGTTTAGAGCAACAGACAGACTTTAAAACCCCCTGATTATTTGGTTGTCAGAGATAAAAACTAGCTCCACCTTCTCAAATTCTTATGTTTTTTTTTCTTAAAAAGGAAAATGAGTGAACACATAACAAAACAGATTTGTCAAATGGAATATTGCAGTCTTTTGTATTTATTTTTCCTACTCTAAATCCAATGGCTAATATCCCAAAATGCTAGTCTGTATCGTGGACTGCACTATATAAAATAATTCCATTTTAAATTAAAAGAAAAAAGGCATAGGAATCTAGCTATAGAAACAAAAAAATATTTGAGACTCACAGCTTCTGCAAAAAGGTCTAGAGGGAGAGGGGAGTCTTGTGTTACCATTGTATTTATAATTTTCCATTATATCATATCTCACTTGCTAAAGGTAATTTTCTGTCATTCTAAATGACCCTGCTAATTTAAGACAGATTTGAGTCCAAAAAGAAGTTTACTTTTTTCATATTTGAAAATTCTCTTCAGCTTTTGAGAAAATTGACAAAGCAAAATTAAAAAAAAAGATCTATATCCCAGATGTTCTATCACCAGTTTGTTCAGGATATTGTAGACCAGGAACAATGCTAATTTTAGAATTGTTTGAATATCTCCCTGACTATGCTGACATCCATGAGGTACCTTAACATGTGTAGGGCATGTATGTAAATCTCAGTAGGATTAGATTAAATGTGGATCCCTACTATCTAAACATATGAGAAACAATTAACACTGATCCACTGCTCCGTGCAGTTCTCTAGTTGCCTTCGTTATGTCTGTCAGATAAACCCGTTAGAAGCTTTTCTGAGGACTTTGAAGGATGTGCTGAGTCCTGCGCTTGAGTAGGAGTGATCCCTTGCACCAGCACAGCCGTGGAGCTGCCCAAGATGGCAGGTTTGCAGAGAAGGTCCTGGTGAGCAACAAGCTGAGCTTGAGCCAGCAGTGCTCCCTATGAGCAAGCACCAACAGCGTACTGGGTTGTGTGAAGGTCGTAGCCAGCAGGTGAAGGAGGGTATCTGTTCTCTCTGCTCAGCAGTGGTAAGGCCACAGCTGGAGCACTGTGTCCAGGACTGGGACCTCAGTACAAGAGAGCCATGGATGTTCTGGAATGAGTCCAGAGGAGGGTTACAGAGACAATTAAAGGACAGAGCATGTGTCACACTGGGAGGGGCTGAGATTCCTGGATGGTTGCCTCAGGAGGAGAAGACCCAAGGTGATCTTATCAATATGTAGGAATACTTGATGGAGGAGAGTAAGGAGGAGGAAGCAGACTCGTTGGGGGAGTATCCACTGACAGGATAAAAGGCAATGGGCACAAATAGAAATACAAGAAATTCCACTTAAATGTTTTTGTTGTTGTTGTTTTTATTGCTTTAATTTTACTGTGAGGGAGATGAAACACTGGACTAGGATATCCAGAGACTGTGTGAAAATGTTTAAAATCCAGTTGGACACAGTCTTGAGGAACCTGCTGTAGCTGATGCTCCTTTAGCAGAGGAATAGTACTAGAAAATTTCCTGAGGTCCCTTCCAACCCCAACTGTGACTCTCTGATTCTATGAATCATCTCTACTAACAATCTCTATTCTTTTAACTTTAATTTGCCCTTAATGCCAGCATGAGCTTTTGATAGAAGTAGATATGTTTTTCTAACTCAAGTCATTTCATATGTCGTCAGTGATACATCTGTGGAACTTCAGTGTCTCCTTCCACTTGTGTGCCTTGAACATGTGAACTAGATTTCCAGACTTGCTTGGTTTTGTAACATTTTCTTCCCTTTGTTTCAAATATTTCCGGTCATAGCTGCTAGTTCTTCTGAGACTTTTGGGGAAAGTTTTGCCCCAGTCCTTTATTCAATAACTACAGAAAGGCATTGTCAGATTACCTTTTTATTTATTATTCTCAGTCTTATATAAGCTGCTGCTCATTATCATTTTTATTGAAAAAAGACCTTAGTTTTTGCCTATCTCTCTTTACTTGTATTCACCTCTATTTATTTATCCAATTTCCTGATATCTGACCTTTTGGCCTTTTAGAAAAAATGTGATAATAGGTCTGATTCATTTTTGTCCACTGGTTTAGGACTTCTAAGTTAAACTTAATTCACTCTAGTAGCATTCTGGGATTTTATTTTATTGCTTTGTCCGTGGCCTCTGTACTTAGAAAATGTTCATGTTCTCAATGCTGAATCAAATTTGATATTAAATCAACTTTAAGCATTTTTTTTTCCCCTGCTGAAATATCGGTGAGTTTAGTTGCTGTCACAACCCCCATTTCAATACTTTTTACAAATAGCTCAGAAGGGATTTGGGATTTCTTTGGTTTCTTATTAATTCTCTTGTCTATTGTGGTCTACAGCTACATGTGCATCTCTAGAAAGTAGGTGCAGGAAAAATTCCATCACTCCATATTTGTTGTATCGCTAACTGTATGAGTAAATAACGCACAGCTAGACTAATGACATCTGGTTCTTAATATCTAAAAATCACACTTCTTTGAGCTGACAAGAGTGAGATAAACTCAATCCTTTTGAAACAGGCATTGTCAACAAATAAGGAAAGACATTTCCTAATAACATACCACTAACAAACTGACTTCCCCATAAGCAAATAATCAGCAAGTAAACTCAGCATGTCCTTAGAATTGCTCTTACATATTTTTTTCTGAAGATTAATGTGATTTTTTAAAAAGATGATTGGCTTTCAGTTGCAAACACAGCCCTCAATTATTAATTAGTTGTCAAAGGGCCTATCCCCTTCAGTTATTCTAGGATTGAACTTTTTTTGGGGTAAAACTCAGCAGTGTTTTTAAGCAGATGCTTAACAGCACACAAGCAACTGCTCCCATAGAGGGAACAAAACTTTTTGCTGGCTCAGTGCCTAGGTGTGTGCTGAACTGTGCGGTTGAACTCAGCCCTTGCACAGCTACATGAAAAGCCCACTAATACCAGTGAGAGGCTCTCGCTGGCCTTCCTGGGTTTGGGTTGAAATGGTTATGTTGACCTCCTTATACTTTTTCCTTCAGGCTGTATTTTTTAAAACCTTTTTGTGCTTAGCAAATCGATGTTCCATAAATCCCCCCTTGTCACTTAGTTTAGCCTCTGCTTCGCTTATCTGAAACTTTTTGAACCTCGATCTCCATATTTGGCCGTGCCGGAGGGAGGAAATGCATGGAGGGAGAGCACATCTGCGCTGCCCGGCACAGCGGCATTGGCTCTGCCCAAGACTGTAACGCTGCATGGCCTGATATTCACAGTGTCCAGTCATGCCTCCCCCTATCTGTGCTTCACCAAATGTCATTGCAGGAGAATATGTGGCACTAAGGCTTTCTGAAATGTCCTGCTTTATCCTTACTACAGGGAATGTAGAGTTTACACAGCTTTCTGTCTTTAAGGAGGCAAATTGGTTCAGCTGTTTTTGCTCAAATTTGCGCACCATTTCTTTCCTCCTTTCACACAAGAACGGGATCTTGACAAATTGCTTTGCTGAGTATCGTATCTCTTGCTTGAGCGGTTAGCAGGACTGTTCTCACTGGGTGGTGGAGCAGCTGCTGTGAGTCAGGTGTTACTCCATAAAGAAGGTACTCATGCTCTGGTTTTCCTGTATTTAGTAGAAATGAAGTAGGCAGGAAAGTTTCCTTTCATAGCTATCTGATCCTGCTGCAAGAGAAATACCACGCCAAAAAGAGACTGTTAGTTGACTTCCTCACAGATGCTCTTGTTTTCTACTACTTTTCTTATTTCTTTCTTCACTGGTCTGCATGGCCACTGCCTCGAACGCAGTGACACTGCAGCCTCTTGGTTGAGGGAATTTCTGGCCAGCTTGACTTAACTTCTCCTTGCTGACCTGGGCTTCAGGCAGTGGTTGCCGTTGTTTCAGCTCTTCCCACATGTAATGCATTTTCATTGCTTTTTCATGCAGCCTGAATGAAAAGAGCTCAGTATATCCATCACATCTAAGCAGGTCAGTGATTGATGACAATTATTAACAACTTCCTAGGTGACATTGGTAATTTTTACTCATTTGTACTACAGCGCTGCCCAAGACACCAACCAAGATCAGGACCTGACTGTACTAGGCACTGTACAGGCCTGGAATAAGAAATGATTTCTGCCTGCGAAGGGTCTGACCAGCTCAGTGAGCAGTGTAGGCAAGGAGTTCATATGTAAAGAGTATGGTATATAAGTAGGCTGAACTGTGGGAGAGTGATAAGCATTGTTTGTGTTGTTATTATTTTAAAATACGGCTGGAGAAGTACAACGATTATTACCCAGACATCATATATACCTCTCTGTTGTTCTCATTTGATTAATGCTGAGCAAGAACTGCTGGTGTTTTCTTGTTACCTTTCACCTTCCTGAAAGATGAATGTGTATTATAATCTCTTTATTTTAACCAGGGATTTCTGTTTTATCTGCACATATACTACAGCTCTTTCACTAGACCCAGGCCCTGATTCTAATGTCATATCTTTACTAATCTCCCTTCCCACATGAAGATCAGTGCAGCCAAGGCCACACACTCTCCTTGATTGTTATGAAAAAAATCGCACCGAAAATCAGCCCGTGCATTTAATGCAAATCCGTGACCGACTATGAGTCAGCCTTCCAGCTGTTTGTCTTCAGAAACAAAGTGATGAGGTAAGTGTCTGCTTGTGAACAGCAGCTTATCTTGCCTTGTTCCTTAAAATCTACCAGCCTTTATAATATTTTAAGTTTAATTAACTAGAGTGATTTCTGTATGCATTTAAAAATGACAAGTAAGAAGAAAATCTAGAGACTGATGAAATGAGGTCATTTTGGGTCAGAAAGCACCTAAGGAAACTCGATAGCCACAAATCCATGGGCCCTGATGGGATGCACCCCAGAGTGCTGCGGGAGCTGGCAGATGCCATAGCTAAGCCGCTTTCCATCATCTTTGAAAGATCCTGGAGAACAGGGGAGGTGCCGGAGGACTGGAAGAAGGCCAATGTCACGCCAGTCTTCAAAAAAGGCAAGAAGGAGGACCCAGGCAACTACAGGCCAGTGAGCCTCACCTCCGTCCCCGGAAAAGTGATGGAACGGCTCATGCTGGCTGTTGTCTCCAGGCACATGGAGGACAAGAAGGTGCTCAAGAGTAGTCAGCATGGATTCACCAAGGGGAAATCTTGCCTGACTAACCTGATAGCCTTCTATGATGAAATGACCGGCTGGATAGACGAGGGGAGAGCGGTGGATGTCGTCTATCTCGACTTCACGAAAGGCTTTTGACACTGCCCCTCACAACATCCTCCTGGGAAAGCTCAAGTGTGGGATAAATGAGTGGACAGTGAGGTGGATTAGGAACTGGCTGGATGGCAGAGTCAGAGGGTGGTGATCAGCGGTGTAGAGTCTAGTTGGAGGCCTGTAGCTAGCGGTGTACCCCAGGGGTCAGTCCTTGGTCCAGTCCTGTTCAATTTATTCATCAATGACCTGGATGAAGGCACAGAGTGCTCCCTCAGCAAGTTTGCTGATGACACGAAACTGGGAGGAGTAGCCGATACCCCAGAGGGCTGTGCTGCCATCCAGAGGGACCTGGACAGACTGGACAACTGGGCGGTGAAAAACCTCATGAAATTCAACAAGGCCAAGTGCAAGGTCCTGTCCATGGGGAGGCCTGATTAGTCTGGAGAAGAGAAGACTGCAAGGAGATTTGATCAACATATTCAAGTACCTGAGGGGTAAATGTAGGGAGGATGGGGTCAGGCTCTTCTCCATGGTGGCCAGTGACAGGATGAGGGGTAACAGGTGTAAGTTGAAACACAGGAAGTTCGATCTCCATGTGAGGAAGAACTTCTTTCCTGTGAGGGTGACAGAGCCCTGGAACAGGCTGCCCAGAGAGGTTGTGGAGTCTCCTTCTCTGGAGATCTTCCAAACCCTCTTGGACGCAGTCCTGTGCCACGTGCTCTAGGTGATCCTGCATGTGCAGGGGGGTTGGACTAGATGATCTCTAGAGGTCCCTTCCAACCTTAAACAGTTCTTACCCTGGAAGGAAGTAGACTTTCCTTAGCTGTACTGAATGGACTTTGAGTTCAACTTTGTCCTTTTCTATGACTATTCTCAGTGATCTCTATTATGAATTTTTAAATCAATAGAACTCTTCCTAGGAAGTAATCAAATGATGCATTAATTTACTTTCCTTCTCCTCCTCTCTGTGAGCTGATTGGAAGATTTCTAAATGACTTGAGTATTTTTCTGCTTGCTGTATTCATGTACCACTCATTATATGCAACTTTGGTGAAGTCTGTTGAGCATGTGGTCATGACATGACAATGTAGTCTTACAGGGTTAGAATGTCATGATAACATGGAACATAATTAGGAGAAGACTTTACTTTGATGAGCCATAGTTGAGGTTGGTGTAAAGTAAAATATATAAAATTCCCTGCACATTAAAGTGTCTGCAGATCTGTGATTTTCATTTACATTCACTCTGAAATTGGAGCTGATAGAATGATTCTAAAGGGATTTGTGCATATGTGTGTTGTGCAGGTTCCTGTCATGAAGTACCAACCGGATTTATGCTTCCCACTCTCCTCCCATTTGTTATTTAGTATTTATTTAGTATTTATTTTTTCAGGTATTATCTGTAGGAACAATTGACATCAAAATTACTTTTTAAAGCACGCTGTAGTTGATAAACTATCAATTTCAAAACATGCTATCTGCATTCATAAACACAAAGAGAAGCGAATCTCCCTTGCTAAATCAAGTAGTCAACTTCTCATAACTTCAGTCACCCCCATAAAAAATGCTATGAAATGATGGATTTTATTTAAAGGCTATTATGAAATGAAACTGAATGAAGCAAAGGACACAGAAAACTTTCCAGGATCTGTCGTGACACACTTCAGTGCTAGTGTGCATTTGTCGCAACCATAAAAATGTTTGTTTCATGGACAGAAATCTTAGCAAAGGTAGATGAGTAACTGTCATAGAGGTGTTTTGCTAAATGGAAATGGCACTTTTTCAAGACTGGTATAGACAGCTCTTAATTAGAGAAATGCATTCCTCAGGAGCACATAAAAACAGAAGTTATTTGAAACAACAGGTAAAGTTGTTTCAGTAAAGCAGAATGTATAATACATTGAATGGGGAAATTTGTTGACCTCCTCAAGAATTTCCAAAAGGTTTTAGTGTTGGTGTCAACCAAGAATTTGTCATAAGCCCCACGACCAAGAAAATGTCCCCTGGGTTAACATCCTTTTTTTTTTTTTTTTTTTTTTCATTTTTTTCTGCAAGAGATGAACAGTTCCTAAATACTTTTCAGTCTGTTTTGGGCTCCACATAGTTGCTCTTTCCTTATGGTAGATTGCTCAAACATTTCCTGAGAATAAAACAGGCTGTGGGGCTTTTGAAACTCTACAGCAGGAAAATACTATTTTATTTCTCTCTCTATAAGTGGCTGGCAGATATTATACTGGATTTCCACTTCCTTACGAAGATGTTAAAGGGGAGGACTCTGAGATATGTGGTAATGGAGAAAGTTTTAAAGATTCTGCTGTACTCATCTCTGTGGGCCCACAAGCTTCATGCGTATCACGGCCTCTTATGGTTTGGGTAATTAATTTCATTTATCTTTCATAGAAACAGGAAAACTTATGCTGAGTGCTTTCAAAGTCCTGCTTTCCAACAGCTTATTTGTATTTTTATGCTGAGATGAGATAGGTTTTACATTTAAGAGGAAGTGATGCTTTCAGAGAGCATGTCATACATAGGAAGAAGGAGAATAAGAGAGTTTTCTTATAAATATTTTATAAATACTTCTCCTCTGTCTTTAACTGGTAAAAATTGCTGAAAAGAAAGCATTCAAAAAGTATGTCTTCTGGCCTTTTCCTGAATGTCTTGATCTTCTTAGGCCAAAGCTACATAAAGATTTTGATAGAAAGATACTAGGGAAAACCAATTTCTGTGTTCAATCATTTCAATCAATCTTTTCAAGTTTTAAATTGCAGCTACTGGATGCAGCAGATGATGTGCACCTCTTTGGATGACACAGTCCTGTATTTCACTGCTTAATTTTGTACCCCAATAGGTGAGTTCAGTGGTAGCAGTGTGATTGGCCACAGTGAGGCCTGGAGGCTCCAGTCTAGCGCTCTGGACACACGTGCTCAGGAAAAATGTGCATGGGTTGCAGTGGGAGGGCAGGTAACGCGAGCTCCTGATGAACGAAATGTCTGCCTTTCACCAAATCAACATGGGAACTGATGAAATTCAATGCAGTTATCTGGAGAAGTCGCAGGAGGGAGAGGGATAAGACACAGTTTTACTGCAATCATTGTGTAGGGATTAACAGGGCTCTAATGCTCACATTTTTATGCCTAAGTAAAGGCACAAAAATATATAATAACATCAAGGTTATTATAAGGAATCAGAGACTGTTCGTTTTAGCTTTGGAAGTCAGGCAGATAGTGCATCTGTCTGCTAGCACTTTGATGGTGGCTTTAAGTGGAGAATGGATACTATGGATAAGAAAAAAATGTCATGATTTGGGGAGAAATAATATATTTTCCTTTAGCTGAGTGGCAGGCAAACAAATATTAAGGTACTGTCATTCATGCTGCCTTTACAGCTCAAGATGGGCATACAGCACAGACTGAGGACAGTCTGTATCTTTGGGTCTCCATGGTTCTATTCAATTAGTCTTCTGATGAATAAAAGGGAATGAAATGAGGGACAGAGTTATGCTGGAAGGCCTCTTGGATATTTATGCCAGGATATAAAATAATGTTCCTGGGCATTAGATTTAAATCACCCATGTTTTAAAATGACCTGCATGGCCCTGTTTTGGTCCCTGCCAGCCAGCATTATCCTAGTTTTCAAGTATGTTTTGGGAGTTAGTGTGAGATACACAAATACCTCTCAACTTTATATATTAGTTTAGCAGCTTCTCCTGTATCTTTACATTTTTTCAGTGCAGCTGCAGATCTGACCTTAACACTACGGTATAGTAATAATATTGCACTCTTTAACCTTTGCAAAGCTTTTCAAGTCCAATTTGCAAGATCTGGAGAAATGAGTTGTAGGTTGATGGCTCACAGGTCAGCATTGCATATAGATAGTCACTTAAAAGACTTAGCAATGTGATCATATTTGTTCAAGAGGCCTGAGCTAGCGTGGATATAAATGCCATTTATTCTTAAAGAAGTTCTTAAGAATCTGGTGATTTATTATCCCTTTATTACAGAGGTCAAGCGTGATTACTTTTGCATTGGTGCATATATTTGCTTTAGAAAGTTTTTCTTGTTTTTTGATACTTCTTTCCTTCAAAGAATGCAAAAATAACCATGAAGTTGCCATTATTAAGGTTGATGATGTAACTGTAAGCCTGAGATAGATCTTTGTAACCATAGTTTGCTTTGCCTGCTGCTGATCAAGTCTCATAGATGTAAGCAAGGTCAGAACGAGTTTCTCTTTAAATATACAAATAAGGCAAATGAGTGAGAGAAAGCGGGGAAAGAAGAGGTAGGAAGCAAATCCACTTAAGAGGTGTTTTTCTTCTGGATGTGAATGAGATTTATAACCTATGGTAACTATTCTATTACTTGAGGTCTGAAAGTGACTTCCTAGTCTCCGTAAACTAAACTATATTTAGTATTAACAGTAAAATATGTATGTGCCTGGGAAGTGAATAATATTCTTTGTGAACACAATATGCCTACATACTATATGTTGCAGAGTAACTCCTATAATGTACTTGAGGGTCTAAGTCTACTTATTAACTTGCTTGTGTGGAAAACCTGGAAAAAACCCTTCAGCTAAATGTTTTAATATTTTGCTAGAAGGAGAGCAGAGACTAGGAGAGATAGGAATTCTTTTTTTTTTTTTTTTCCGTTACTGCTAAATTAGTATTTAGGCTTTTGTGTTGGAAGTCAAAAAAAATGGCCTGTACTGCTATAAAAAGAATCCTGTTTCTATTGGCTGGGAGTTCAGCTATAATTTATTCATTTTACAGTTGAAAAAGATTTTCTCTTCTTTTTAAATATTGGTATCACTACAATTCCCTAGTGAATATTCTGCTACAAATAAAATTGCTTATTAGAATGTTATGTATTAATGTTGCTGACATGATTCTAAAGGTCGCACTTAATAAACAAAGCACTGTGCCTACTGTCTATTGAATTGCATTGTAAATTACTGGATAATTATGCCAAGAGAGAGATTCCCATAACACAAACCATATGGCTTGCTTATGCTGGAAGATTCAGAAAACTCATCAGCTGAGAATTTGTATTTTCGTATAAGACCTTTCCCGTCCCTTTTGACTACCTTTGTGATATAAATTAAAATATTTCACAGTTACTGAATCAGAATAAGGACAGGTGTATTCTCAGGCTTACATGTAGTTCTCTACCCACACAATGCATCTTCACTTGCAATAACTGCAGAAGAGCAAGGCTGCAATAAGAATTGAGGAGTAAGGTGGTTATTGCCTGATTCCTCGCATCATTTTAGGAGTGGAGTGCATTTAGGAGTGTGTTATTTAGATTGAAACCCGATATATATTGAAACTTGTTGGAGACAGAGATCTCTGCACAGATAGAGAGACATCTGATATAGCTGATGGAGAGCGATTATATGTTTCTTATATTAGGCTTAAATGATCATACTGGCTTCCATTGTCAAAGGCAGCTGTTCTGTTCACACCGGAGGGGAAAAAAAAAAAAGTGCAAGAATGCATTGCTGCCGCAACAAAATTTTAAGACTCTCTTTGGAGGGCTACAGTTGAACAATAATGTGTCTTTAGTAGTAAGGTAGCAATCTCTGAGAGGCTAGTTGTAAGGTAATTAGCTGAAAACTGCATCATGAGAGAAATAAGGAAGCAAGCCTAAAATATGAGTCAATCTGAATCTTCATAACGAATTTGGAAGATAGTAAAGCTCAGACTTGCTAAGAGATCTGGGGACTTCACCCACTGATCAGGACTGCAACAGCCAAAATCCCCTGCAGTCACTAAAAGGCAATTGAATAGCTTTTGTCTTGCTCAAAGGTAATATTGCAAGTATAGTGTATTATTATAGTAATTCATTCCTGTGGATGCAAAGACACAGATCACAGCAGCAAGAACTGTAGCAAATTACTGCTACATTCTCCAGGACGTCGGGGGAAAAAAGAAGTCACGGTGTGTCAAGGATGATGAATGCTCAGAAACTCAGCAAAGACTTGGCCTTGGATGTTTATGCTATGGAGAGCTTTTGCAAACCCAAGTTGGGGAAGACCAGGCAGTCTAAAGAACATGACTGCATCCGTCCATTTAGATGTATTTTCCTATTGGAACATCACAACCACATTTCTTTGTAGCAACTGCTTAACTTGAGGAAAGAATTTCAGGGAGGTGTCAGTGAGATAAGGTAGAAGAAGAGTATGCACAAAGCCTGTGTCATCACTATACAAAATGAAGTAAAATGAAGTACTGTCTGTTTTAATAGCTGAATAAGGAAGAGGACAAAATGGAAGTAATTTTTGATGCCACAAGTCCATACCCTTTGGAAAGATATCTGAATGTTTATTGCTACCATATGGAAACTCCTCCAGAGAAAAGAAATGTGTGAACAAAACTACCCATTTGATGGGTATTTAGTCAGTCAGTAATAATAAAAAGTACTCCTTTGATGGGGCCATAAGAAATACCATCAGCAAGATGACTTTTTAGTTACAACCGTTAAAGTAAGTTGAGTATTATTCCAGATGGCAAAATCTGTATGTAATGAATTCAGGGAGAATCCAGTCTGGCTACATTAAAGAGCTTTCTGGTGATCAAGAAACTGAGAAGGTGCTCCACCACCATTATTCTAAGAAAATATGATTTTTTGCTGTTTTTTTTTCTGCATTTCTGCAGAATCTTGCCACTGAAGATGAAAAGAATTTTAGCCAGTTATGTTCATGCAAAAATGCATTAGCAAAGGTGCTACCTGCAGATCATCACAAGCCATAAGTTCAATTCAAATCAATTCAAATTCAATAAAAAAGTTAAAAAAAAGAAGTGGTAAAACCACAAATCAAGAGAGAGCAAAACTGTTGTGCTTCTTGACTGAAAGAGCAGTTTAGGGGATAGCAGGTGTAGAACTCGAATGTACATGGACATCCACAGTTCTATTTTGAGAACAGTGTTTCCTTTCTTATGTTTTTGAAACTTCAAATGGTAGAAATCATGGATGTTCACAGGCTTTTACCTGTGGGAAGACAGGGAGGAAATAATTTCCCAGGATCAGTACCAACTTTGGCAGACAGTTAGGGCTGTGCACATCTGTAGTGGTTGTATGTTTCTCTTTAAATTGTGTTTATTTTTCTTCTTTATTTCAACTTCATTTTTCTCTCCTCCCTCCCCTCCCCCCAAAAAAAGGAGGTTAAAGAGATGTAGCTAGTGACCTTGAGGAAGGTCACCATTTCCTCTTCTGTAGTCCTGATTGAGTGGTGGTTTCAATTCAGATGTAATATAAAAGAAAGAAAGAAAGAATTAATATAAGAAAGTATGGAGATTAATCCCCATTCTATCTAACGAAATAATGTGTTTATTTTACTGAGTTTGTAATTACTAAAATACATCCTTATTCCCTAAGCATCTCAGCACGTTTATACCTCTAGAAACATAATTAAACATCAAGCATTCATAGCTGTCCATCCGCATTTGGTACTGCCAGAAGACAATCATTAGATTAATCGTTGCCAACATGCATATTGGAGAAGGAAGCTAAAACCATTCTTAAAATGAACTTGCTCTCATCATTGAAAACTGTTTATGGCAAAGCCGGGTGACTCAGCAGGGAGTGTGTATGTGGGAGGAGGATATACGATGGGACATCGTATAGAGAAAAATGACCTTTGGTGATTTGGGAGTTGTAGCCGTGATTGCGAACTTTGCATGTCTCAGATTTTGGATGCCAACTTTACGCTTTATAATTGTCTGGTTTTTAGAGAATGTGTGGGAAGCATTCTTAGAAAATCAAGCTGCTTTAATGTCCTGCAAATCAGATATTCTGATATCGAACTCCTTGGTGGCATTTGCTGAAAATTTGAGCTACGCTTTTGGAGTCATTTTTTTTTCCCTAACATAAATTAAGATCTCTTATTTCCCTCCAGCATTCCTTGAAATAAGGATTCATTAATCAGTAAAGATGCTGAAATGGGATAAATAGAAAGATTATATACAGGTATCTGAAATATGTATTTGCAGTTTGTATTAATAGGAGCTGTAATTTAAAGTGGTGTGCCACGCAGAAAAGGGAGTAAGATTAAACCCCTCTACCTTAGTGCCTGTTTTTTAGACTATTGCTTCCTTTGCTTCCTTTTTTATTTCTAATATTATTTTTCTTTTATATTGTTTCTCTTCTCTGTTTGTTGGTTGCTTATTTTTTTCCTGCTATTTTCCCGCCTTCTTCCCTCCTCTAGCCCATTAGAAGCTCCCAAGGTTTATATTTCTTCGTGCTCCCTCCTACTTCCCCTGACTCTTTCTGTCCCTGTGCTTGCTCCTCTCCCGCAGCCAGGAGTTGGAAGGATGAAGCAGCAAGGTTGCTCCCATCCTCCCGCGGGCTGCTTTGTAGCTGCAGCTCACGTCTGCTGTGAGATGGTTAAAGCACAACCAGCAGCCAGCCCTGGAGACCGAGCGGTGCCTGTGGCTACAGCTGACACTGGAAAGCACAAGTTCCCGCACCGGAGCACTGGCTCAGTCCCGGAGGCCTTAGCTTTCCCGTTCAGAGCTCTCCTCTCCTGAAGGAAGAGCTGTTCCGTGTTCCAGGCACTGCTGGAGAATTCAGAAGAATGCGATTAAAGCCCCTTCTGTGCCACAGATTTTTTGCCTAAACACTGCCACTTAAGTTCTTTTTACCACTGTTTCTATCAGTGAAATGTTTCTTAACTTCCTTAGGGCACCCTTAAAGCCAAGGATAAGATTTCCTGGAGACTGTGGGTGAAGAGCTTAATTACCTCTGTAACAAGACTATATATAGGCACAGTGTAATTAAAACTGCTAACAGTCTTGCCTTGGGTGTCTGCTGGTCAGGTATTCTGATTGGAAATTCTTTCCTGTAAAATTATTCTCTCTTATTGTTTTTCTCTAGCTTTTTCTTAGTAAATCAAGTAATCACAGGTTGTCTATCATCATGTGAAACCAGTCGGGCAAAAATGAGATATGATCCAAGTGTGAATATTTGTTCGTTGCTTAGCTGACTATGTGTTCAGCAGTTTGTTTAGTTTGGACTTTGGTGGTTTTCTTTTTTTAACCATGTTGAAATGTATGGGAATCCAGCAACAGGGGAAAAAAATAATTAAAAAAAAGTGAACCAGTGACAGGTCAGAGCAGGCCCGTGTGTGAGAGGCATCAGGTATTCTAGGGAAGCACATGGCCCTACCCAGGAGGAGTGAGGGCTCTGCAGGGAAGAGCTGCTTGGAGACCTGTTTGATATCCAGGCAGGAGACCAGGTGTTTAACAAGAGCAGAACTGAAAGGCAGGATTTCCTTTAGGAGTCCTTCCAGTCCTTGCTCTAAATGATTAAAAAAAAATAACATCAACTATACCCCCATATACAAACAATCATCTTGATATTTTAAAGATGGGGCTTGTCTGAGGGAAAGTTGTTTCATATGCTTTAAATCAGATCACGACTGAAATGGCTTATTGATTTATTAATGGCACACAATTAACCAGCAATCAGTGAACTATACCTTCAGGATTAGCATCAGCCTTACAACAAACAAACCACAAGAGCAGACACTTACAAAGTGTAAATAAACATCTACACATCCTCCTGAGGTAATCCTAAAAGCTTCTAATTCTCCCCCCACACTCCCTAGAGTTATATGCACCCCCAACACACAGGGGTTAGGAGCACACACCTCCCCTCCCTTGGGAGTGTGGGTTCCCTTACTTGGAGGGATACTTGGGAGCAAGGGTTAAAAGCACCCGTGGTGTCTGGAGAAATCCTGTAACATTGCTGCCTGCCTCCAAAGGAAAGCCAGTCTGACGTTTTGCAGATGAGGTCTAGCAAATTTTGCTGCAGTTTTTATGCTGCCCAGCCCATTTCTCTGCCAGAAGTTTCTACCCACACAGAGAGTTGGTAGAAGAGGACATGTTCCTGCATTGAGCCTCCTCTCCCTTTAGTTCATAGTTCAGCATCTTAATTCAAACTCTCTCCAGTAGAGAAGTCATCTGAGGAACAGGCATATGTGAATTACCACCAAATGGGCCTCCTGCCTGATGAACTGTATCTAGGAACTGAGCTAAACCTCCCAGAAATGGGTAACTGGTACTCACACAAAGCTGTAAGTAGACCCGTAAGCTTTGTGTATTGGTACCAATATGCCTCGTGGGACAAACATGCTGTCAGAAGAAAAAAAGCAGTACTGCCATTCTTTGTACATCTTTGTTCTTTTAAAAGAGTGGGAAGAGGAAATAGGGAATATGTTTTGGCTTAGAAAGAATGAGATAGTAGATCTGTACAGAAAAGGAAGTTTAGCTTGAAAGAGATTTAAAAGATCCATCTACATACGGATCTTCTGTATGTCAATAAACCTTAAAAGGAGCCTTGTATTGGAATGCAGTAACAAGTTGGCAGAGTACAGTTACATACTAAAATGTGCAAAATGAATAAACCAGGAGATCTTGTGGAGGTTGAATCGATTCCCAAGAGAGGCACAGATAAAGATGTTGAGGGTAGCCAGCTACTGCAGGGGAATCTAGGTGCTTTCTAAGCTGAATTCTTCAGTTCATTGAAGTCTGAAATGTTAGAAGTTGCCACTCAAAAGAGAGAATGGGGGCTGCTGAGACAATATTTAGTCATCCTTGAAAAGAACAAGTCTCGCCAACCAAAGGAGTGGAGGCATGTTTGAATCGAGCAACTGTGCAGGCAAGAAATGTTGACAAATTCCATATGTTCAGATTCTTAGGTGGTGTGGACCGTAAACTATCATCCTAGTATCTGAACAGGAATGACAACAGAGGAATTTTAAAATGCTTCTGACAACAGTGAAAGAGGCTGATTTTGAAGAGACCAGTAATGTTCTTCCCTGCTCTTTTCGCTGTCACTCAGAACTGTGTAAGAAAAGTGGCAGATTTAAATAAAAAGTGTCCTAATGGCAGGTTAATGGCTGGGTATGTGGTAGGAAAATTAGGCTCCCTAATCTGGTAAGAATCTACAGATCCACAGTACCGGCTATTTACATACTGCAGGTCATTCCTATGTTTATTTAGGGTAAGTAACATCAGCAGAAACCTCAAGAAAAATGGTTCAAAATTTTGATACTTTTTAACCTTTCCTGAAAACATGACTAGTCTGTGATGAATGCCATTTATTTAATATTTATTGCCATACACACACACATAAATACATACATATCATACCTTAAAATAGTTCATATCGTAAAGTATGAACTTCAGGTGTAGAAGGTTGCAGAGGATTTCAAAAGGCTGTCTGACCATTAACACCAGGAGTTTCAAAGCTATGTAATTACCTCCATTTTACAGATTGCAGAGAGGGAAATAACTTGTCCACAACAGAACATGCTGTCTGGATATACTAAAATATATTCGACAGAACTCTTGATGCTCAGATGTGCAGTTTAACTTTAGGGCTGGTCTGTCACTGTGCTGCCAGGCTGAGAAGAACTGACCTGCTCTGCGTAGATCCCCCACTCTTTTGTTGGAGATTAACCAAGTGACTTGACTAAGACTCTGATTTCTAATGGCCGTGAGGGAAGCAACCCATGTCTGTCAGCTCCACAGGGCTCCTGGAGACCCATTCGATGGCACATTAGCATGGCACAGTGCACAAGCTAATGATCCTTGTCTCTTGGGGTGATCGTTGGGCTGAAGGCAGTGCGACTTTGACATGGATACTTTGCTCCCAGTGTCATAGTTAACTCAGTGATGCTAGCCTGGTGGTGGCAGGGGGAAGTCTCTGAACCATCCTCAATTACATGGGGTGGACTGGCCTGCGGTACCTCTAGTTCTCATACTTAGGTCATCTAAATTAGTTTAAATTAAATTTATATTAAGTTAAATTAAATTAGATTCCTTCTGAGATTTCCTGCTGTTAATATTGGATTCAGTTTTTAGTCAAGCCAGTGGGTCACTCCATGGACTGTACCAGGTCCCTCCAAGTATTTTCATGTAACAGCAGTAACAACAAAAAGGTGTGCATGAGGGTGGGAAGGAAATCTAAGCCAGTTCTTGTCTCTGCATGGTAAGAAATTTAGGCAGTTAGATATTGCAATAAGACCATGCAATCTTATCTTCAAAGGCAAAACGGAGACTCAAGGCTCAGTTGTAACAATCTAGGCAGAGAGCCCTGCAGGGCTGGTTAGATGATGAGAGACTCTGATTTTCATGAAGAACGATGCATCAGCTGACAAGAGCATAGAATCATTTTAGATAGTAGTGTGTAATGTGCTGTTTTTTCAAGCATTTCCCCCTAGCTATAGAGACAAAGTCCTAGAAGAAAGGGTGTTAGCTTTGGTACACAAGAGACCCCACTTGAATTTCTTGTTCTGCCATAAACTTCCTTTGCAAACCTGAGCAAATCATTAGTCTGTGATTCACATGGGTTATGTGGGTTTCCTAGCATCTGTTTCAGTCCCTTGCTCCCATTGATTTCCAAGTCAACTGTTTTTGTGTCAGTGGGTGCTGGGCATTTTCTGAAGAATGCAGTAGTTATGCCCCGTTATGGATTGGTCCATCAGTTTTATTTGTTTTTGTTTCAGTTGCTCCTCTGTAAATGGGGAGAGTGGATAGAGATCCTGAGAATTACAGCTTTACTGGATCTAGCTTTGGACATAGGAGCCTTGGAGAATGGTTGCAAAACTGCTTTTTTTCAGAGGGAGATCTTGGGACGGCTTTTTTTCATTGGTGTGAGTCCAGACAATCCATGACCTTGCAAGGGGTCAGTTTTGTGATCTGATTAAGTGGGACCACACCGTAACCAGCTGTATAGTTTTATTCGTCTAACAGTAGTAAAGACACAGAGACTGCAGAGGGCCAGTTCTGAGTACCTGTATTTCTCATTGTTACCATCGAGGATATATTATTTTGCGATGCCTGGTGCCATATAGCCCCCATACTTGGGCTGAGTCATTCTGAGCACATGGAGCTGTTTTAACATGCTGATAAGCCCTGCTGAGACTGCTGCGCTAATGTGGTCAGAGCTTTTTGTAGCTGGCTGGCTGTACCCATTCAGAGCCGTGTGGCATCTGCGTCAGGTCCTGCATAAACGGTGTGGACACTTTCAGAAGAGTACGTGGTGTATCAGTCAGCGTCAGACAGATTCCAGATCACCGAAGCCAACATTTCATTTCTTCATAAGAATTACATTTTGTTTGGACACTTTTTTCTCTAAACCCTCATTATAAGGCTCCCATTTCCCTTAAAAAGGTCAAGGAACCACTTTTTAAATAGAGGCAGGCAGCTCCTCTACTGTGTAAATCAGTGCAGCTCCCTTTAAATCAATGAAGCTATCCCAGTGTACTCAAGGTGAGGATCTGCCTCAAAGACTAATAGAGGAAAGGTGACACAAAGAATGAGATTTTTCTAAAGCTTTCAGCATTAGTCTGACTCTGTGCCCATTTCCTTTGAAAGAAAAAGTCTTATTAAATTCAGAGTCAACAGAGTGATGCCAAGGCTGAAAGCTCTTTGAGAAATCCCATCCCTCAGGCTGAGGGTTTCTCAGATTGCTCAGTGGTTAGAGCTGATTGACTGTGAGGGTTTGACAGTCTGGTAGGGTCCTTTTTGACCAGCAGTGACAAAACTGAAAAAAACCTGAACCACTCAAAAATCAGGAAAGTAAAGCTAAAACAAATTGGGTGACTGGTTTGTATGTTTTAAAAAATGGTATATTTGCACTGCATTTCCAGATAATGAAACCATCTAGATACAGACCTGAGATTCTTCCAGGAGTAGAAGATTTCAGAAATGTCTGAGCTGTTTTCTGGATTTCTGCTTTCATGAGGCTTTTGGGAGGAACTGGGAGAAAAACGTTAAGTGTAGGGCCAATCTATTCTGTTTGTATTCCGAATGTATACTACATTCGTAGAAGGGAGGCTCCATGAGTAGGCAGGAGTTGGCTTTAGTGTCACTATATGCTGAAAATGCTCAGTGTATCTTTGCTGACTGATGAGTAGGATCTGAGAAGCTTCCTATTGTTGTTTAATTGACCTTGACTATCCTTGATGCATTGGAACCTAGATTCAAAAGGTGCCAGCACAATGCAAATGACCTAAATAATTCGATGTCAGGTAAAGGGACATGAGAAGGCACAAGAAGAAAAAAAAAAACCCTCCTACCCTTAAAAACCCTATGCATAATGATGCAAAAAAAAAGAAGCATACAATTATTTCTAAAAGAACAGGGAATGGATTAACATAACTAGAGAAGATAAATGTTGGGATAATTTTTTTACATGCTTTTCCGCTAATAGCACTGAGCCCGAAACAGCACCAACGTGTTAATGTAACTTGATCAAGCTGATTATATAACAACATAAAGACATTTTCCTTATCTTCTGGCCTCATCATAATTCATTTGCAGTATGTTCCAACCGACTACATTATACATCAGTAGTTATGTTCTATACATAATAAAATTACCGCATTACATGTTTGCATTGATATATGTAGATATAGTCACCTCACAAGGTAACTTGCCATCATTTTCTAGCTTTGCAAGTGCTTTCACTGTGAACACAATTGCACACAAATACTGGCTCAGGCTGTGGTAGTTCTGACTTAAGCAGACTGGGTTAGCTGAGCAATAGCAGAGTCTTGTCAAGAACACTGAGATCCCTCAGTAATACTTATTTACCTGAGTGGGCTTTAATCGGACTTTCTGAAAGGAAGTTATTTCATCATTCATTTTTCTGAATAAAGGTCAAAAAATATAAATTTTAGATATTCCTGACCTCTTGTTGACAGACAACATGCTGTCTGTAAGACCTTCTGACAATATTGTCTGCAAAATGTTTCTGTGTTATGGCTGGTGGACCAGTAAGGGGAATGGCAGGGATAGGATGTCATTTTGTTGCTCATACTGTGCAAACGGAAACCCTGCTGCCTGTGTCTCTCTGCGACACGGACAAGCGTGCTAGTCCAGACACATTCAGAAGGCCATATGTAAATACTGCATTTTGGGGAGCATACTGTGCATGTTTGTTTAATGGAACACAGCTGAATCCCTGCTTTAACACAGTCCAACTCAGGCTCGTCTTTGGAGCTGCAAGTGGTGCTTCCGTGTATCACCTTTGATAACTTCTCAGTTTGCATCGCTAATAAGATCTTAGAAGAGAAGAAGCAAAAGCTTTTTAAAAGTTAGGAAATAAATGGAAAGTACTGTTTTGGGTAGGAAACTTTTAATGTTAGCACTCACATCAGAACTCAGGCAGTGCCAGCTCTTCGTAATTATCAAAAAATAGAAAGTGTAGGCATGGGAGAAAAACATGAAGTTGGAAGTACACATGATGAGAGATATAATGTCTAAATTATTATTATTATTTTTGTAATTTCTCCTTTAGTGTGAGCTTATTTTTTCATCACTTTTGTAAGTTGTGCTAATTGTGTTGTTTGCTGTTCAGATTTGGGAGAAGTTTGGTAATCCTGATATCACTGCACGGCCCACAAACAGTAGCCCCAAAATGGAAGCAGATTATTACGAGATGTTATCTTCACACCAAGGGACGTTTCAGGGAAGTAAATAGCAGTTTGTGGAATAAAGCAATTGAAAATATGCAAGTACACTCAGCAAACAGATGGTGTTTAGAATGAGCTGGATATTCCTTTTTTCATAGCTCTAGCTCAAAATATTTGATTCAAAAGTTCACTTTGCAGGTTTTTCTCCCCTAATCCTTTCGAAGGCTAGAGCTGCCTTGAAGGTTATCTGTCACTTCAGCTTGAACACAGGCTTTCATTTCTTGAGTATGATCTTACTTGCAATTATACCATATAAAATACCAGATATGATTTCCTATTAAAGGAGAAAAAAAAAAAAAAAGAAAAACAGTTCTGCACATAGCAGTCCCCGGATCCAGGAAATTATACTCTAATAGCTCTGGCAAGCCAGTGGGGTGTGTCTGCAAAAAATTATAAAAGCTGATGATAACATGCCTGGTTGTGATGAAGCCTGCATGTTCATGGAAGGCTATTTTTATCAGAAATGTGGAAAGATTTCAGACATGATTACAGATGTAAAGGGGTTGTTCCTAGTGGAATACAAATCCAGTAAAAAAAAAAAAGACCACATCAGTCATCTGAAATTGGTAAATATTCATTCCCTTTCTTTTATCTTATTTCACTGTAGGCCAGAAGTTTGTCTGTGGCCAATAATTAATCTATGCCTGAGTTACAGAGGGATCAGAAGGTAATGAGAAGGGGATCTGTGCTATGTATTACCTTGGGACAGAAGAGTTATACCTTGCCTTTTTATTTTTAGTGATTGTGAAATTTGCGAGATTATGTAATTACCAAGTATGTGGAAAGGCTGAAATAAAGTTATTCATGGAGAGGAGCGAATATGGGTCACAGTTTGGCAAAGAACTTGTACACAAGTTTAGTTATCTGCTGTTTAACAAGACATGCATGTGTTTTCCTTTTGTTCACCTCAATAAGACTGAAGTGCATGCTTAATGTAAACCCATGTATATGTTGTGTTTCTGAATCAAAGGTACATGGAAGGAATACCAATTCGGTTCTGGTATGAGAGAGAGAGAATTTTTCGGATACACAGCTTGGTTTTGATGAAATTACCCAGAAGTGCTTTTAACTGGAACTTGTTATATGTCTTACGGCTATTTACATCTGCTTTTTTTGATCATGAAAACTGAATCTTCATCTTTTCTCTATACAATCCTATCATAAAATTCCTGATGTCATCCTTTAGGCCAGACTGCCTGGCCATCAAGCCAAGAGCAACCCTTGAGGAGAGAGGGAGAGAAAGAGGGAGAAGGAGAAAATATGAGAAGGAGAGATGCCATGGCATGTACACAAGTCTAGATTATTCTGAGAGACCCAAGAGGGCTCAAGGGCCTATAGTCTAGACAAGGTAGGTCCTCAATGTCAGTTTGACAGAGAAGATGGGCAATGTTACTTTTGAATTGACCTTCTGGATGAGAGGAAAATATAATCCATCCTTCTACCCAGCACTAGAGATGGTTTTAAAAGTTTTTTTTTCCTATACCCTCGTACCTCTATACCTCTGTATAGACCCTATACCCCTATACCCTCTGCTGTGCAGATCTTGTTTTTACTTTTCATGAAACAAATGAAAAAGCACAGAGTTTCAGCTGTGTTATGCTTTTTAATAGTCCAGGCCCCCAATTTGACTGCATTATCCACATTGTAATATGGTGTCCATTTGGGAGACTGTTTGCATGGTAGTCACACAGCTTTAGGAGTATATTACAGAGGCTGCTTGATAGGAATGAACAGAGGTGTCACATAAGCTGCGTTTATTGCTAAAATAAAAGCTTTCTGTTTTTTTAGAGTAGTTTTTTTTTTTAATAAATATACTGCATTTTTTATAAAGAAAACAATTTTACATAAGATTATTTTTGGAAAAGCTACTTTTATAGCACAAAACAATTTCAGGGGAAGATTTTTACCAGCTGTGATAAAGGCACAACTTTGTTGACTTTTTTGATAGCTCTCTCTACAGATGCAGACTAGAAGCCCCCAGAATTCTTTTCCTACTTTAGAGAGATGTAGAAAAATACAGCAATTACAAATATTGTATTCTGTGGCTCTCAAGACTGGATCAATTAGATTCAATATTCAAATAGATGGGTTCGTAGGACATACATATACTATTTAAGGGTGCATTATTTAAAAATGGAATTAGCATTATGCACTCAGAGACACAAAAATAGGATACTTCTCAGAGACCATGCTTGTAACTCACATGATCTGGGAGAAAAAAATGTGGAAATATATCTTCATAAAAAATTCACATAGTCACAAATTGTGCTATCTATTTCTGTGCACTATTTTCTGTTCCTCCTAGAGAGAAAAGGTCTTTCTATTTAAAGTAATTGTTGTTGGTTTTTCAGAAGACATAAAGAATTCATCTTTTTCCCTCTCCTGCTGCCTTTTAGAAGTAGTCAAAGAACTGAAATTAATTAAGTTGTGACCTCATGTCAGCATTGTATATCATAATTAATAGCAAACAACATCCTTTAGGTCTTACGATCTGCACAATTAAGGCCAGAAATCTGTGAAAAAGACGAGACTAAAAAGAGAGTGTTGGGATATAAAGAGCCTTTAAAAGCTGAATTCCCCTGCATGGGAGTTGCAGTCACTGAGAAGTTCACCAGACATAGCAAGATACATTTACATAAATCCCTTTGTTCTTCTGTGCAATTACCTGTGCATTTGTCTCCAGGGAACTGCAGGCAATTTCCTGTCTCTAAGCTCTGTACACCCTTCTCATGTATTTCACGCTTATATTTTATGGCCCAGAACCCTTCTAAAGCGAAGGTGCACTTGGAGAACAAGTTAATCAGGATGCTCTATGAGGCTCTCTTTCCTGGTTCCAGCCCTGGTGTGAGCAAAACAGATTTTCTTTATCTTATACCAGTTCTCATTGCTTATGAGGAAAGGCAAAACAAAACAAAACAAAATGAAAACCCTCATCAACACCCTCTTGTCCTTCTGTTGCTATTGGAAGGAATTAAAATATTTGGTACAATTTCTTCTTCTTCAGTGCTCAAAAAGGTATGTATTTATTCTAAGGAAATAAAATTAAGATTTTTCCTTGAAAAGCTTTAAAGGATTTGAATGTCTTCATTGCTTTTATTATTCCAAAGGGCTTATCTCTACTAATGTCTTTAGCTGAGTCTCTCCTTCTTCTGATTTCAACAACAACAACAAAAAAACAGTCATTCTACCCAGTTAGTTTTTAAGGCTCCATCTTTACCCTTGTTGTTCCTTTTTATTGTCTTGCTGTGATTTTCTGCTTCTTTCTCACCAACAGCATCTTTCTCTCGTGGTTCTTTAACTGTTTAATCCTCCTTCACATGATCTGTCAGTTTGAATTCCTCAGTCCTGCTTGTATATTCTTCAATAGATACTTGCTTACTTATGAATATATTACCCCAAGGTAATTCTTTTCAAAAGGTGTTTAGTATGTGATGACAAGCGCTCACCATTTTAAGAAATCACAACTTAAGTGCATATTTCACTCACCTGTATTTTGCATAGTCCTGATGCAAGTCATCAAGTTGCAAGTCTTTGTTTTAGATCTCACCTCCAATTCACTTTTTCCTCTTTTTTCACTGATTCCTGGTTTCCTTAGCTTTTTCCCCATCAAAGTCTTTTGAGGTCTCTCAAAGGCACTTTGCTGTTACTGTTCTGTCTCCCAATTGTACTCTAATACTAAAAGTGATTCTGAATTCATTACTAATGGTAATGCATTTCTGTAAAAGTATCTCCTCCTCTTATGGAGCTGATTCTGCCTCCCTTAATAGTATTAAGTAGCCTGTTAAGCATCAAGTTCCTACTGAAATTGGTAGAACTTCTTTCTAGTAAGAGCAGCTGAATCTGACCCTTTTATAGTAGCTTGTACAGTATATCGTTATGATAGAAACAAAATCAATTTACTAGGAGATTATTCTCTGGATCAGAAAAGGTGTTTTTACGTCTGAATTATGTTCTCTTTTTACAGTAACAGTTCCCTAGAACTGAGGCCTATTTGTTCCTTGTGCCTCAGATGTCCCAAGACACATTGCTCACATTTTAACAAGCACCGCTTGTTTTGCCAGTGGGGTGTAGCTTTAATAGCGAGGAGAACAAAAGAAATGAAAAAGTAATTCCATAAAAAGTTACAATAAGAACATATAAAAACTGCCAGCATTTCTATTCCATCATTCTAGAAAGGCAGTCAGAGGAACTAAAGCAGAGGAAATAGTTATTGAACTACTAGTTTACTGTAATCTGTCCCAATCCTGTTTTTAAATAGCACCATGAAACTGGCAAGTTTTGGACAGAATTACAGGGAAAGACACCCAGAGGTACAACAGGATGGCAAATGTCAACAGACGTCTCTCAGCTGTTTGGGGTTTTAATTCATTTGCAGCATACTGCCAATTCTAGCTGACATTGCGGCTTTCTGGAAGGCGAAAGGAAAGATGCTGTTGTTGTTAGCACTGTTTTTTGACCAAAAAAAAATAGGTCTGTCTTCAGGTTTTGTTGTTGTTCTGCTCAACAGAGAGCTTAGAAGTAGTATGTTTAGTAAGCATACACAGGCACAGAAGCCGGCACAGAATAGCATTTCTCCACCAACTTTAGTTATGGCTGTCTTAACGTTTCCTCTGTTGATACATTTTTGTTGTTGTTGTTCCTGTGGATTATAGCACTAATGTTCATCATGAAGATACTGAACAAGGGAATGACTACCAAAAGCATAAAGGGTGATTCTGACCCATTCTTCCAGACATCTTAGGAAAAAATGCAGAAGTGAGAACAAATTTCCACTGTTCAGTTAGTCATTCAAGAAGGATATGTGAAATCTATGAACAACGTCATACAAATGCAAAGACCTCTAGGGCTGAGAATCATGCATATGAAAGTCGTAGACAGGCTTTGGATGAAGTGTTTGGGGTCAGAAGGAACCGTTTCATCATTTGTACTGCCGTATCCCATACCATCTCTCACCAGCTACTATGTTTCAGCCAACTACCTTTGTACTGAGCCCAGGGCTAGGGTCTGACAAAAATGGTACTCACCCTTGATTGGAAAGCAAAGAGAATAGTCTTGATTATTCAGTCTTGATTTTAAAACATTAAGCAGGGTGGAGCTACTGTTTTTATTGTTGCTTGCTTTAGTGAGCTGACTATGCTTTTTTAAAAAAATGTGTGTCATTTTTTTTCCCTCAATTTACCTAGTTTCTCTTTCCAGACTTTGGATCTGCGTCTTTCTCTGCTGTAATAATGAAGTTTTTTTTTTTTTTGGTACTCCACGTTTTCTTGTCTCTGAGGTGTTTATATACTGGTAGCAAGTAAGCTGTCAATCTCTTTTTTGATAAGATAAATAGACTGAACTTTTTATGTCTGCTACTGTAAAACAATTTCTCTAATCTTGAAATCCTTTCTTTGACTTTTCCCCAACCTTCCTCAGTATTTATAATAACTTTAAATGCATCTATTAGATGGATGGAGTGCTATAGCATCAATCTGGTTTGTTCTGCCTGACTATCTGTTTTCCTCATTACTTCTTCAGCACGCTCTCAAGTTTTGTCAGTTCACTGGTTCATTACTCATTTACACAGGTCTAATCTGGTAGCAACTCCACAAGAGCCAGTGGAGATATCTTGGGCTGATCCATTGGCCCCGTCATATGGGTAAATTCCTGCCTCTGGGACATAACTGTGCATGCTAATAAACAGTCAAAACATTACCTGTGCTAATTTAGCTGTTATTAATTAGCGTTGTCTCCAAACACTTGAAGGGCATTATTAAGAGGTTAGATTGGTCCAAAGACCATTTGCAATATGTGCATAGCTTGCAGCTGTGCTCTGGATAAAGCATATACTAACATAGTTGATGACTGTGATGTGCCAAGTAGCTATAAGGCCTGGGACTGTGAATGAGTACATTTAATCTATAGGTGAAGACTCAGTCATTGTTAGTGTAAAGGAAAATACACCCATTTCTGCCTTTTTGAGAGTATGCATGAAAGCTGGGTGTCAGATGAATGTCTTTTTCAGATGTAGCTTGCAGAAATGCTGAGCCCAATTGTCTGGATTTGTTTAGCAACAACTACTAGGAGCTACTACGCTGAAGCATTGACGAAGCTTTTCCTTAATAGCTCACCAAAGTAGTAGCAGCAAGACCACAGGAAAGCTGTTCTCCAAATGCAGCAGATAGATTGCAATGAAAGATTCCAGTCAGCCTTCTGAATTTCCCTAAAAGACATTTTGCAATTGATTCACAGGTCCTTTTAAAGGACATTTGCTCCAGTTTATTAGGATTAAGTTTACTTTCTGTAATGTGTCCCTGCTCTGAGAGATCTTCTAATGGTACAGAAGCATTTCTTTTATTTCTGTAACCTTTTCCTGAGCTTCTCCAGCATTGTGTGTGACAATGTGAAAAAAAGTGTGTGGCTGGGCATCTCCTTCTTAAAAATCTTTACTTATGGTTTTGTCAGTTTTCTGGCATCCAGTTTAGTTCTGCTTTGAGCTCTTATCTTCCGGACACTTGCTCTTCTCCTTAGGTTTTGTTGGTGAGGGAAAGGGGACATATTTTTTCCTGCTCATAAGGCAGTTATCCTTGGAGAATCCCTAGTAGCTCCAAATATGCTGCCAATGTGTGGAAGGCAGAAAAATAGATTGAAGTGGTTCTGCAATATAATGAGGAGTGTGATACTAGTGAATCTCGAAACTGGTTTCCTTCTATGTAAATGTGTTTTTCCTTGGAAGTAATCTGGCCAGTCTTCCTATTGACATATTTTAAAAATACTATTTATTTATTTATTTATTTATATCTCTATCCTCATCTGAAGACATTGAAGACATAGGTTTTCTTTTAGTCAATACATTGCTTTTAAAAGGTTGCCTTTTTAATGCTTCCTTAGTATGTGGCTCTTTATGGATCTGCAGTCTCTCATGTTATAATCCAGCCACTCCGTTTCTACCTCATGGCATTAAAATCATCCTAAAAGCTCAGCACCAGTGAGCATTCTGCTTCTGCTTTATCAGGCTTAAGCTTTTCACCGTAGTGCTCAAATCTCTTCCCACATCCACACACGGTTTTCTTTCCCAAGCTTTTTGCCATCTGTAAGAAAACCTAGTCAGAAAAAGTTTCAATTTTACTTTTTGGGACTACAAAAACGATCTCTGTGAAGCAAAAAAACGTAATATATCTGCTTACCACAAGGCTTTTTATGTTTCTATCAAACATGAAATTCAGAAAAAAAAAGTGTCCTGAAAACTGTCCATTTTTTGCCCACCTCCCAATGAGATTTTCTGCTGGAGTGCTGACAAAAAGGAGACATGGACCAGCTCTGATACTACAACTGCTCCCTTACTGCTGGCTTTGCAGCTGCTGCAGCCTTGCTAGGCACAGACAATGTGTATGGCAGTGCGGTTATTGCAGTTGCTTTGCTGCTTTGGTCTTAGCTGTTGCTAGTCTGTGCCTCTGGGGGAAAATACGTGCAGGCATGGGCTCCCTTCTTTCCCATGTGTTACACTGTGGAACACGTTGCCGGTACTGGATAAATAAACCAAATGAACCACCGATTTTTGTGATCACCAGCCACATGAGAAGGGGGTATGTGAGTGGATGTGGCATCTGTCTTCGGTTGCCTTGATTTTTACTTGTGCAGAATTAGATAATTGCCCTGGTGCATATCAAGGGGAGGCTTTTTCTAAATGCATGGCTTTCTACTCTGCTGCAAAAGCTTCGGTATTATGCCAGTATCTTATATAGAAGGCATCATAGTGTGTGTTTGTGTATACATGTACATGCATGGTAATTTAAATATCTGATATAAAAATGCCTTATGGCACTTCAAGTAAGGTTCTGTTGAGATACCTGCTGGCCAATTTATTGAGCTTATATAAAGTTCGGTTTGAAAGGAAAATGAATACTGATATTTGGAGCTTTAAACAGGCCAAGGTACATTACTTTGAAAGGGAATCACTTTGCAAAGCAAATTTCTATTATTATCTTCTACTTTTCAGTCTGTTTGAAGTATCACCTTCCAAAAGTCTAATTTGTTGCCCTTGATGGCTGAAATTTAAATGTTACTGGAGTCACCGAAGTAAGAGGTTGTCCTCAGGTGTCTGCTAAGTGCATATTTAATTAATAGCTAAAAGAAACAAACAACAACAAGAACAACAAACAGCTTGAGCTGCTACATAAAGAGTAGCAGTTCTCATTATACATCAGTGTCTTTTCACATTCCAATAGAAGTGTCTGGAAAGAAGGGCCTGGAATCTGAGCTTTAGTTAGAGTCTCATCAAAACTCAGAAAACATTTAAGTGATGTAGAGCTATGTTTCTATTCTCTCTGATTCTGAGATTGCTCAGCTGAACTGCTGAACTCTCTGTTCTTCACCACATATCAGAAGGTCTTAAGAATGCTTTGAATTTTACAGGCAGAGGAGCTATGCATAAGGAGGACGCAGGTCAGATGACTGAAGCTGAGGATTCAGGTTCAGTGTCTCACCATCATAATTGTTTTATCTCCTAAATGGGGAAGCCTGCCTCAACAGCCTCCCTTCCCCTGCCTCGCACAATAAACAAACACATTAGTATACCAGAAATGCTGGTGAAAAAATATACATAAATGTTCAGAATAGACAGAGGTGTCTAAAATTTCAGAGTGATACTCAGGGTGCAAACTTTCGCTATCCCTGAATGTTTATTCTTTGAGAAGTAATGGGATACGGTGTGGTGTAGGTACTGACACAGTGATGTTGGACAAGCTTTCTGCTCACTGTGGACACAAACATGAGCATGTTTTACCTGAACAAGCAATGTAAGCTCCAACCAGCATGTAGTGTATACTGATTCTGAAAATACATAAAGCACAAATTTCTGAGGTAAATGTATGAGGATATCTCCTAGATATGCATCTTAACCACAAGCCTAGAAGAACTCTTTTAAGAAATTAAACCCTTTCAAGGAAAATAACATCCTGTAACAAATTATTTTAAAGAAATTAAAATGAATTAATGTCAAAAGGCAATTACATGCAAATACAGTTGAAGGAGAATAATTTACACTAATAACATTGCAAATTATGGAGTTTCACATATTACTGAGTAACAGTAAAAGCCAGCCAAGAACAATGCATCACAAAATGTCCACCATTTTGTTTTTCCAAAAGCAATTTAATTTTAATTATGATACTGTAAAGCAATGAAGGGGCCACCTAGGGGAAAAATGCTTCTAAATGCGTAAGAGACCTATGGCCCATATTCTGTAATCTCAGTGTAGAATTGCTGCCTGTAAGTATCTCTTTGAGCCATTTAATTTTTTTTGTATTTCCAATAATAAAGTAAAGAGTAATGGAAATGATAAATTACTGATAGTAATCCTAATGTATAAATGGGACGTGTTTAAAGAGCAGGGACTACAAATGTTATAGAAGCAGAGGTCAACTTTTAAAATGAAGTATCACTATCTGTGTGCTTGTAAGTTCTCCCTCAGCCTGATACCTGAGTATTTCACAATCCCTAATGGATTCTCTCCTCTCATCATTTTGAGGCAGGGAATTTTCCACTTCACAGCTGGGAAACAGCAACTCAGAATAGATTAAGGAAGTCACATACAGCGTCTACTGATGAAGCGGGAATTGACCTAAATCTCCTGAGTCCAGTGACTTACCTGTTAGAACAGGCTTTCAGCTGATAGAGCATCTTACATAAAGCAAAAGCAGAATGCTTTCCTTTGTGCTCAAATTAAAATATACCCTTGCTCTGCAACCCGTTTATCATGGAGGCTCCACTGCCACAGTGCCTCAAGGCCGGATCTCCCAGGAAGATTCACAGACTCTGAGGCATGGAAAGCCCCAGGGGCAACGAGCAGAGCTATCGTCAACACCGAGTCACAGTCATCAGCTTATCAGATGAGGCTGGCCTTCAACTTTTTTGATGATGGGCACAGTAAAGCCTACCTTGTTGGAAGCAAGATGAGGCTGAAAGATGAAATCGTAAAACTAGGTGGTGTAAGGTAACATTTGAAATGGTATCAACTGCCAGATTAAAGTCCAACCCAAATATATTCTTACACATAAGCTCCCACTGTTTTAAATCTTTAGCTGCTGTTAATGAAGTTATTTATTCTGAGCTCCTGCTATTCCTTTATCCTCTTTTGTCAAAGTTACTGATGCTCTCTTTTCTGCTCCATTTGACTAGGAGCTGTGTCATGTCAGAACGATCCCCCAAACCACACACTTCTCTAGAGGGCAGACCTTGCAAGGCACAGCAAAGCTTGCGTAATGCCTTCCTCTGGCAATGTCTCTTTCATCAGCAGGAGGAGATTTCTTGTACTTGGAACTTAAAAAAAATCAGGGATACATAAAAAATAAAGCTAGTTTTTGGGGTTTTTTAGCTTGCTTGCTTGCTTTAAGTGTAAGTGCAACTAAAGATGAGGAAAAACGGCCCACCCGTAAGAGAGAGGACAACTTTGTGATTGCCAGCAGAGGCCGGCGAACTATATGACTGTGCAAACTTCCATGATGTTACTGGCCGGGTGGAGAGTGGAAAGGTGATGTCTCACTGTAAAAAAAGAAAAAAATATATAATTTGCAGTTTGGAAACAATGACTGGAGACAATCTGAATGGTATATTTTTTACCATGACCCTCTTAGACCTCCAAACCCTTAATCCTCTCAGTCCCAGTGTTACACCAGCCTGGATGCCAATGGACAGCGTATGTCACTGTACTCCTATCTGCATGAGATTGTCTATGGAATTACATTCCCAATAGTTTTGAAATAACTTGGTTTTTTAAATACATGAAGCAATGGTGGTTTTTACTTCTCTCAGTGTAGAAAACCACCTACGATCCAGCATACCTGCCAAATATTCAGAGCAAGTTGTCAGGCAAGATTTTTCCTTTTGTCTTTTAACTTTTCAAGAACATCATAAAATAATTCTTTTCCCTCCTGAATGTTCACACTTCTTGACGGTAGTTATAATACTCCTGTTTACTCAGCCTTTACCCAGCTCTTGCAGTTTTGAAGATTATAATCTTCTATAACTCAAAACCCTGTATTCACTCTGCTGCTCTGTGCACCCTTCCTGTTTGATGATTCAGTTTGAAAATGAAAATATGCAGTAAGGAACATGATACGCCTTGCAGTTTTATGCAAGATGACCTACATGAATTAATACTGCTGAAATGCTGAGGAATTCCAGAGGAAAACTTGTATTGTGATGTCTATTGTGAATTGGCCTTTCATGTTGTGTATCTGCATGTCACACGCTGCTGCAAAATGGTACATTGGATAAATGTCAAATGCAATATTCTGGAGTTATAGTTAAATTGTATAGGAAAAAAATGAGAGACCCTCCTTTAAAGATTTGCTTGCTTTACAATAAGGTCTTCTCATACAAAACCAGCGTTCAGTATAACTGCTTTTGGTAGGCACATCCAAGTCTTGGAAAGCGATTGGCTGCATTTGAATCATCAATAATTCTAACTGAGCATTTGCTACACAAATTTACATTAAATCAAGTAGATACTTATAATATAGGTTCCTGTTGTGATTCCCACAGAGATCATCACTAATAATATTGTGGGTTTGGCTGGTGCTTTCAAAATTCCTCTGAGTTTCCCTAAAATGTCAAAAGGGTAAGGATTTAAAAGGTGATAATGAGGATTAGAATACAGATTCCTTTCTTGCTATCAAATAAACAGACCATCATATTGACTGGGTAGGTACTTAATTCTGTAGACCTCTATTAATGCCTAAGTGTTTGATGACTGCTGAAGTAGGCAGAAACAAAACAGACTGGAAGGCTACCTCCTCCTCCTCCTGTGTGTATGAGCAGACTAGTATAGGGGCTTCTGCTGAAGGAAGTGGTGGGAGATGAACAAACCAAGCTGGGGGGTGTCTGCAGAGGACTGTACCTTTTTTCGTTATGGAAGTTACATAGAATGCAGACATTCATTCGTCTAGGATAAGATCTCCATTTAAAATGTCCATATCTCCCTTCTTTTACATTTTAACATAAAGAATTTCTAATTCCATAGAACCTTTATCTCCTGACTATCTTGGGAGCAGGAGGAAGTTGTGAAAAAAAAAGAAAAAGAAGAACACTTTAAAATCTCCACCTGCACCTTCTAAGCTGCTGACACACAAGCATAGATCCTATCAAAATGCATCTTAAACACACCTTTCACACCTCAAGCTCTTCCAGTCAAAACAGGGAAGTACCATTTTAGACTATTGCTCAAGCATGAACAGAAACATGCTCAATTTTAACGAGAAACAGATTCATTTTTTCCTCTCTAATCTCTAATTGTTGTTTCTAGACCACAAGTTCAATCCTGTGAACCTTTGCACATGGTCTAGGATCACAATTTCAGTGGGATGAGTCTTGACTGGGCAGCTAAGTCCATATGTGCATATTCATTATTTATTTATTTTTAATAAAAAGTTCTGGCCAGAACAAAAAGACCATTTCCTCTTGGGAAAGTATAACCTGAAGTTACCCCAAGAACCACTATGTGACCATCTGGAACGGCTTCGTTTGCTTCAGGTGCTTGTATGGAGCAGCTCCTTTAAATGGGGAGGAGGATGAGGGAATGCCTCTTTCCCTGGGGCTGTTTTGCAAATGCATTTTTAACTGTTTTCTGCAGAAGTTGGTGAGCATGCTTGGTTTTGTTATTTTGGGTAGAATTTTTCCCCAAGATTCCCCAGATGTGGAATGTTGGGGTATCTCTCAAGCAACCCTCTAGCTGCTGTATTTTGGGATGTTGTACCCTGTGCTTGAACTGTTTTTTTGTTGTTGTTGTTTTTTGTTTTCTTGTTTGTTTTTTCACAAAATGGTATCTCTACCCAAGTGCTTGTAGATCTGAAATGGTATGTCCTACGCCTTGCTTCAAAATCTTGACTTTTTTTTTTTTTTTTTTTTTTTAAATCCCCAACCAACATGAGGATGGGATTAGCAGTCCTGTACGTGTGCAGTAACATGTTACTGAGAAGCTGAACTTGTTAGGTGCTGATATAATTGTACTGTCCACTATCTGCCTTGTGCCCAGCAGGTACCAATGTGGTTTGCTCTTGCACTGTTGGGTTTCTCTCTGTTATCCTCTTGTCTCTCTCGGCTCTTATGGTCCCACCTGTGGGTCATTATTTTACACTAATAGGAGTCAGCAGTTGGTAAACCAAGATTATTTAAGGGATTGATCGAATATATCCTTCACTTCCCAAGCTTTTTGTCTTTTCTGTTGAGTTTTAAAGGAGTTTTCTTTTTCCTCCCTTTCCTGCACCTCCTTATTTCTCTTTCCCTTTGTTATGTTCTCTACAGCTCAGTTGACTCTGTGACAATTCAGTTATCTTTGACATTTTGGGGACATGGTTTGCATGAAAGAAACTACAAAACAGGGAACTGCACTTCATCTTAGAGATCAAGTTCTGAAAAAAACTCTCCGACAGCAGCATAATGGTAGTAACCTTACATCATTAATTATTATAGAAAAATCTGTCTGTCTAAAAAATTTATTTAGGCTGCGAAGTCAAGCACTAGAAATTTTTGACCTGGAAGTTATCTTTATATATTCAGCTTTAATTCTGGTCCTTTTGAGTTTATCGTGTCTGCAAGCTTTCTTCTATAGGTGATATTGTCTGTGTCTGTAATTATATTGTCACAGTTTTTATGGGGCCATAAGTAGTGTTTTGCTGGCACCTGAAAAACTGAGTTTTCCTATAATTTTGTGAGGCTTTGCAGGCTCCATCTAATTTAAAGCTATACTATGTCTGTATGTAGCACAGTATATGGAGAATATGTGTGCAGGACTTCCAAATAATACAATTTGAGGATCAGATTCAGGAACTAGATCTATTCTACTGTTCTCTATTGCTCTAATTTTATTTGTGTTTTCTGTGTTTTTCAATCCGCTACCTTTGCACTCCTCTTTACACCGAGTGGCGTGAGCAAGAGTGAAAATTCATAGCGAATGGTAGTAGATTTTTTGACAGCTTGTAAGACTGCATCTGTAAAAGTTAGTTTATCAGACTGATGTTCCAGACACACTTTTTTACAATTAATACTCAGATCTCTTTATTTAAATGTTTCAGTTTGTTTGGTTCAGTTTGTTTTCTGTCATGATGATGTTAGGCAAAGACTTTCAGGCTTGGTTTGTAGATATTTTTTGCTTGTCTATACAGGCATGTAATCCAAAGGTGCGCTTGACTTCATGTTTGCTAATTTATGCCTCACTTCTGCAAATATTGTTAAGGGGATACTCATGCACTTATTTCAGTGAATTTACTCATGCCAATGCTAATAACTTGCAGGTGGATTTTCAGGGTTGGGTCTTGTTTATATTCTGCTAGGCAATTGCTGAAGGCTCTCAATCATGTAATGGTTAGAGCAATGTGAAAAAGCTGGCAACTGTGTGTATGGTCAGAAAAAATATCCCAGCTGCAAAAGGAGAAATATAGTCTTTGGAAACAGGGAAATACAGGCAATTGTGAACACCTGCAAGTTTGCTTTGAACTATTTTACCCTGGTCTTAGAATATAGTTAATGTAATGGTATGCCTCTTTTGCTAACAATATTATCTAACAAAAGGGAGCTAGTACTAATTCTGTTCAAAAGGTGATAACCAAATTTTGGATCAATATGCTATTTTTCTTAATGGAGGAAAAACAAAAACAATTAAATCCTAGACAATAACTACAGAAATTACACACAGTGTTTTTGATAGTGTTTTCTGAGTACCCGAAGAAAGGACATTCCATAAATCAATCCACATCAGCCTGCTTTCTCCACAGCCATGTCCTTAGAGAAAACAGCAAGCACAATGTAGCTTTTGGTATTTTTAGAAGCAGACATCACTTGGCTATGAAAAGGGTGTCCTCTCTTATGACCCCTTCCTCCTGCCCCCAACCCAGTAATCAGCTGTGACCGACTGACAATCAGTTGCCAGAGTTACTAGTACTACTTGCAGTGTTTCTTTCTACCGAGACTTGCAAGGTGCTCTCTGCTTCCAGCCTGACCTGGATACTCTCTGCCTTTTGCGCTCTGGAGACCTCCGTGCTCCCTCCAGCTCCGGCTTCTCTGCATCGCATAGTTTTGAAACAGCCCCTCCTGGAGTGGAGCACCTCCATGGGGCATCGGGAATCCTCCTATGAAGCCTGCTTCTATATCTGTGTGCTGTCCCTTCTCACTCTTTGTGATTTTTTCCTTCTGCTTGGGGAAACATCCACTAACCTCCCCAGGTATTTTACTCCAGCATGAACACCTTGTTCAATTTGGAGAACCTTGTCTTTGCCAGTTGAATTATAAGGGAGGTAGTCTGCACACAGTTATATGTTTTTCTGAAGTTGTGTGCTCTGTGACAAGAAGTGGCTCTTGCTGCACTGATGTGCCCAATGGGAGCTTACCTTTCTATTTTAGTAGTCCACCCCTTTAAGACAGTATTCTGCTGAGAGCAATCACTCATAATTTTATTTTTTTTATTTTTTTTAACGGTGCCTGAGGTACCTTGCTGAATTTTGAATCCACACTAATGTTCAAACACTTTTGGACACTGAAAATGCTCAGAGATTCACTTTAGATTAAAATCTGCTGTGTAGGGATGGGTAAAGGAACTCAAAATGATGGTGAAACATTCTTCGTAGATGCATGCCCAAAGCTTATGCAGATACTGACTCCTAACACTGTGATTTGAGTCTATTTCTAAATAGCAGCTGACATAACACATTATCCAGAGCTAGTTAAATGTTTGTTGAAAACAGGACTGGAAGGGGAGCACTAGTTTACATAATGCTTTGTAATATGCTGGAGTGGACTCTGCCTAGGTGGGCAATTTGGTTTTCATTGCCATCTTTTCAAGCAGTGTTGCTAGACTTGCAGCAGGCTCTTAGGTTGTTTCAGGGGACTCTGATGTTGTTCCTCTTAAGTTTCATAACTCTTGTCATTTAGACTATCGTGGTATGTAAGGAAATCTCAAATAACTTACCCAGACTAAGATGGGGCAAGTGGCAGCAGTGGAACATTAACAGAGAAATCCCCAATAGCTTTTCTTTCTCAAGCAGTAAAAGAGAAGCAGACACAGCCTTGCTGTAATAGAAAGCAATGCAGAAATAACAGTAATAACAGTAAAAGGAAAAAAATGTCACAAAGAAGTGCCTTCTCCATTTGCTCTATGTTACCTAATTGTCTGAGCAAATTTGGGGTGGTTCATGCATGGGAAATTGAACCTACTCAGGGCAGATGCACTTCTTGATGCTGCTGCGATGTGCACACTCCTGCTCTATCTGGGCATGGATCAGCCCTGCAAGTGCATGTTCCAAGAGCTTTGGGATGTGTTACCATGCCTGTGTTGGGTGTCTGATCGAACCAAACAAACTTGTGGTATAGAGCAAAGAGCTATTGCTTTTTTTTAAAAAAAAATCTTATTTTTCTAAACTTAATTGATGCTGCCAGAAGGGAAAAAATATTTTGAATGTATCATTTTTCCCATTTCTTTTTAGTTTGTGTCTGATTGATCTGTTGCAGCTAAACAGAATGCTGCAGATATGATGGCACAGATAAAAAGGATGATCTAAGCATGATGGTGTTAGCATGGTCTTGACAGGGATAAGTTCACTTTCTTGCTTTGCTACAGATTTCCTGTGTTTGAAGAATTTGATTCTTCTATGCTTCAGTTCCTCATCTGTTAAATCACGATAAAATTAGGTGATTAATGGATTTCTTTTAATTCAATAGCCAAATTGTAATATCAAAGGGAGAGGTGAGAATACGGTTCAGATCAAGCTGAAACAGAAATATTTCAGCAGATTAGACTGAACAAACAAAGATTACTCTGAACTCTAAATGTTTCATTTAGTCTAAAATACTGCTGAGATTAATTTTGCATTTAAAAAAAACGGTTTATGAAAAAACATTGTATTAAATTGAGTTTTCTTTTAATGAAAAGATTCAAAGAAAATGCTGCCACTGCCAAAGAGTTCTGTGCTTTCCTCTGCTATACCCTAGGCCTCTCCCACATCTTTTAAACAGAGCATTATTTGACATAGTTGAACTGTAAAAGAAGGTTTTGCTTCCTCTGAAATGTTGTTTTAATTTTGGGGCAAATAGTTATGATAAATGATATATTTTGATTCAGGTGTGGTATTCTGGCACAAATGTTTCAATGCCTGGCAATTTGTGATCTGATCCTGCATATACCTGTATATCTTATGTAAAGGTATTATCTAGATGGAGAAGCACAAAAAGATTTTCCTTCCTGGAGTAATTTTTCTTTTGGAAAGAGTTCTGCCTTAATGGTGGAAAGCTTGTTACTGATCCAAAATCTGGATTTGGTTCCAGTTCTGCCTCTGAATTTGGTCTAATATCATTCCTGATAAGTAAAAGCAAGTTTTATTTCAAGCGGGATCGGTTTCTTCTGTGTGACCTTGATGAGTCATTTAACCTTCCTGTGTTTCATTTTTCCCTCACTAAATAAATAGGGATTCATTCTTCTTTATTCACAGAGGTATCTTTATGTAGAATTCTCTCACTGTTTGTGAAGTGCTTTGAGATGATAATGTCTCTCTGTAGACCTTCAGTAATAGAACATGGCTATTGAATTCAGCTTGGTCAAACACCTGGTAAATCTCGGAGAAGGGATTCAGAGCAATGACCATGCTGTAGTCTTTCCTGCTGTGTCTTCCCCCTCGTTTTTGCTTTTAATATCAAAAATGAGCTCTTACCTGGGCTATTAACACTGAACAGCCTCCTGGAGAAATCAGATGTCATTAAAACATAAGATATAAGTTGTCTTTGCATTTTTTTTGAATATAGGTAAAATATACTGCAGTAAATGCAGCATCTGACATGAACAAATAGAATCAGCAGGGCAATGTATCCTGTAGTAATATAGGAATAACTACTTATTCCTATAGTTAACTAGTTGCTAGTTAAAGAAATATCTTCACTGCACCTGAAGAAGCCAAGCTCTACTCCTTCTATGTAGCTATTTCTGGCCTGTTGACTCCATTAAAATGTTGGAAGCATTTCTGGGAGGAGAAAAAATAAAAACAGGAAAAATAGCTATTGTTTTTATGGATATCTGACATAATGATATACTTCTGAAATCACTGCAGCAAGTTCAAAACCGCGTGTAAAATGAGAAGTGCCCACCAAAACAGAGCAGAGAACAGGGTTATCCTGAGGAACTGCAGAGACCCTGGGAAACTGCTGTGCTGTGTTGCTCCTTGTGGACACAGAGTCTCCAGGTTGGAGACAGAAGCACCTGGGATGCTGCAGTTTGCCCACCTTTCTCCATAAGTAGTCAATGAACTAACTATAAGTAGTCTCCATAACTAGTTGAGGGCTAAATGAGGGCCACGTGTGCACCTGAAGGATGGATTGCCTCAGTTCCTGTCCCTCCCAGTGTTTTAATTTCTCTTTTGCCACATGCTACACTAGTAGCAAGGCATGAGATATAACAGAAAATGTATGTGAATATTGTACTCCTAAATTTCCTCATTACTTATTTTTAAGTTATTTGAAAAAAAATTGAGAACACCTATGTATAGAACTCAACAGTAAATTATGCTCCCTCATCTGCCAGGGATTTCACTACTGTAACATTGATGCTGACAATAAAACAGACATAAATCCAGTACTGTTAATTCTGTTCACCCACCAACTACAGCACTCTATCAATAAAAATGATGCAAGCTAAAATTAAATCATAATTTTCTTTCCAATGAACAAAGCTGTTTCTTTTTACTTATTTCCACTTCTTTAGTATTCAGGAATTTTGTTTTCAATGTTTCTCCTGTGGTTAGGATGACCAGGAGGAGGAGAAATGAGATTCTGCACAATTTCTCAACTTCTGGAGTTGGGTTTAAGTAGAAAGCCCATTTATTGTGTGATGTGCAATGATAAAAATTCCAAGATTAGACTATACTACTCACTCAATGTGGAGTTTCAGTGAATTTAGTGCTGCTTTCACAGAAGCTAATAGTTTGGCCTGGATTCAGCTGCAGTATTGAAGTCTTCAGTGATTGAAAGAAAACTGAGAAAAGAGGGGGAAAAAAAATAGCCTGACCTAAGCAGAGTGCTTCTTTGCTGGTGATGTCTCCTGAAGGAATTCACGCTGGTAGTGCTAGATGGTTTGAGTCTTGATGGAAGCATGTAGGTCTTAGAGTAATTCCTCACTTGTTAATCATAGTGATTGCTCTGTAACTTTATAACATAGCTCATCTGTGTGGGTTGTAAAGGTACTAAAAGGTCGATTTGGGGGTGAGCTTGGAAGCAGGACCTGGGGGATCAGGGAGCAGTTTAGCCACTAGAGGGGTCCAGAGCCTCGCACTGGGCTTTGCTCAGAGGCGCTGGGTTGCCTCCAAGATAGAGTGCTGTCTGTGCCCTGGCAGCCAGCTGCGGGGTTGGGGCTCCTCTGGCTTGCTCCAGTGAGGGCCCGTGGGTTATCGGGAGCTGTACAGGACAGAGTGGGGGCAGGAGCGACGCTGAGCTCCAAGCGTGGGTCTCAGCTCCTTCCTGCATTCACCAGTGTCGTGTTGAAGAAGGCAGTGTAGCTACCAGGCTTCTGTTGGGTGGAGTATGATGCTTGCCTTGGTTTTGGATGATGCTCACTGGTTGAACCCCGCTCCCTGATTCATGTATTATACCTTGTGTAGAGCACTGGCTTCACAGTCAGTTGGGGAGCAGTAGAGGGAGATGAAATGTAAAGCTAAAACTCCTTGAAGATAGCATGCTGAGTTGAGCCTGTACACGGGGGACAAATTGCCCTAGTACTCACTTTTTTTTTTTTTTTTTTTTTTAAATAAGTTCAGTCTCTGCCAAGGAAGACGTGGACTGCCTGTGAGATGCTCTTTGAGTATGACTTTAGTGCAGTGCAGTTTTGGGCTTCAGTTTGGCTTAGCAGTTGAGTGTTGGCTTGATGGAAAGTGAGGACGATGAACAGTTCTGTGTGACTGTTTGTGACATTCTTGAATTTTACTTGTGCTGTCATGTTCTTCCACTAGGGACCCTTGCTGGAATTGGTGGTATCCTATCTGACTGATGCTCTACTATGAAATGTGAGAGCCTGCACTCTCCAGGGAGCAGCCATGCCCTTTTCAGAATAAATTCTGGATACTGCTGTAGACAATAACGAGGTTACCTTTTGCCTAGCGTTCCAGCATACTAGGAACATGTGCTGAGTTGCTGGAAGTGCTGAGTAAAAGGGGATCCTATGTTTTCCAGAAGGCAGATTGTAGATGGACTTCTAGGCTTGCTCAACATAGCAGAGGCGCATGGGCTTGCCCACAGTTGGGGAGATGTTAGATGTGTGCGCTCTCACTGGAAGATGAATGTATGATGAAGTGCTTTCCTGATTTCTGCATTTTAAAGCAGAGCCTGGGTCCTCATGGAAGCAAAGTCTCCCAGATGAGGTGGACCTTGAATAAAGGCCCTTGTAACTGTATAAGAGAAGATGGAATTTACAGTTGAACTTTTAGTGGTCTGGCTTCATAATAGAGTTGCTCTCTTTGGTTTTGCTCCAGTTAGAAAAGATGCTGGGAAGATGAATGCATGGTTTCAAATTAGAAATTAATTATGACATTGTCTGTGGACTGAAGAGCTAGTGCAGGCATCATACTTGTATTTTATGTGGCTGAGTCTAACTTAAATAATTTAACTGCAAATGCTTAAAACCCTAGCCAGTTTACTTTGCCCTTTTTTAAAATATATATTAGCATGTACCATCTCATTATGATGTGAAATGTTCAAAATTAAGACAATGTTCCCTCCTCTGGTGGATGAGTCAGCTCTTCAAACCTAATACTTAGTATATTCATTGATTCACATTATTGCTCAACTCACAATGCGTCATTTGTGGTTTCCAGTGTTCTGGACACAGCCATACGGCATCCCAATGGGATCCAGGGCACTGACCCTGGGCTATTACAAAGGGATACATGGTTGAACACCAGACTACTGATTAAATATTAACCACAGAAGACACATTATTTCCACTGTGCTTTGAAATGAGTCTTTAATTAGAAAGAAAATAGCGGCAGCAAATGAAATTTCATGGTTGTTGTCTGAAGTAAATATTTTGACCCATTTCCTGTGATAGATGCTCAGAAAAGTCCCATGAGACTTTCAGGCTGCCAGTCAGACCAAGTACAGGTGTCTTGATTTGTATACAGTCTTCAATCAACAGGCATAGGTAAGGAACTTTAAACAGAGATGATGACTCAGCTAAATACAGTGAGCAGATTTCTGTTAAATTTAGCCATGTCTTTTTCAGGACAAGACAGTTTTGAAGGTGTAATTGTAATCAAGAGTTCTTCCTCCCTTTCTACCCCCTGTAATGGTAATTCTTGTCAAATTTAGCAGGAGTTTTAATTCAACTCTTTATTTAACAGTCTTGTTTATTCTTCTTACAAGCCCCAAAAGAAGAGCCATTGGGTTTAATTACATTCTGGAGGGATACCTAGTTAAGGATGCATGTTTTGCAGTTCATGAATAATGTATGTTTTTAGATATGTAATTTTAATGTTTTATCCCTTTATAAGATTCTGAGATAATCCACACTTTATTTTCCTGCCCTCAGAAATGAACATGTAATTTTTTATTCCTTCTTCCTAAACCCTTGATTTAATCTTCGCTGTTTTCAAACCTCTGAAACATCTTCCCTAAAAATAATATGGATTCTTAATGTCTAGAAGAGCCCTAATTTACTGTAATTAAATAGAAATAAATTTGAAGAAATGCATTATTTTGAAACGATGATGCTAAATACTTATTACAAGCCTAGGAATTTTTCAAATGTGGTATTTTTTGTTCTAAATAAAAATACACGTTTTGGAGAAGTGTAAACTTTCCACTCCTGTCAACCGATCTGCATCTTCTAAAATCCATAGCAAGGCAGCTGAAGTGTTAAGTTACTCTTTTAACAAAAACACTGGATTGACATACATAATTTCTGCCATTCCCTTTCATATAGTAAGCCTAGAAAGCGACTGTTTTATCTGTCAACACAGCTTTCTTACGGACGGGATTGAGTAAAATGTCTTGGAAGGTTTGTTACAGGCACTCCTTTGTTTCAGGTTATACTCATTTATAATTAAAAAATATAACTCCAGTCTTAGCTGAGGATCAAAGCAGAATCACATTCGAAGTACTGGCAATAGGCAATACTAGCTCGTGCAAAAACTGATAGAAATTCTGCAATGGATGTCAAGGGAAAACTTTCCCACAGGGGATGTTGCTTACTTATCCCAAGCAGTTAGTGGTGGTTTTATGCCATGAAAAATCTGATTTATCACATATTAGCCACTTGCTCTCATGATGGTGTTTTTACAAGGTCTGTTTCTTAAAACAGCTGATGCTTTTGTCTACAATTTGTATATGCTGCAGATCTTATTTCCATAAGTAATGCTTGCATCACGCATATCCTTTAAACATCTTGGTTAATTTTCTTAAGTGAATGTCATGACAGCTCATTTATTAATTGGTATTTGGGGTGATTTTTAGTGATGGTAATTTTGTTGAAGACCCTAGTTAAGTGACACTCCCTGGCTTATGCTTTTGCAAGTTGAAAGCATGTATTCATTTTCCTTTTTGTTTTTAATTAAAGCTACCTTTTGTAACTGAAGATTAAATTTGGTTTAGTACTCCTTATAAAGGTAAGAATCCACAAATGAAAGTGAATGTTTTTTCTGCAAACAATTAGGAAGATTGCCTTGCCTAAGCAGGTGAGAAGATGAAAAACATAAATTTGTGCTTCTTGGTGTTGCAGAAACCCTCTAGTTATTAACCGAGGATAGTGTGCCTTCCTGGAAACAGAGGAGCCTGTGAAGGTGGCGCATCAGGACATCATAGGAGTTTCTGTGAGGAGGCTGTGCCCACAAGTACTAAACCCAACCTTTTTGTGTAGGGGTCTTCTGAAACTCACACGAATCTGCCAAAAAGTGGCAGCAATACCCATTTCAGTGGTTAAGGTCTCTCCAGCTTCTAGTGTGCGGCTGGCTCACAACTCTGATGCTTTTGTGTTGAGCCCTTGGAGGTCTTCCTCTCTTGCTTGCTGAAGGAAGCTCTCTGCAGAACCTCCTCGTGCTTATTTAGCACCGTAAACACTTGGAAGCAAAAGGAGGAATCTCTTCCCTCAGTATTTATCTTTATGGGAGGAAAGGTAGTAACATCAATATCCTCCCATCTTCAGGAAAAACAGATAGGGATGAGAATCCTCTCAGTGATTCCCTATGATTTTAGTAGGCTTTGGATCAGGGCTGTTGTGATTTCACATCCTTCTGCTTCTGTGTGCTTTGCCTTTTCCTCCTACATAATGCATGAAATTTCTGAATTACTATAAGGAAATCTATTTTGAGACTTCATGTATTTACTTAATTAATTGCATGGTGGAGAAATGTAGCTGTTTTATCAACTTGGTATTACAGGCAATAGGTAAGAATCTGCTAACAGTTTTTCTTCTTGATGCAGACTAGATGTATTGAAATGCATAAGAATTCTTCTGTCTTCATTCTGGAGCAGTTCAAGGAAGAATTTAGCCCATTATACTTAATTACTTGAAAAAGATCTCTTTAGTCTATTTGTGCTGAAACTTTACCACATTAATAATTTAAGCTGATATGTGAGCAATACTGGGTCTATCTGTCCATGTATGGAAGTTTGTATTATAATATTTAAATCTTTAGCTCTGTTCTTGGGTTGTCTTTATCCAATAGTAGAACTTGGCTTGACGGGGTTACTAATCTCAACTGAGACTGCACTAGAGATGAATCCTGTAAGTCAACAGGTTTCTGTTGATTTTTATCATGCTGTGAACTCCGATATGTGAGCTTTCCTTGAGCTTTCTTAGTCATCAGGGCTTTAAATGTAAACGCTTATTGGAGGTAGGGTCTGCGTATGTGCAGAAGTGTACTGATGAAATACAATGACTTGAAGGTCGATGTGCTGTTGAAATGGCAGACATCAATTTTTATGACAATAGCAAGTAAATGAGTAAATCTTTCAATGCTTGGAAGTGTAGTGTCAATTTATATTACCTGCTAGCAGATAATGCAGTCTCCAAACAGCATTGCCCTGGGCTGTATTCTTGTCACTCCTTCCTCCTTCATATCTGATTGAGTAATTGGAAAGAAATCCTCCTTGGTATGACTCAGTTAATGTTGGAGTGGGGTAGCAATTTGGGAGCAGCTTGCATGTTAACTGAAATGATATCTTAATAACGTGGCATGTCATTTTGGATACTGTGGGACAGAGGGTCCTAAGATGTAAGCAAAAGTTTGTTTTCACTGCTTATCATAGATCCAAGAGTATTTGGATATCTTTGGCTAAGCCTGGAAAATAGTCTGTGAACCCTGATTATTGATGTGCTAGACCTGCTGAAACACTAATCAGATGGTAGACCGGCTGACTTCTATCTTTTTCTCCAAGGAGTGCAACAGTTGCTCAGAAATGACCCAAATAATTTTTATTAATGGGCCCAACATTACTTTCATTTCAAAAGAGACAAATCATTTAATAAAACGTGTGTTCGGTTGTGTTCATTAGTGCTAATCAGTAGTTCATTAAGCCTTAATCATATCAATTTCAGGCCACTAATATTCAGGTAGTTTAATAAAGGACCCAGCAGTAAAAGAGCACACGCTGCATATTCAAGAGCGTATTCATCCACAGCAAGCCCTGCTTGAATACGTGCTGTCCATTCAGCTGAATACAGGGATTTGATCATGAGAAACAAAAAAACACTTGTAGTTAAACAGCAACATGTGCTGTAACTTTGCCCCATGGAGCAAAATTGTTGATCTTGGTGAGACTTCTGTTTTAGCAAGGAGCCCATACGGACTGGAACACTTATTCCAAGGAAATTGGCTTCTTTAAAGGAAACCATGTGGTAAGGTGCTGGGGGAAATTCCTGGGCAACACTTAAATCCATTGGGACTGATTAATATTTTAAAAAGATGTTTCCCATCAAAGGCCAGTAAAGAGGCATGTTGGATAATGCTATGTATAATCTCTGATCATCAAAACAAACATAAAATTTCAGGGTGTCAGTAGTCCTACTGAAGTCACTGCTGTATATGCTTTGTGTAAGACACCTGGATTTAACTTAGTACTTTGCTGTGCACTGATCAACAGGAAGACTTGCTCATGATGTGAAGTGCAAATATTGTTCGTTGCTTTAGACAATACTGAAAATATGTTCTAAATCTTACTTTTTCTATATTAAAAGGTTAATCTTTATTTCATGATTTGTGCTGAAGTATAAAGAATGTGAAGAGTGTGTCAGAGCTCAGATGTGGCAGAAAAATCATAAGCAGTCTTATTTGGATTAGAATTTTAGACTAATGCATGTTGGTACAACCACGTCAATCCTAAAAGCTCCTCTGAACCAAAGCACCATTAACTGGTTGGGTACATGAAACTTTATGGAGAAGCCTTGAATTATTTGCTGTTTGTTCTTAAGATATTTTCTTGATGGAAAAGCCATCATGGTTTCTGAGGTGATGCTCCCTGTTTTGGGTATCTGGAGAAGCTATAGCAACATATCAATCTATTTCCTCCAATACCTGAAGAGTAGTATTTTATCTAGTTCAGTAAGATATGGTGCAATGAGGTCATCTTTCTAGCTAAGAAAATTATTGTTCAGCTGGAATTGGAATCCAACTCAACTTTTATACTCTAGTCTTCTTTCTTAGCAATGCTAAGAGACACTGACTTTGTCTTTATTGATTTTTTTTTTTTTTCATCCCACAAGAATACATTTTGTCAGAAATGAAACAAGAGATAACCTCTTTCCCTTCTCTTGTAGACTAAATACCACATAGAGCCTAATTTCTGCTTTCTTGCTCTATAGCCACTCTTTTTTCTTTTTAAACAAACAAGGAAGTAGGAAACATTAGTGGAAGATGTATTCTATGCCAGCTACATTTAGTAAATGAGTTTGCAGGAATATTAATGCAATAGAGCCGTAAGTGTTTCTACTAAGATAGTTATATTCATCATGTCTTTACTAAGCACTCTTGTAGAGGTGAGTAAATGGTATATTTGTTTTCCCATACTACTCATCAGAAATGAGTTAAATGCATACAGAAGGATCCTAGATCATTTCTATTTACCACGTGGATAGTTAATATGGCTATGTATTCATCTTGCCTGTCTGATGGTCCTCATTCCATCTGTCTTTCTGTTGACTGAAGGCTTGTGTAATGCATTACTTTATCAGGTCTCTAAAGCTCCCCTTAAATAAAGCTGGCATTACAATAGGCTGATGATGCCGTAACATACTGGGCTAGAAGCTTATTGACAGCCCCAGGAAGCCGTGTGGCTTCAGACAGGGCTGTCAAGCCTGCACTATATCACTGGGGCTTCCAACGCAGCAGGGACAGGTTAATATTATACTACAGTATAATGTTTTCTTCTTGCGCTCTGCTGTCACCTGACATGGAGAACAAACAAACCTAGCAGTGATAGATGATTCTGTGCAGATAGGTTGAACCCCCAGGGGGGAAAATTACATACTCTGTTCCTGTGGTAGAGTATTTCCGTGATGCTTTCCTTACTGGCCTTATCTCTTCCTTTGAAGCTTACAGACATACCTGGCATGTGGCGTGGCAAAATCTGAAAGAGGAAATAGATATAAAGACTAGAGGGAAAGGACAACTTGTAGCTGTGCAGCCCCATATTTGGCAAGGGGAGCAGTACAGTGGCTTCTCAAAGCTTTAGGGAAAGGATTTGCTTAAAGCATTGGTGATAGGAAGCAGGCTGTTCTTGAGAAGTCAGAACATAAAGCAGATGTTCTCAGGAAGTCTGAAGAAGTTGCCAACAAAAAACTCTGTGGCCTGTACACTTCGGGTTTGCAAGCTATGGGCAAAATGAAGAGCAAATTGATACATAAGGCTAGTGAATTGGCATGAGATTTTGTTGCAGCCATACTGATTATTCTTATGAAGGTGGCACGTCAGATATCAAAGAATTCAAAATGTGACTGAATTTGAAGCCTCAGCCATATACAAATTCTTCTGGAATCCGTCTTGGGTAACTGACAGTCTTTCAGAAGCTGCGGGCAAAGCTGGGTTGTTGTAGTGCGAAAGGCACTCAGTATTTGTGTGTATTGTGGCAAAGGACCTATAGGGCAAATGTGCGTAAGCCTTTACAGATTAGCTAAAGAGTAAGGCTGTCAATCAGCAGTTATGTCAGACCTAGTGCCATGACCTGAGATACTTAGGGCACACTGACTAGTGGACCAATATTGGAATATAAAAGCATACTGTGAAGTGAGGATGAAAAGGATATTTTTAGTAACATGTTACTCATAAACGAGATGTCCTTTTATTGTCCAGGGCATAACACAATTTAAACACATGATTTCTATGTAATATATTAAGAACCTTAGCTTGTAATCCTAATCTAACACTAGGCTTAAAAATAATAACGAGTATCTGGAACAGATGAAATCCATGTTTAATATAAACTACTAAAAATATTATGAACTGGGTGTATTTCTAAAATTACCACTAAGGGAGATAGGGCTATGTGGGGGATTGCTAGCATCATGTAGAAACATTAAATTTCTCTGTGTAGTTCACAAAATTTTAATAAGAGTATGCCCTTCCTCTTTAATGACTGATGTCCTACATGAAATCTGTATGGGTGGGTTTTTATTCTAATACTTAATAGGCAGATACCCACTTTATTCAGTAAAGCAATATCTTGATTCACATTTGCGCTCTCTACAGAAACCAGTAAGGCAGTGGGGACTGAGAACCAAACCTGGAGGCTGTAGACAACCTCTAGCACATGGGCTGCGTTACCCAGTGCACATGTTTTAAACAGTTTGCAATAAACTTGTTTTGCTTTCAACGTACCCTACAGAGATCAAGGTAGGGGGTGTGTGTGTTGGGGGGGTTGTTCGTTTGGTTTTCTTTGGGTGTTCTAGTGTTTGGTGATATTTAATAGCACCATCTCAGTCAGAGTCAGATGAAGTGTATTCTGTAATGGTGACTGACTGCATTCTTTCTTCTCTAGGTGTTACTTTTCCAACTTTTCGAAGATCCTTTCTTACCATCCTGAATGTTCTTGGCTTCCCTCATTGTTGCTCAGAATTTTTCTCAAGTAATTCTTGTTTTCTGTTTTTTAAGAACAAAATTAATTTGAAGGACCTCCAAAGACTCTTTGAACTTGGCTGTGGGGTTCTGTTATCAAAGGAATGTTTTTTTTAGTTCAGCATGTTCTGGCTATTCTCTGTACTGTATGAGAAAGAAATAGGTGGGAAAATCACATTGAGATGAAGAGTTTTTTAATTAACTGATAAAAAAAAAAAAAGTACATTGGAAGCATGAATAAGACTTGGCTTATTTGAAGTCTAAGATACTCAAGGAGAAAGTTAACAAATGTGTAAGAAAGACTTTAGTGAAGTAGGGAAATTGCAGGGAAGAGCAGTAGTAAGTGAAACATGAGAAAAGGCAAATATGCAGAATATTTTTAAAAAAGAAAAAGTATACAAGAAATATGTAGCCAAGGGTCATTGGGGCTACTAGGAAATCTGGATGGGGTTATTGCTGAATGAGATTAAAGTTGCTAAAAGCTGAAACGAGTTGTTTACTGTTATATTTATTCTTAAGAGGACATGAAGATTCCACGCCAGAGATGAAGATAGGTGTTTCTTAGGTGAGGAAGTAAAGTAAGAGTTATCATGTTATACCCGGGAAAATTAAAGCACCAGATGAATTGTATTCATAAGCATTCAAAATAAGTAGGACATGAAATTGAAAATATGATGGCAGAATATAGAAAAAAAGTACTCTAGAGATGAATAATGTTTCCTCCAGCCTGCATTGCTCTAGTGTGGTAATATTATGTTGTCATAGCAATGCCTGATTTTTAAGAAAATGGAGATGAAGTTTGCAAACACCTTCTCAGTTGTTGGGCATTGCTTCCTTTATATTTTGTTTGGGAAGGGAAAAAACACCGTAGTAATTCAGGAGACTTTGAAAATGGGCCTAAGGGATTTGGAAGCAGAAATTACAGTAAAAAATATGAGACTAGTACTTATGTATTGACAAAACCATGCAAATATACCCTAAAGTCTTGAAATATGATTTCCCTTCCCCTTCTCCCCTTCCCGCCCCTCCAAATCTGTCTGCATGCATTTTAGTAGAATATTTACAACTGAAACACAACTCCAGCAAGTACAGTTTTTCATGTTGAGTGTGCTTGGGAATTGAGTCTCACTGTCTAAATACAGCTTTTGTGTGGAAAAAATCTAATGAAAAGACGGTTGCTTAGGACCATTTGTTGAACTAGGGAATTGTAAATGAGCTCATGTGGTCTATAACAGGAAGGATATTGTTCAAAACATCAGGGGGGAAAAAAGGGCTTATGGAACTTGCTTTGGAAAGACCCAGGACCGTAGATGTAGGTATCACTTGAAGCTGATATTATAGCTTGGATTTCAGGTGCTCAGCACAATTTGCTCATGGGAAGTCTGCAAAGCTATGTATGCAGGCCTATTTTGTAACAGAAAGGGACTGCAGGCAGATGGCAATGAAAATTGCTATCAGTGAAGTAATCTTATGTCCTTAAAACGTGTTCTAAATACACTGCAAATGTGCAATTATGAAGCTGTTTCGATGGGCAGTGCATTACTTGAAAAACAGATTTGTCTTACTTAAGTTCCTCTTCAGCAGTGATCCATACTAAGCTGGTACTGCTTTTTATCTTAAATTATATTTGAATTTATTCTAAAGAACTTTTCCAAGTGAGAGGCTTTATTAATGATATTTAATAGGTTAAAAGTTTGTGTAGTGGTGTTTTTTGTCTTTGATCTTGCTGGTACTGCAGACAGATGGACTCAAGTCAGTGAACCAGTGGATTGGTGTATCCCTATAACTTGAATCAAAGCAGCCCAGTGAAAGTAAAGACTCTGGCTTTATATCCTTCTTTCTCATCCTAGCCTAAGGCAGATCTGTAGATCAAAGCTTACCATGTCACCAGGTATAAAGATGATCTATTGCTTCTTTCCTGTGTTTTTGAAGTCTGATATCAGTGCATGTAGCACAGAACTAGTTGAATAATAGAGATGAAATAAAGTGCTGGTAAATATTTGACTCGTTTGGGATGAACTTTGAAGGGGAAGCTATCTGTACAGTTCTTTGGCTTACCAGTCCCTCACAGTGGAAGTAAGGAAAGTTAAATGCACTGGATCACTTTTCCTAGTTTTAGGCATGAGTCGAACTGAATATCTCATCATGCTGTTTTTCCTCCAGTCATTTAAGGAACTCGATTGGATAGACTTTCTCTAATTCAAAAAAGCACTTCAAAATTTCAATATTTTGCCTACCTCATGTAGGCAGCATTCTTCAATATTTTCTTTCGCATTGAGCATAGTAAACATAAGTTGAAAGTTGCAGTAAACATCAGTGTCCCATCTATGGGATACAGGTGTCCTATGTATCCCGTAGAAGTCTTATGCTTTGAGGGAGCTGTAGCTCTGGAGCTACTCAGCTTCTCCCTGAGGTGTAGGCTAGGCTATAGCTGGGACCTGACTTAAGGTAAAAGGAACAGCTGCTTCTTGTCTCTCTAAATATGTAGCCCAGTCCAAAGGACAGCAGGATGCATTTGGACCGCAGTTTCCATGGACGGGCATCAGTTGGACGCAGTTCGGTTTCCCTCGACTAGCTGAAGTGCTGTAACTGAGGATACCATTGAAAATAACTCCTTCCACCCCTGCCCACTGCCATAAAGGAAACTAAACGTTGCCAAGAATTGCCTTCTACAATAAAATTATTTCAACAATAAATGACTATGATGCAGTGCAATTTGCATGATGCTACCATATAAACTTTCTGCTCTTACAGTCATCACGCAGATTTCCCAGTACAACCATACAAAGTATTAAATAGCATTGTTCCTATGCCAAGGACTGGCTTTTCAGATGCCCAAGAGAAGACAGTTTCTATTACAGCGCCAGAAAAAAGTGCAAAGCAGAGGAATTGAACTTTGGCGGGGCAGGGGAAGCCCTTCAGCCAGAGGTTGTCATTGTGCCACTTCAGGTATAAAGATCACAGTACCATAACAAAGCTCTTTAAGGAGTGGGGTGAATAAACAGAAAGGAGATTTGGCTACTGTTTATTTATGCAAAGTTGCTCTGGAAAATCTTTTTGAATTTTTTTTTTTTTAAAAAAAAAACAAGAACTCTGTAGTGCCAGACAGAAAATGTCTGTCTCCGGTCTTCCAAGAGCCTGAGATCTAATTAAGCATTTTTGTTCATGTGAGACCAACAAATAATTTGATGAGTAAGAAGGGAAATGGTGGTGCTTACAACAATGTGATAAAACAACTCTTTTGGCCTGTCTGAATTTTTAGATTGAGTTGCAACAAGCTATTTCCACTAATCTGTATTTCAGTTTTCAGACAGAGCTCATTTCTGCTAGGTTCCATGCAAGGGATGGCTTAAGGAGGAATTTAAATTGGAAAAAGGTTGTTGTTTATTGAATTGGAAGGTATTCCTTGTATAAGAAGCAATGTAGAGTGTTTGAGCTCAAAGGGAAATTAAAATACAGTTGCTTTCTGAAGCTGAATTTGGAGTACTTAGTTCAAGTACTGAAACAGGAAAAAAATCTTTACGGTAACAAATCCATTCTGTAGTTGTAAACTTATTGGGGAATTTGGAGATGCCCAAATGCTGGCGATGCCAGCATTTTCTCAGTGCTGACAGGTGCAATTTTGTGCATATATATTTTACCCTTCCTCCTTCCCACTCCTTAGTGGTAGAGTACATCCCAGCTGCTACAATACCTTGTGCCTGATGAAGCCCTAGAAGCAACAGGGTTTTTGGCAGTTGCCTGGAAGAGGCAATGGAAGGCATTGGTGTGGTCTTGGTCTGCTTTCCCTGGTGCCATCTGGTGTTCAATTAGGAGATAGGCTCAGTTCGCCTTATCTGAAGACTCGTAAACTGAAGTTGGGAGACTGACGTTCTGAAACTTGAATGATGTTGCAGGACTGCAGATGTCTTGGCGCACCACATTATATATGTGTATAAATTATGCCATGAAACTCTGTAGTTATTCATTCCAGAGCTGCTAAGATGCTTTGATGTGCTTGGATTAGATGGTGAAGAAACACTAGCTCTGCTGGCAAGATCCCACAGAGGGTAGATACATACATATCGTGTTAATATAAATTCTCTTTGAGGCCTTGCAGAGGAACAAGGCTTACATACAGATCTGACAAACTGTTTCCGATTTCCATAGGAGGATCCGAGAAGTACAGTGTACGACAGTAACTGTATGTGGAGTGTTGCTTTGGAAATCAGTCACAAGAACATGTGCCCTTAAGAATAAGGGGTAAAGTATGGTTTTGTGGTGGAAACTGGCAGAGAAAGGTTAAGGCGCTGAGTGTAGAGTTTGCAGTGGCTTCGTCTGGAGGCAGAGACAAACAAATGGACCTGAAATGCCAGTGGTTTTTGAGTTTTAGGTGACTGGAATGGAGCCCAGGTCTGCACCCTGTCTTCCTTGCTGTGCACTGTCTCACCAAGCTTTGTCTCAGATTGCTTGTATGTGAAAGGAATAATATATTTATAAAAAAGAGGTTAATCAACATTTATTTATTTCTGTATAGCCACAGGCTTATTCAAATGCTGACAATTTAGTGTGTGAAGGAGCACTAGTCAATATGTTTGTTTTGTTCTAGATAACAGCAGCAATAACAAGCCCTCTATGAATTTTATTAAGCCATGTTAATTTTCTGTCAGTTCTGGGAGATATAGTTCTTTTAAAATTATTTTTCTTGTAATGATTTCTGTCTCAGTTTCCAACTGAGAGTGAGAATTTCATCTTTTGTAAGTATAGTTAAACAGAGTTTGAAAGAGCATAGCTTGGATGTAAGAGCAAGATTCTTGGAATTAATTAACTGAGGAACTAAGTGAATAATTCAAAACAAATATCTTGCTTGACAAATGGGCCCTCCAGCATTCTTAATATTTTCACTGGGCAGGTCATATTTTTATCTTCACTGTTTGTATCACAGTAGTTATCTGTGGTTTCAACTGAGGCTTTTTTTCTGTAATAAGCTCTTCTCCTTCCAGAGCACTAAGCAATGTGACTCTGCATCTGTTAGTGTTTTTTGCCCTGTTTTTCTTTTCTTCATTAGAGAAGTACATGGGGCGTAGTAGGTTTAGAGGTTTGGTTTTCAAACTATGCCTATTGCTGTGTATTTCTTACAACATCTAATCAAAGAAACATATCTTGAACTTACTGAGGAGGGAGTGATTTATTGTTTGGTCTTGGACCTGTGTCTTGAAGACTCTGGCCCAAGCACAGATTAGTTTTATCCTGATTTGTGAGGAGTCGTATTGTGCCAGAGAAGCAAAACTCTTCATGCTGCACCTATCAGCACTCTTAAAAGCATGTTGAAGGCAAGAAGTAAAACTTTGGGCTGAATTTTGTATAAAGCAATGTGTAGAGGAGAGCATTGATGCATCTGCAGTATTTTTGAGAACATACAGAGGATCACAGGAAGAGTGAGGTTGAAGGAACCTCTAGAGATATCTAGTCCAACCCCCCTGCTCCAGCAGGGACACTCAGAGCACATGGCACAGGGTGGCATCCAGGCGGGTTTGGAAGATCTCCAGAGAAGGAGACTCCACAACCTCTCTGGGCAGCCTGCTCCAGGGCTCTGTCACCCTCACTGGAAAGAAGTTCTTTCTCGCATGGAGATGGAACTTCCTGTTTTAAACTTTAATTCATGTTATATTATAGCATGTGCTACAAAAATATCTTATATACCTGGGATTTTCCAAGCATTGAGGCCATCTTTATTAGAAGTTTTGCTTTGCCCTAGTCCAGAGAATTAGGGAATGAGTGATTATCTGAGGTCACTCCTTGATCATTTTGGAGGGGGTTCACCTGAATGCTTAAGACAGGGGAAAATAGTTGCAACAGGCTCCAAACAGCAGGCATTAAAGCTACACAGGTGAACGGGATAAAGGGCAAGACTGAATCTGACTGGTCAGTCATGCAGCATGGCAGTAGTGGAGCAAGATTAAAACTTGTCACTACTAATCCCTGTCAACATTAGGGCCTCAAAATTAGGACCACATGCTGCTCTTAAATTTATTTACTCATTCTTGATTTTTATCCCAAACTCTGTAAGACCTACCTGAACAATAATGCTTCCTGATTAGGTCATGAAATAAAATATAATTGTTTGAATAACTTGAGTACTTTTAAAAGTCTGTGTATGTATCCAAACTTAATATTCTCTACACTTCTTTCTTTCTGTGAGCACTTAGGTCTCTGAAAGTCAATTTTCACCAAGTTTTGGGGGAGGGGAGGAAAAGGGTGATGAGAAAACATGTTAAAGACTCTTCACTTAAAGTTGTGGCTGTTTGCAGATTTATTTGTGTAGAGTTGACCAATATTCAGCACTATATCAGACTGAGGAACTGAAAGTATGGAAGTTACTTGGCTGGGGGAAAAGATATCAAAATATAAATCTGTCCTATGAGTAATAAGCCTTTTAAAAGCCATGTGTATGGTGTGACAGTTGTGTTGGAATCTTGGGAGAGACAAAACCAGACTGGTCATCCTTTATGTGAATTTAGAGTCATTTACTCTGCAGGTTAGGGGTAATTCATGCACTGTAGAAGTTGGTGTTTCATGGGGGTGAGAAAACTGCCAGGCACTTTAAGTTCAGACATAGCCAAGTGTGTAAAAATGTTGTTAATTCCTGCTACTAGCTAAAACCAAAAAAAAAATGTTGTTTAACCTGGGCTGGTTCTTGATAGGTAAAAGGTTTTGGGGCTTTTTCTCCAGACCAACCCCAGAACTGCTTGAAATCATTCAGAAGATGGCGGAGTGAAAGAACCCATAAAGGAAAGGGGAAACAGGAAATGAGTATGTGTTGCCTCTATAAAGACACAGAAAGTAGGAATGATCGTGCCGATGTATAAGACTATTTCATGATTAAGTGTTTGAAAAGGGTGTATTTTTCCTTGCAGATCTTTGCATGCAGCTTTTTTAATAGTAAGTCATAACAACATGCTTCACTACTTGGGATGAGTGTATGTTTATTTAAGCAGAAATTCTGGGTAAAATTAGGGGCAGAATGGTTGCTTAAGAATATGATGCTGCAGGAGCCAACAAAGGTGCAGAAAATGAACCAGTGGGGCAGCAGTGGGATAAGAATTGATTTGAGGATATTTTTCATTGTTTGCCATTTTGAATGACCTGAATACTTTTCTAAAGCAAGATCAGCTTCCAAACAGAAACAGGGGAAGACAGAAATGTATTCTTAAGATTAGAAATGATCACAGTGTGGACCTATCCAGAACAGTCACGAGTCGGTACTGCTTTTCATTTTAGTGAGGTCATCCAAATACCTCAAAATACAGAGAAAGAATCTGGACTAAATGTAATGATGCTCTTGATGGTCTGGTAATAGAAAGTGATGAGAAGTGAGTGCTAATTTGAAACAAATTTGGCCAAGATAGAAAGATAAGAAAGATGCCTTTGACTCTAAATCGGCATACCTTCTCCTTAAGAAACGTAAAAGCAGGACAAGATGCAAGTATTTTTGAAAGATCCTTCAGAGGTTTTTCATTTTTATAGGGGGGGAGAAACAAATCATTCTCTCATGTCTGTGGATGACTAATTGTGTTGATTCCTGCAGCAAGTGAGTTTTGTCTGCTTTAAATGGCCTTATCTTTCCAATTGCAATGTTGTTAAACCCTGAGCAATATCTTTGCCTACCATCACTTCAGAGTTATAGAAGTTTCAAGCAGAGGCTAATCAGTGCTATCAGATGTTATGGTGACTTGCTATATGTAAAGGAAATGTTAATAACTTCCCACTGAGTCAGATTTCTGAAGCATTGCTACTGAGATATAACACAAGCAAGATTTGTGTCTTCTGTTTATTACCTGAATTGACCTTCAGGCTGCTTAAAGTGGGAACAGCGAGTTGGGAATTTCTGAAGAAAAGGTAATGGGATACACAGAACCTTTCATCTATAAGTCTTTGTATCAAATCCAGCCACGATCAATGTTAACTCATTTTTTTTTCCAGAATTCTCTGTGGTTCAGAAACTGAAAGATCTGTTTCTGCTTTCTAATAAACTAGTGACTAGTGCTTGGGAAAATCAGCTCTGCCCAATCCAGGTCTGTGGTGAGAACACAAAAATGGGATTTGCCTTCCACTTTCAGGCTTTCTGAAGAGTGTCTAGAACATGTTCATGACATGCAGCAGTGTAATCTGCTTCCTCAACTGCAGGGCTTTTCCTTTTGAGTTGCGAAAGATGTTAGTTCAGTTGCTTCCCTTCAATAACAGTTCTCCTTCCCTAGGGGAAAGGAGAAGAGGCAGTGTAAATTTTAATAATATAAAACTAGGATGTGCCTAGATGCCAGCTGCTAAATACTCAAATAAATGACAGATTTCTAACACTATATTTGGAAATCACTATATGCATAAATGTGTAACTAGGTATATCCCATGAATATAAGGAAATTAAATCAATGGAGATGATGCAGGTACTGTAATTTTCAAGACTTGCTATGAAAATGTTTAGAGCTTTGTAGAACCTATTTTAGAAGAGGGAGGTTAGTACAAGTCTCTCTGGCTCCCATGAGTAGACTAAAATTCTGTTGTAAATTCTGACTCAAATAGTGAGCATAACTGTCAGCCAGAAGATTGAGTTGCTAATGTTAGCCTTGTAAATGGCTGGAAATACATTGGCTTTTCAGTGTGTAGAAATAGATAATTTTTTCCTCTGTCACTGCTTTTTCTTTAAATAAGAGTAACTAGATGCCCCAACTATGCTGCCCAGCTAGTAGATAAAAGAATCTTAGAACACATGCAGAGCTGGGGAAATTTACCATAGCGAGAAATGAAATGCATCCTTTTGCATAACCTGCAACATCGTGATGATGCTGCCTCCTACAAAAAAAAAACAAGCAAGCACTTTTCCTGTGTTGTTTTTGTCCTTTTGTCCACTGTAGGAAGGTCTATCTCCTTGTGGTTTCTCTGTTATAATCCCTCTCACTAAAGCTAACACAATAATCATATATAAATATTGTGGCACAGGGTTGATATACTTCTGTTTACTTGGCACTTGGTATAGATGGAAATGTTCTTTTATGAATATTAACAGATGCAAAAAAACTGTGCGGGACAACTTTGCTACTTCTTCAGTTTCAACTATGGTTTTAGACCCTAAGAAATAGAGCGAAGACAAGCTGTATGTCAAAAGGCCATAAGCAACTGTTTACATTTTTTGATGCTTGAAGAATGATGCAGTAATTGAATTACAAAAGCATTTGTGAGGTGAGAGTTTAAGTGACTGCATTACATATGAGTGACTGTAACCAAGTCAAGGTCTGCTTGGTGCAGTATCCTGCTTCAGATGAGCTGAAAATAGGTGCTTAGGGAAGAATAGAGGAGCAGGGTAGGCATGTGATACTCCCCCTGTGCCGCAAGCCAAGGGCTACCCAAGTCATAGAGTATTTTGTGAGTTTAACAGCTGCTAATGGATTGTTTGAACTTATCCAGGATCCTTTCGAGGCTGCAAGCTTTTAAGGCCTCCCAGCATCCTATGGCATGGTATGTTGCTGCTTAACCAGATGCTGTGTGTAGAACCTGTCTCTGCTTTCCTTCTCCATGCTCTAAGTGTCTTTGTTTCTTGTTGCAAGTCTTAGTAGAGGCAGCAAGCTGTCAGTTTGAGTCCTCTGCTTCCTGGAACTTGTGGTATTTATAGACCTTAGTCAGAAGCACCCTCAGTCATTCAGTTTCTAGGCTGAGGACTCTGGTTATCATTCAGCTTTTTGTCCTAGTATAGCATTTTGGTTGGCCTCTCCTCTCTAAAACTTGCTCAAAGTTTAATAAAATAGAGACACATGGATAAGTGTTTTCTGTTGTTCTCTTTAACAAAAGACCTGCCAATAAACAGCTGGAGTCTGACCTGGAATTCCCAAATGGAATTGCTTAGCAGGGGGTGTGCATATACCTACTTCTGCCTAAATGCTAAAATTTTGAGAGTACTTTCCATGAAAAATAAGTATCTTTAGATGCCAAAAAATGGCTATAAGAGTTAGATTTTTAGAACTGATCAGGCAAAGAGGCTCTGGGGAATGATCACTATCCATATGCTGGCATATTTGGTGCTTGAGGGAAGGGATGCATTTCAATGGTTGTGTTCTACTGCAGAACTACCTTCAGCTGAAGAAGGTTGAACAGCCCTGGTTCCAATAGTAAAATATTTGGGAAATTCTCAGTTCCTGGGAGCCTTACCAAAGCTGTATGCTTTCAGTTTTGTACTTCAGCCTTCCTCACCTCCCTAGCTGGAAAAGGCATTTCTGCCTTGGTTAACACCAAGTGATGGCCAGCAGCCACTAGGGACATGTCCTGTGGGTAAGGACGCAGTCATGAGGATTTTCAAGCATGAAGATGGGCTCTCTGCTCCCTGCTGCATGGAAAGGAGACAGAGCGAGCTCTTGGCGTCAGGTTTAAACTGTCCTTGCAGTGTCTGTGTGTCACCATCCATTTAGTGTTTAATCTCCTGGTGGATTTTTAGCCTCATAGCTAAGGGTTGCTAATGATTGATTAATCCAGCTTGGTGTGGAGGGAGCACACTGTGCAGTTATAAGCAAATTGAAATGATTTCTCTGATGTTGCCTTTTTTAGTATGTGCTGTCTAGAGCCCAGATGAACAAGCAGTGGCTTCATTTCTTTTCTTAACCCTGAGCTAATGAGGACAGATCCTGATCTGTTCCCTGCTTTTCAAAGGAACTGTTTGGCCTTTTTGTTTTGGTGGGGAAGGGGAAGATGTTAATTGTTATCTTCAGCTATGAAGATTAATCAAGCAGTATGAGGGGCGCAATCCACTGGACTTGGAAAATAATAAACTTAACTGTGTGTGTGAGATGATGATGACTTTAAAAAACAAAACAAAACTCCCTTCTCAAGATCAACTATCTCCTTCAGGGTCTGCTATGCACATTATATAGCTGCAAAATAGAAATACAAATCTGGCTCTTGTATTACCTGGCTGGTTCATAAGTCAGGATGAGAAGAAACGAAGAAAATGCTTCAAGCTGTAATCCAAGTTGAACAGCTTTCTGAAAGGATGCTTTGGAAGGAAGGTAAGCTCTAAAAGGTCAAAAAATTTTTGTCGCTTTGCATCTTCCTGCTGTACCTAGTTCTTCTACAAACAAATCTTGCATCTTTATTAGAAGTGATCACCTCCAACATCTGTTGAAAATATATGGACAACTTCATTTTGGAAAGAAGAGTTTTTAGTAGTGTACTCAACACAATGTTTAAACTTGCTAAATGATTTGTTTTTCAAAAGTGCTAAACTGGATGATGACTAGGGGTCTGTTCTGCATCCTGGCTACTAAACAGTTAAGATATTAGGAAATATGTAGCTGCTTCTTAAAGCAGTATCTAGGGAACTTGGAATTGTGTAAAGACAAGATTTTGCTGTTCTGTCACCAGCAAATCTTACTAGAGAACTTTTCAGAAAAAAAGTCAATTTACACTTACAACTGCATGCATTCATTTATCTATACTATTTAATGTTTGCTCCATGAACATCTGGAAGGAAGAGGAGGGAGATTTTTGGGGAGGGCACTTTTGAAAGAAACAATCAAAGCTAGAATAGAAATCTGGATTATTTATTTATTTATTTATTGCCTTTAAAGCAGCTACTTTCTGAAACCAGAGGCTGGGATTTTAAACTGCTCAGGTTCTAATATTGACATAACTCTTTATGTTTTGATGGCAGTGAAATATTAATGACACATTTGATACAATTTAATTGCATACATAAGTGGATTATTCTTATTGTGCAACATCATGCAAAATGGCCATGTATAACTATTTTCTTGTATGCATAGGAAAACAAGATATTTTCCAAATTACAGGCATTTTCACAAAGCAGAGAGTGGGTGAGTCTACACTCTATATTATGACCATCCATTCTCTTGCAAAACACGGCAATAGTGTCACAAGAGAAACTGGAGAACAAACCTGAAGGACACCTAGCATAGTAGGTGAATGGAAAGTGTGATAGGTTTTTAATAGAACTCTTCTCCCATTTTTCGCCCTTTTTAAAATATTTGTTGTCCTGATTTCCTCTTCCTCAAATGTACATGCTATGACAAGCACAAAGCGAATATGCCAGCCATATGATTAATACTGTGTTCTTGGTTGTTTTTAATTTTGTTTAACTCTTGTTATGTAGCACTTGTTGATGGGACAGCCAGCGTTCTTCCCTTTCTATAATAGGTTTACGGTAAATTAATCCTTTATAGAAAACATATAAATACAATGATTCCCAGCATGATGATGTCATAGCACCTATAAATACTCGAAGAACAGAAATGCATCCTCTTAAATGGAGAGTTTATAGTTCTCTTGTGTATACCTTCCAGCCAGAGGATGAACAGCTCATAATTTTTTTTGACAGAATAAATGGGAAATCCATGATTCCTATCAAGTTGTGTAGGAAGACCCAGACGCCCAAATCCATATGCCATGCTTTGCCTTGTACATGTTTGAAGCACTAGCAGACTTAATTGTTATGCCCTGGGGAATCTTCAGAACTACTGTCGGCAGATACAAGTGGTATTAACAAGATAAATATGTCTCACTATATTTACTGGGTGATTACTGCTATTTTGAAGGTAGTAAATTCTTATATTTATTCTTCCGTGATGCTTCTGTGGGAACAGAAGGCAGGCTGGAATTGTTTTTTGTTTTGTTAATTTGGAGAGATGCGGGTTAGTGGTGGGGAGGTAGAAAGAAGCTGTCTGGAAAGCTTGGATAGCACTGTGAAGGCAGTCAAGCTGCATAGTTTACTGTTAACTTTGTTTCAACAGCAACATTTAAAATCACAAGCTTTTCAGTCTGAGTATGCAAGTGATTTATACTGCCACACACCCTATGTGATAGCATATGTGGTCTCCAAATGTTTAATCTGTGTCTAGGCATTCTGTTTTTTAAATTGCTGCAATATGTTGAACAAGTGGAGAACTTACTGAATAAGTTGATTTTGTGCATGTTTGTTTATGCTTATTAAATGTTAATGATCATACCTCCTTTCTCATCTGCATTACTCCTCTGGTTCCTCAACACTGTTCCTCCCAAGACTGTGTGTTATTATCTAACAAAGTGTGTGTCCTTGTACGCTTTGACTTTGGTAGCTGGCTCGATGAGGAAAAATGAACCATACCTTCTTCAGCATAAAATCTTCAACCTGGAGCATATTCTTGAGAGGAAAGCAGCATCTTCCCCACATTCTCCTACCATTAAGGCTGGATCAGATGGTGCTTTCTAAACCTCATCTTTAGGTGAGGATGAACAGATGTTGTTCAGACTTGCATTGAAGCCTGTATGGCAAACATCACCACTGATGTAGATTTTGTTATTGCTTACAGTGACATTGTGGTGCTACTTTTACAATAATGTATAGGAGGCCCCAGCTTGAACTGAAAAATCAAAGCTTCAGCTATTAGCAAATACTGGAGTTAAACCTAAAAATTAATTAGGCCTCTTTCAGTAATGTATTGTAAGATAGGTGGCATTACTGTTAGGTACTGTGTTTCTTTTTTTTTTTTTTTTTTCTTTCCCTGAAGCCCTGCCTTGTTCACCAGATGGGTAGTGCTTGCTTAATGAGAAGTTACTTTGTTTTCTTCCCATCAATCCACAGAGGTCTCTAAACCCTGCCAGCTACATCCTATTTAAGATCCTCTTGAGAGACAGGTATTGATTGTCTGTAGTGCTCATTCTAGTATCTGCATGCTACAGAGAAATATTTATTCTCAGAAAAATCCTGTGGATTGAGCTGATACTGCTGGAAATAAGATATGAAAGTATCTACATTGAGTGTCTAAGTTTGAATGCCTAAGGAATCTTTTTCCTTTTGTGTGCTTAGCATTAGTTAACACCATATGCAGACAATACGCTTAGCACTTATCCTTTACATGTATAAACACAATTCCCATATCACACCTAGATGATAAGCACAATTCCCAGCTGCATTTGCATGTGCTCTGCAACTTCTGCAAATAACTGAACATGAAAATAAGGAACATATTATAAGTAACAGTAAAATACTTGGTTTAAGTATTTAAGACAGGGTGATCCCCTGGGAAGGGAGGAAAAAAAAAGTACATGTCCATGTGGTGTATTAGCAAGGCGGGAACCTTTTAATCCAGTCGTCTCGCCTAAGAATAACAGCTAGAAGCAATAGGGTAAGGATTACCATATTTCAGTCTACCTTTAGTAAAATGAGCCTTCTCTCCCTAAGAAGAGTGGGGAGATTCTGGGAGACCTCCGTACTGGGAAACTGAGGTGGGGAAGAGCTCGCTGTCTGGCCTTTTCTTCCTGTCATATTCATGACTTCTCCATCTGTTGATCTCTACTTCCCAAGTATTTGTCAAGAGTGTTTTTCTAGTTGCTTAGTTCAGTTTTCCTCCTTAATCTTCCACAGCACTGCATGCTTCCCTTGTTCAACCTATTCCTGCACTGGCTGCCTGGCCTTTCTGGCATCTTTTTAAAAACATCTTTGTAGTTCTTCAGAAAATTTTTACACAACTCTGCAACTTTTTCAGCTAATCCAATGCTCCTATTAGTCACTAGAACTTTTCAGAAGGGTTTTATAGACACAATTATAAGGTTTTCAAAGGAGAAAAATGAACCAAGAATTTTTCTCAGAAGTTAGTGATCTGGTACCTGGTATTTGGAAAGCCAGTGTCAAATCTACTTTTTTTCCTACACTTTTGCGGACAAGACTGTTTTAAGTAGGGAAAAAAGTTTGAGAAATTAAAAAGTGGGAGGGAGAGGGTAAAAAGCCAAAATATCCCTTACAATCGTAAATGACGAGCATTTTGAATGTGTAGACAAAGTAATATTAGGTGAGGGCTGGTAGCAAGGTTGGGAATTGCTCAGTATTGTACAATATTAACTTTCTGTGATTCCTAAGAGCCTAGGGAAGGAATCTAAGGTTTTAGAGTGTTATTTCACACAGTAGTATTTTGAGAAGATTTGCCCTCAGTCAGATCAAGTCCTTGGCAAAGACAAAGAATTTGTTGCTCACAAATATTTCCAGGAGCCTTGGGGATAAATTGTTTCTGTCAGAGATGATTTAGCAGCATCCGGGGGGACATGATGGCAACTGACGCAGAGTAATCATCCTCCCAACCATTCCCTTAATTTGGTTATGGCATTTGAGACCCCACAGAGGTGCACCGTGTGCTGCTTCCTTTTTCATTGGTGCAAAGCTCGAGCGGCTGCTCTGGAATTGCAAAAGTGTAGCAGGCTGGGGAGGGGTTTCTAGCACAAGCTCTTTTAAGACTTGTGTAGGATTATCTGTTGAAATCGTTTACTTTTCTTCTTCCTATGGCTTCTGTTTACTTTGTACTTTAATTTTCTATTTTGTCATTAATGAAAGGAAGGGCAAATGATTTCTGGCAAGCATCTAATACCTTTGTTCCTTTCTAAGTAACTTTCACAGATGCATGATCTTTTCTGTAAGCACTACATTTATAGTGTGGAAAAATGCACAGTAGCAAATTTTCAGGGGAGTGGGGAGAATTCATTCTACGCAACTGTTGTCATTCAGTGATCACGCTCTTACTTACCATCCCTCTTCAAAGAACTAAGCTAATCATCTGATACCAATCTCACATTCTGCAGCTACCTCTTTTAAACACCTCTTTCTTGCAAACTGCTTTGTTTATTGTCTGTGCCTCAGAAGTCATATACTTGGTATCTTCAATGGACAGCTCACAAAGCTGAGAACCTTCAGAACCATATGGAGACTAGTAAAGTTATGTCTGCAGCTTTAATCCCAGTTGCAATGTTTTGGATATATTTCAGATTTCCAAATCAGTCTATTTTCTTTTGTTCTTTCCTATTCCCCTCTCCCATCCCCATCATGTGTAATTTCCACCATGACTTTGATCCTGTCCCTACCTTTACTGTATTTACTCCAACACATTTTTTAGCCTTGCTTTTAGTACTGAGATATTTCCCAAGCTGTATGTTGCTTGCCCTCTGACTCAATGAAGGGAAGGACCTGCTATGGCTTTTGTTTGGAATTTGTCTTGTTCCTTCCAAGATAGTGGAGAAACTGGAAGTCTTGATTTGCTGCATGAACACTCTTGTCATATTCTTCACTTAAAGGGACGGTCCATAGCATTCTGCCATACATCCTTTTGAATCCTCCAGCTCTTGAGAACTTGTCTTCCTCCTCTGACTGTGTAACAAGCAAGCTCAGACCCTACTGTGCATCTGGTTGAGTCAGATTATCTAGTAAGAGCCCTGTGTTAGACCTCAGCGTTTGTAAAGGTTGAGGGAAGGGTTGGAGTGACAGAGCAGTGTGAGGCGGTGAAGTAAGAGTAAGTTCTCTAATTTTCAAACCATTGGGGCCCCTAACTGAGCAGTATGTACAGTAGTGCTGGAACAGGACTTGGTATAACTAGCAAAATTGGCCCACTACTGCAGGTGCTTTGGACAAGCAGAGAAACCTCATGGTGCAGTTACAAAAGATGCAAAAAGAAATGTGTGGCTGGACAGTAGTCAATCAGATTTTTCTGATTTGGTGTTACTACTAGTTAGCTTGAAAAGAGGGCGATAATTCTGTACATGTAACTGATATTTCATTTTCTCCGTGTGCTAATTTTCTACGTGTGTGCTTATGCATCTGACTATGAAACAAATTCGAGATCTGCATTTAAAACTTACCATTTCTAGTGTATGCAGACGTGACTGGTGGCGTGCTTTGTAAAAGATGGGAAATAAAAGTCTTGGTTGTCAAATAATTTTGTTACCGCTTGTTTGGTGGTTGTGGTAGTGGTGTCAAATATCACTCAAATGACTTGGAAATATTATACTTCTTTCTCTGAAAGAATCTTGTGGAGTTGTTGTGGTAAGCCTTGAATCTCTAAAGCAAAAGCTATTGCCCAATTTATGGAACATGATTAAAACCAGAGAACCTTCATCAAGGCCTTCTTACTTGGACAGGAGTTTTTCTATTACGAAGATCAATCTTAAATGTCTTGCATGGGTTTTGTAGCTTATGATATTTTGAACTACCTTATCTTTTATTCAGCTTCATTAATATGAGTAGTTTTCTGAAGAGGTAGCACTAGAATAGCGTGGAATAGATCTCAGTGTAACTTTAAAATGCGGAAAGAAGAATAACGAAGGAGAATGTCCCCTGATGTCTTTTGTATCAAAGAAATGTTCTCTGCCAGCAAATACCAATTTGCAGGTCTGTAAAAGAAATAACTTTAATACTAAACTAATTATTAATCCTAGGTTAACTACAGTGCTAATTTTCTGGTCTCTGTCTCTGGGACTCCATGTCCTGCAGGTGTCCTTACTTGAGTAGGGGGTTTGGACTAGATGATCTCTAGAGGTCCCTTGCAACCTTAGCCATTCTGTGTGACTCAAGTGAACAGGTTCTTTGGCCCTGCGCAAGTATATTGAAAGACCATGTTCTGTCTCTGTCTTATCAGTTTGCAGCTTGGCAGAAAGTATTGGAGCTTATCTGTGCTTTCCAGTGGCTCAGTGAACCGGCATATTTTGCTGGAAGTTTTCAGGATGTCTGCTTTGGCATGCCGGTGTGGTTGGACCATTCTGCCTAGTACTGGCATGAGGTAGTACACAGCCCTCTGCTTGCATTTCCATTTTCCCTCAATTGACTTTCTGGTTATCCTGGTTGGGTGCCTACAACAGGTCTTGTGCAGCTGATCTGCCCTTTTATTATCCTTGGCCTTGTGAGCTGGACTATTCTTGTGTTCTGGCATCTGTGTTTCTGTAGCATGTGGATCTATGCATGACCATAAAGCTATGGCTTCTTATCCTCAAATTGATTGTTCTTGCTTGTAATGCCTTTTTTTTCCTTCAATTTTGAGTCTGTTTTCTACCTCTTTTGTACTTGACTTCTTTGTGCCAATGAGCTAATAAGCAGCATAATACATTTCTACTTTCTATGGGATCAGTGCAGGCTGTGCGACAATGGCACAACTTTTTTGTCTCCACAGCATTCTCTTTTTCTTTCCCAACCCACTGCGTATAGCATGTATACAGTGTTAAAATCTTGAAACCTTATTGCTTTTTATTTTTTTGGTCTCTTTCCTCTTCTCCTTTTCTCTAGGCTCCCTGAAGTGTCATATAATGAAGAGAGTTGGAAGCAAAAAGGACCTTTTTTGACCTGCAATATTGTTTCCTACAGTATATTTTCGTACTTTATTGAGTCTCATTCTAAACATCTCACAACATGGAAATTCCTTCTGGAGACAGTTCTGTGGTCTAATTCATCTTGCTTTTCTTCCCTGCTATTAAGCCTTAATGGTCTATTTTTTTGAAGTGTCTTACCATTACGATTAGTTATATATTCTTATACTATAGTATTTAAATATCTCCTTGCTTTCTATATCTCCCATGTCCTTTCACTCCTGCTGCTGTCATTCTTATGCCGGATTCATTACAGCTGTGCCAAGTTGCATGTTCTTGAGGTCAGATTTGCCTGCAAAATTGGTAACTTGGTGCAGAGGTATAACAGAGCAACACTGGCAATGTATAGGGGTCTTGGGTGTACTAACTTTTTTAAACTCCTGTGCTTCTTTCTGTTTCCATGTAGTCACCCACTGTTCTCTGGTTTTCTTTACTGCTGTACTCCAGTGAGTTCCCTGCCAAACTAATAATAGTTCTCTCTCTTCCTCCTGGCTTCCTCCATTAAGGTACTAAGTGGGCTTCATGGAGCTTTCAGTTTCTTTTGGCCAAATACCTGCTTATTTTAAGAGTGGACTAATCTTAGCAATTTATGACCAGCCTTCAAACAACAGAGTTGTTATGAACGCTTCTAAGTACATTTAGAACAACACCAAAATCCTTTCTAAATGATAGCCTGCAATATTCCAGTTGAGTGGTAAGCACGCTCATCTTAAGAGCTATTAACAATTTTTTTCCTGGTAGTATTTTCTCACTTTAGATTTTTATCAACTGGATAAAAACATTTGTAATGCTCATGTTGGAGTAGAAGCTAAATTCTGTTATCTGTATATTATTTGTTGAATTAATTTATTTAGATGCATATCAAAAAGCAAAGGCAGCAATCACAGATGCTTGAAGCCTTTGCAATAACTAGAATTTTAATGGCATAAAAGATCAGATTAGTAAGTATTCTGTTAACGGCTAGCTTTTCTGCTCTGGTATATACCAAGTTGTTATTGAGTCCTGTCTGCAAATACTCTATTCACCATGGATTTAAAAAATTAGAAACTAGTGGCAATGGA